>NC_135721.1:88778584-89085925 GCF_964656455.1 Halichoerus grypus | reverse complement strand
TTTCAGTGGACTGAGGTGGGACATTTGCTTGCAGCAGTTACGTCCTGTGTGGCTTTGGCCACACCAAGCACTCCTCTCATTTTCACTCTTACTCTCCCATATCTCTTGACAAGGCAGGCAGTGGAGTGCTTTTCTCCTGCACTGTAACTGAGCTCAGCTTGCTCCCAGCGCTCATCCTCTGACCTCGGCCTACAGGGCCCCACATCATGTGTCCCTGACTTAAACCCCTTGCTCGTCATTCTGACCACTCCAAGCTCATTTCTGATTGAGAAGGTTTGTGCCTGCCACACCCTCTTCCTATGGCACGTGTCGTGTGAAAGGATAGAGCAGAAGTAGTAAGGCACGCTGGGTTGACAGGGCACTTTCCAAGTTGTCGAAAGCATATGAGTCCTCTTGCTTCACAAGCCATCTTGTGATGGGCAGAGGGGATGTGGTGGTGTCATTCCCTGGCTTCCCAATGAGGAAGTCACACACAGTGTGATGAGTGCTAAAGAAGGGTCACAGAGCCAAGGCGCTTAAACTGGCTCGTTGGCTCGTTTTTATTTCAGCTGTCCAGCTGCAGTGCGTCTGACTGGCAGGATTCCTCTGCTTACATTGCAGTTCTTATTTTACAGTTTGTTGACATTGGAATAGTCACAAGTATTGAAATAAACCATAAACAAGTGGATGTTGCAAAAAAAGGACAAGAAGTCTGTGTCAAAATAGAACCTATCCCTGGGGAATCTCCCAAAATGTATGGAAGACATTTTGAAGCTACAGACATTCTTGTCAGTAAGGTAAGTGTCTCTTAAAAGTGGCCCATTTTAAGGAAGAGGTGGGGTCGACTCTTCTCTGGTTACCTTTACGAAGTAGCTCTGAGGGCTGGAAGTTTGAACTTTTACAGTCTGAGAGGACTGGATTCTTCCTCAGGGCAGGTCTGTGATGTGGCCTTGTCTTTGTTGAGGAAGGGCCTCCTCCCAGAGAGTGCCCGCCAGGACTTGTAGAGAGTCTGCTACTCTAAAAGGCAGACGAGCACTGTATTGTATTTTGGCTAAGGTTTCTTTTTAATGAGCAGTAGCCTATGACAGGCATGGGCCACACTGCTTTTTTTGGGCATGTGGTTGTTACGCTGTTGCTGACCCTGTTTGTACCTTGGGCTTGCAGATCAGCCGGCAGTCCATCGATGCCCTCAAAGACTGGTTCAGAGATGAGATGCAGAAGAGTGATTGGCAGCTTATTGTGGAGCTGAAGAAAGTATTTGAAATCATCTAATTTTTCCACATGGGGCAGGAATTGGAATAAATGCAATATTATGTTCTAAAATCACCAGGAAAAACCAGACAAAAATGGAACGGATGTATCTGGACACTGATGAACTTAAGTATGGAAGGAAAAAAATAGGTGTATAAAATGTTTTCCATGAGAAACCAAGAAACTTACACTGGTTTGACAGTGGTCGATTACATGTCCCCACAGTTGTTCCAACGTGCCTGTTCACCTGCCCCCCCCCCCAACCCTTCTCTACTGGCTGCTGTTTTAAAGTTTGCCCTAACCCAAATTTGGATTTTTATTACAGATCTAAAGCTCTTTCGATTTTATACTGATTAAATCAGTACTGCAGTATTTGATTAACCAAGCTTCTGCAGATTTTGTGATTCTTGGGACTTTTTTGATGTAAGAAATACTTCTTTATTTATGCATATCCCTTCCCACAGTGATTTTTTTTTTCTGCAGCATTCTTCTGCCATATGCCCTTAGGAATTTTTTAAAATAGAAAATTAGGCACTCTGATCTCTGCTTTGTGTGAAACCATGGTGTAAAGCATAGCTGGCTGCTATTTACTGCTTGTATAGTCCTGAGAGTCCACTGTAACCAGCACAATTCTGAACTACCAATAAAGAAAAGAGACATCCACCAGTGAGCTCTGCTAGGCTTCCCTGCTAGCGTAGCTTCTCTCCATGAGTCATCAGCTTTGGTGTAATAACCTCATGTGCCAGCACATGTTAGCGTTAGAATTTCTGTACATTGATCTTGGTCTAGTTTGTCCCAGCAAAGTCCTATCATGCATATGTTTCCTGCCGGGGCAATCAATCAGTAGGGAGCTGATAAGACTGTTTGTTTGGGCTTAGTGCTCCGAAGTTGTTGCAGAGACATGGATTTTAGCTAGTTTTCCCGAAGAATGTGGGAAGTCCACATGACGATATCTATCTTATCTTTTCCCCACTGTAAGAAATCTGTTTGTTTTAGTGTGGGATGAATTCTGGTAACAGATCTCTAGTATCAGACTACCTATTCATATTTATAGCACAGTGTTGAAGGAAATGTGAAGTGGTTGAAGAAAATGTCCCCAAGTATTCACTGGCATAGGATTACAAATAATTATATATTTTTTCAAGTATTATGGCCTAGCCTAGCCTAGAAAACACTTCATATACATTTGAGAATCTGTACCATTCTTCAGTACTAAAGTTTCTCAAGGGACAGTAGAGGCAGAGACAATAACGCTAAGCCAGCTGTGGGACGTAATTTTCCCAGGAAAAAAATTATGTGTGTGTTCTAATTTAAAACAAGTAAAGAAGACTTTCTTAACATGCTGCTGTGTTCATGCTTGGGGACAAGAGTGATTGATAAGATTATTTAGAAGCTTTACCCGGAACAAGCAGAATCCCAGTCTGGGACCTCTCAGGAATTTCAAAGTTTAGCATGGAGCCTGTAACAGTCCGGCTTGTAGGATTCCTCAGCCTTTAAATATAATAAACAGTGCAGGATTTGCTTCCTAAAGGATTCACAAAAAGGAGCCTGTACAAAATATACATACAGTTCTTTTATTAAACAACTGTAAACACTTCACTGTAAAAATCCATAAAACTTTATAAACAAACATTTTGTAAATAGAATCTATACTACAGTAAAAGAACACAATTATTTACATGCAATACTGACAAATTTGGCACTTATTGAAAAGAAATGTACAAAACACTTGCTTAAAAAGAAATTTAAAATTATAAAAACTCCAAGCATTACTATCATGCACTTTGCCAATACCTCACAAGCACTTATGGCACAGCTAGCAGAGAGCACCAGGCTCCCTGGTGGGGTTTATGTAACTTTTAATGTGCTTCCGTAAGTTTGTTGTAAAACCACCTGAACATTGTCAAGAATAAAGTCAAATGCCATGTTCCAAACCGATTCCACCGACTGCTGCATCAACCTAAAAGGTGGGTTAAGAAAAAAGAGCAGGTAAGACCAACTCCTCCCGAAAGAATCAGTTGAACATGTTTGTTAGGGTTTTAAACTATATACATCTCGAGGGGAACAATCTTTTGATCATGGTTTAGGGATTCGAAATGAAGCCCCCCCCCCCCTTCCCTAAGTCCACTATTAATGGCTTGTGCAGCAAGTAGAAGCTGCTCCGTGCCTCACCGCGAGTAGCCGTGAGAGATGCCCCATTTTATCCTTCTGATACAGGTATCAAATAATTACCTTTTCATGTATTTTATAACTAGGTCCAGTTTTTCCAAATCTTTTTCCTCTATTAGATCAGTACAGTATTTCACAACTTGCAGGATGTCTTCTTCCATTGGATCTAGAGAGGGGGAAAACCTCCAGTAAGGACCAACTTCCTTCTGAAGAAGGCAGACCGCTAGCTGCAGGTATAGAGGAGACGCGCGTTTCTCTAACTATCCCACTGACTTACAGCCACCAAACACGGGGTCTGTAGTGTGGAGCTTTTCAGAGTAAGCCCCAGAGTTTCAAAGGTTAGAGGGTGGCTGGGTTTAGCCTACCAGATTTAGAGAAATGAGTTCCATCTCTACGGATGAGTCTGTTCCTGTTCTAAAATCCTAGAACCATTGCACTCAGTCTGCGGCTGTCTCGCCGGCCAAGCCAACCTGAAATGGTAGTTATCCATTCTTTGAGCAAGGTCTTCACATCACTGAATTCAACAGCTCCTGCTAGGTTGGGTGCCGGGGGTCTTGTGCAGCCAGCCGGCTCAGGCTGCGACCCGGAAAGGCCTGGCACACCTGAAGTGGAAGCAGAGAGGTCTCCCTGTTAAAGAAAACAAACGATAAAAAGTGCTATGTTGACATAACAGCGAGTACGTTAAGATGTGATCAAAGAAAGGTCAAAGTTTAAAAAGTATGCAAAATATTACCATAGCTTTCTCAGAAGCAGGACCTTCATGTTTTAGAAACCCATCGATTAACTTCTGGGGACTCCCGCAGGCCCCGGGCAGAGTTTTCACAGGACTGTGAAGCAACTTGTTTTTCACAGGACTCTGAATCTTTTTCGGGGGACTGATGGGATTTTTTTTCTTGTTCCGTTTCTTTTCTTTCACTGCTGCTGGTTTTAGCTGACGTAACAGATTCTTTGGCACTAGAAGAACATGAACATGACATCTTCAACAAAGTACGTCTGGACAGTACCACGAGTTCTCTTTCCTCCTCAAATACAACCCCAACGCGTGCGCACACACATCCCGACACAGGCCCCTGAGCCAGACCGTGCGTGGGGGAGGCAGTACTTGGCTGCAGGCTCCAGGGTGCCCGCCCCCTGTGCTCACTTACCAAAATCTGTTCTATACAGGGGGGCCCATAAGGACCAACTAGGAATTAAACAGCTGAGGTACAACAGTTCAGGCAGTATTGTAATGCATGTTCGGAGACCTTCAGATTTTTTTGTTTTAAACCTACACTCTTTGATGTATCCATCTTAAGTACTCAAAAGATTCTGGTAATAATTCAAAGTGAAGGTGTTTTCAAGTCAAGAAGCTACAGATACAAGTCCAGCTAGGACTGTGACAACACTTCCCCGCATTGTATACTTGTTCGGCTCCAATACAAAGAGCTCTTAGCATGACTAGCAGCTCAGACGCTGGCCGTTACATACTCCGTGATCACACCCTACAGCGATCCCCTTTCTCTCGTCTTCAGTGGTGGTACAGGTCCCTTCCCTGGCTACTTACCTGACACGGCGGCCGACTGCTGGTGAGCGCAGTTGTCTCCCTGCCTTTGCCTCTGATCATATGCTGCCTTCAGCTCCTTCTGAAGCTCGGCAGGAAGGGCAGCAAACACCTCAGGGTCCACCTAGTGGAAACGAGAAGGGTCAAAGTCAAACCTGAGTTGATGCTCTATTTTTCACAAAACAAATTTTGTTTTCAAATCATGCTTTTCTGATCTGTATGAATTCTTAATAGGTCCTCAATATTAAAGCTCACTGTATCCTCACAAGGTTTTAGGGTGAGAATAAGAAAATTTGGGGTTAAGAACTGACTTAAACAAAACCACTGCAGAACCATCAGGGCAAGCAGCACTCCTAGAAAATGAGAGGCAAAACACAAGAAATGAGGCTCATTTCCAATGTTTTTTTTTAAACACCAAGCTTAGACTGTGTTACTGTCTAGTCTATGATTCTGCATCTCCACCCAGTTATTTGAAGTGTGGCCCAATGGTCATCCCTAGCCAAGAAAATAGAAACAGAATGTGTTTCTGTTTTACTTCTGGGTGGAGACTTCAAGCACCCACATACCATATCCTCCCTCTTCTCTGCCAGTCTGTGTCCTTTAGATGATGCAGACATGAGCCAATCCCTCCCCACCGGCCCCCCACCCCCACCCCGGATACGGCGTGAGCTACTGAGAGTTTAGGGTCCAAAGGAAAAGAGGAAATGAGATACGCCCTGAGCTAGAGTAGGACGGATGAGCATGTTCAGGGTAGAAGGTCTCTTACCTGTGAAAATGCTGGAAGGGCTATAACATTAATTCCTGTGTCACTGTTAGATTCTTGAGGTTCTGGTATTTGTAACAAAACCGTCCCAACTGGTTGTGGCAAAATTCCTGTATTACAGCCATTTACTGGCTCTTTCTTTCTGTCGCCATGCAGCTCTCCTTGCTGACCAGCACAAACCTGCTCTACTTGTTCCCGGAGATCAGGTGGAAGTGCTTCTAAAACAGACTGATCGAGCTATAAAATACCACATGAGTCTGAAGTTAAAGCATGCTCAGAGAGGAGCTTAGTAGAGTTAATGTTACCACTTTCACTTCAACTTGAACAATAAACAAAAGGTGCAGAGAAGCAAGCTAGGAAAGCTAACCCTCCAAAACAGCACAGTTTTAGAAGGTTTTTGGCCTTTTGCCATCGAAGCCGTAGTAGTAAGACTACTAAGAGTCTGGAGAGACAAGTGCACTGGCAGCACCGCTGGGTCAGGCGAGTCCAAACATACTCGCTCTATCTCCTGTGACTGCAGCCCAGAGATGGATCTCAGATCCCACCAGGGGCCCGGGCCAGTGCCTATGGGATATGTCAAATTTCTGGCATCGGGTAAGAGAGTCCTGTTTACCTTTCACACAGTAGACCACCTACCCCCAAATACAAATAATTCTGGTTCTGACAACACCAAGTTAGAAAAAAGGGATTCTAGAAACTTAACTTTGCTCTAGCCTACATACCAGATTCCTCTGTGCATCTGTGCACTTCCATTTAGAAACACGGAATCCCGTAAAAGCTGGGCAGGCCAATGTGATACTTTGCCAGGAACAACGGTTTCTGGATAGCTCACTAGCATCTGGGACCCAATGCAAGTGTATCACAACCGTCCCTTTCCGAGCCTTAAGGCCAGCATGTATGTTTCCTTTAGCCTCCTACCACGTAGTGGAGCAGAGAAACGGACTTCCCCGATACAGCTTAACCTTACAAGGAGCAAAAATGCCAACAGTATTCCACATTTACCGTGCACACCAACGGAATTACTAGCTTATGTTAGGAAAAACATGTAGCTCTCCAGAAAGAACTGTTTGCAAATGCTGCAAGAAAAACCTTGGACGTAGGCCCCTACTAATGATCACCAAAGCTGTTTTGCTGAATAGAGTTAAATCCGTATGATAACCGCTGCCACAAAGAGGTAAAGTGGCTACTGATGGCAGTCTGCAGAACTGGCTTCTGTCCACGTTCTACAACTTGCAAGAGTGGCAGATCTTTGCAAAAGCACCACCTTTCTCCTCACGTGGTCTTTCTCATTTGGAATTCAGTAACACTGTGGATCCGCCCTTGATCTACCCCAAGTAGCCCTCTCCCCTTCTTGGCTATGCTGACAACTAAAAACGTCATCCCTACTTTGAAACTGCTTTTGCACTTACATCATACTTAGAACTATTAAAAAAAAAAATACCTGGGAGGGTGACGGAACCTCTATACTCAGGTTAAGTCTTGATTTTAAGCTGATGGGAGAATGTAGACCATTCCATTTCCCTGAAGACTCAGCTTTGCTAGTAGCAGCATTGACACTTGATGTCAGATGCGTAGAAAAAGATGGCAAGAAAGTGCAGTTTCTAGAGGCAGAGGATATTTCCAGATCCATAGCAGCCAGAAATACTGAAAGTATAGAAAATACATAAAATAGCTTCTTCATATCCTTAGGGATGGGGTAATATGGATTCCTTTAATCCATTTTAAGTAAAACAAACTTACGCTATTGATTCCTCATAATCCAGAATGTCAGTGTGTTTCTTAAAAAGTAGAGCCATGCCAGACAATTGTTATATTAACTTATTAGCCTTCCTAAAGGTAAAAGCACCAAAACAAGAACCACACTGATGACCACTGACCTTCCTTGTGCTCCTCTTCTGTGGATTTCTTAGCTTTCTGAACTTGGAAGAGATCCAGGACAGAGTGTGACCCACCAGGAAAGTGGCCTGACTGAACTGATGGGCGACCGGGGCATGTGGAAGGGTTTGGATTGGTCGGAACCAACTGATTGACTTGAATCCCAACCTAGAACCAGAAGTGGAAAATGTGTTTCCAGGAAAACTGAAGCAAGAATATCAATTCAACTATGCAAACTTCTCAGCTATTCCTTTTTAAAAAGATCTTCTAGGTCCTATTTCTAGAATAAAAGATTAAATGAAAGTATTCAGTCTTCTGTATGATTTATTACAAAAACTACTAACTAGCTAGCGAGCAGCTATTCACCTCAATCTTGGGAGTACCCAATTCTATCCAAATATACTGCAATCTCTTCAAAATCAGAAAAATCCAAGAAAGTATAATACTTTTATATTCCGCTAAAGTTCTAACCAACCAAGGTTTTAACATAAAAAAAAAAAATTCCATAGGGGTCAGTCTACTTGCAGCCTTACTCATTTATCATTTTTGTTTAAAATGAAGTACTTCTCAAATAAATGGGTGTGGGCGGGGTGGGATGGGCAGTGCCCCAGGTACACCGCACCCCGGTGTCTAGATAACTACACCCCACAACACTGTAAAGCCTTACTGTAACAGTATTTCAGGGAGGAGTTTACATCGTGTCTGGCTTAATAACTGTTTAATCCTTCCAAAAATGCCACACCAAGCCAATAAATGCCTTTCACTCACATATGTGTACACACAGTGGAACCCTACAAAGGTTCATCCTCAAGAAAATTAAGGTTTTTACATTTTTGATACCCTCTCACCTACATGTTCCAAAGGCATGTTTCTGTGCTATGGTAACTGCTCCCTTCTAAGAGCATCAACAGACATCAGAATGAATTTGGTTAAAAAGGACCTTAAAGGTACAAGAATTATTTGCAGTTCTATACTCCTCACAGCCCCATCAACTTCTAGGGGAGTGAGAACAGGAAGCAAGATAATGTAGGTAAAATAAGCCCTTGGTTAATTAAAAGATACTATAAAAATTTAACATACAAAATTATTCTAGGTAGAAAATAAAGAGCTTTCAGAACAAATGTGACTCTCTGCTGAAAAATAAGATTGGGTCAGATGAGAAAGTCAAGAATTTTTCAGTTTCTATTCTCCTGTTATTATCTCAAAGGAGCTGAAAATATGCACATAAACCCACTACCCGCCCCATGACCATTCTTAGATCAAGCCTTAAATGAGAAAAACATTGCAGAAAGTCAGAATTTTAAAATGTTATATACTTACCCCTCTCATATCCGATATATTTAGTTTCATTGTATGAAACATGTTTAGTGTAGCTTTTCCAATTATCTTTGCACTGTCTGTTGCCTGGTCAAGAGTTACAGTCCTGTAAGTGATAGAATTACCTTTTTTAAAGGAACAAAAGCTACATCCCCTATATATTCACTAGTACCTCACAAGTATTGAACGGTTTAAAGGGGTATAGGAAAGTTGTCAAGAAAGTTACAAAGAAGTTTAAATAATTAAGTACTAAATATAATCCTTGAAAATGAATGAGAGAGTCTTCCTTCAGGGAAGCCAGTAATAACAAATTAATTACAATGACAGCAAAGAGTAAAAGAAAAACCATATAGGATACTGAGACTTTGAGATACAGACTAAAGAAGACCTGGCCAACTGAAAATAAGTTGGAAAAAATTCTTTAGAAAGATGTATTTTAGTTAACGCATATATATATACACAAATAACACGCATACTATATTGCAACTAAAGCATGAGCGTATTTTAAATACAATGTTTGAGATTCCAAGAGAAATTTTAGATACCAAGATTATCCACGTTGAGGGATGAAAGACAGATGAATCCCCCTGTATTTTAGTTCTTGACTCTACTTTTATTGTTTGAAGTAAAGCCACTGAATAATTTCAACATGTGAATATGTGCATGACAATTCTCAGAGGCTCTAGAAATCAACAAACGTGTGTGCGGCTATGACAAAGGAAATATGATGGTACCCTAAAACCCAGCGGGCCTAGAATACACAATTCTTACAACTTCAAGAATTCTTGAAGGAGGACGGGAGACTGCCAGCATTATTAGGTGCTAAAAACTATTTTTATTATATTTACTTTCCCAGTACGTGAGGACATTATGTACATCCATGAAAGTTACCAGTATTTTTAAGGAAACTATTTGAAAATATTTCCATTGATTTGTTGCCTTAATTAAGTTTATTTCACACAAATAAATACAGAACTTAAGAGTGAGATTTTTAGTGGACCATGGTGGTTTAAATGTGTTTATCTTCCTATCTTTCCAGAATACCACTAAACTGTCTTGAAATGATTTTTAAATAGCATAGACTCTTAAAAAAATAGAAACAGGAGGAGGTTAAGAGTAGAGGAAAAATGTTAACCGTAATTTAGAAGACTGAGAGCACATCAGTAAATGGTAAGTTACCAAACATGCCTGCTATGCCTAAAGCAAGGCACCAGCGGGAGATAAGTCAATTTATGCTACAGGACCTCAGACACGCTCCATGACTGGAGGCGCCGGGTGCCAACGGAGGGGGTGAGAACGTGCACGTGCGGCCGACGGAGAGACAGCCCCTCCTCTGGGAGCGGCACTATACCCAGGCTGTCGATGCTGAAAGCTAGGGGACATCATTCACGGCCAAGGGAAGGGAGGCACCTCGCTCAAAAGAAACTACACTCTTCCCACCCAGACTGCTCCTCCTATTGAGTAACCAGAATGCTAGCTGCCATCCTCCATCTGCTCCCTGACTGCAGGCAGGAGATGGGAAGATCTCTCGTGGGGCAAACTGACAAGCCTGAAGCAAAGACCACAGATAGAACTGCTTGTGGTAACCAAACACAAGCCCCTCAATCACTCGTCTGTGGTGAAGCCCACTGGTCTGCATGTCCCACTACGAATCCAGAGGTTCCAAATAAAATTTTACAAGTTCTTATATGAACAAGACAGTCATGAACTATCAGACAGATGGTGAAAGAAAACCTCTACTGTAAAAGTAATCAAAAGAGAAAGAAGGAATCGGGAGAAACAAGTGACAGAGGGAACAGAAGAATATTTAAGAGAGAAGAGAGAATATGGCATCCATGAAATAACAGGTATTTATATTTAAATGTCCCAAGAATTAAGAAAAATACTCAGAAGTTTAAAATGTTGGTAGAAATAAAAAATTAATATTGATGAAGTACCTGGCACAAAAACAAAGACCAAATAAAATTCCAGAACCCCTGGGACACCTGGGTGGCTCAGTCGGGTAAGCGTCTGATTTTGGCTCCCGTCATGAACTCGGGGTCCTGGGATCGAGCCCTGCCTCGGGCTCCCTGCTCAGCGGGAGCTTCTCCCTCTCCCTCTGCTGCTCCCCCCGCTTATGCTCTCTGGCTCTGTCAAGTAAATAAATAAAATCTTAAAAAAAAAAAAAAAAATCCTGGAAAAAAGAGGACAATGGAGTCTTTAAATGAGGAAAAATGATTTCTAACTATAACTTTTAAGTCAGCAAAGCTACTGAGCATGAGGATAGACAGGTTCAAAACAACTTACACCCAAGTATTCTTTCTCACTAGATACTAGGAGAAGGAGACCTGGGATCCAGGAAAACAAGGATCCTACACAGATCATAGAGAAGGGACACCCCTTGACTCCCACTCTACAGTACGTCTAATCCCCGATTGCGTGGGCACAAGGGAGGGACCCGAGAGAGCGCTCCAAGAAAAAAGATCAAACCAGGTGATTAACTGGTGTACTGAAACACACTAGGAGGGAATTTGGGGATAAAACTCAGTGGCAAATTCACAAAAAAGCCAACAAACAAAACGAGATGCTCAGTAACTCCAGGACAAACAAGTTCCACAAAAAAGGAAATGTGGTCACAGCAGACTCTAGGACCAACCATGTGCAGCGTGCACACGCTCACCCTCGTGGAACACTGAGGGGGGCAAAGGAAATGCACACACAGGGGAAACAAGAATAGGCAATGGAAGAGAAGTAGTGCAAAGGACTCTGTGTGTGTGTGTATAAAATTCAAATTAAAAACACATATATACAAAAGAACGCCAAGGGGGGAAATTCTTTCCCCAAAAGAAAACTGTTAAAACTTTTCCTATGTGATAATCAAGCCAAAGATTTCAACTTACACATGGCTCTTTGATATGCAATTTAAAATGTGCCCTTTCTCTTACAGTACTGTAACATATCAGAGTCTGGGAGGCACATGATTGCCACATAGCTTTTGATCAAGGCCAATGACAAGAGGTGAGAGAATCATGGAATGCGGAGTACCACTTCTTGACTCAGCCCAACATGACTGCAGCTGGGATTACAGTAGCGGCCCACAGACTTTTTCTGGAAAGGGCCAGAAATCACCTGTGCTTTATGGTCCTCTCACAGTCTTCGCTTTTCACAAACGTTTACATAAATATCATTCTTGGCTCACACAAACCACATAAAAACAGGCCCCAGGCTGGATATGGCCCACAGGAAACAGTGTGTCAACCCGGGAGATAGAGGAAATATATGGTCAGTGTTAGAGTATTTCATAATCCCTCACCTAAAGCATTCCTCATGCAGTCAGAACACCACCGCAACGTTAGGTTTAAGTTAATGGTTTACAACTGGTCTGTATGTTGGTAACATTTATAAAATTACACCTGTTTTGATTAATCACGTGCTCTTTTACATTATCATTTTCTCCAAAGTATTTTAAGGGCACAGCAAAATGTACACTTGACCGCCGGCTACGCACAGCACACTGTGAACTGTCCTGTGGTTACTCAACCGAGTCCTCACCTCGTTAGAGATGAACACCGAAATATTTGTGGAAGAAAAGAGACAGTATCGGAGATTTGCTTCAAAATCACTGGGAAGAAGGGGAGGAAGGATGGCATCAGAGGAGCGAGTCCGGTAGTGGGTTCACAGGGGTTCACTCTACTGTTCTTTCTACTTTTAAATGTTTTAAATTTTCCTAATAAAACTTTTTAAGTTCAGGACAAAAACGGAACAAATACCAACAACAGCAAGCAGATAACGTGCTTACAGAAAGGCTATTATCCTTCAACTAGGAGCCGGGGGGATAAAGTATAATTAATCCTAGTTTTCTTAATGTTAAAATTACATTTTTGGAGTACCTGGATTCTCTTCACAAAGGACTGAAAGAAGGCTGATTTTCTTATTCAGATTAGAGGAAGTGAACCCCACCAAAACAGACAATGCTAAGCAACTATAAGATCTTTAAAAACACAGACACGAAAAGAGGAAACTGCCAGTTCTCTTCCCAAAGAAAAATGATTTCGTTTTTGGATGATCCTTCCCAGGTATCTTAAAAAAATCAAGTTCCAGAAAAGGTAATCTGATTTTCCCACAGAAACCACGTGTAAAAAGATCATTCTCTTCCAGAGTTAGGGCCTAACAATGAACTTATTATAGAAATGATCACTAACAGTGTATTTAACTACCTACCATTTGAAAGATGGATACATCAAAATGTTTATTAAAATAGGTAAATGTAACAGTTAAAGATTACCAACTGCACAGAAATATATTTTATTAATCTGTTGTTGCACGTATAATTTGTAATCCTTGTTTTCCCGGTGAACAAAGGCGTGAATGACAAGCCGCAGCTGCGTGCAACTGAGAGCGGTCCTCTCGCGACTCCTGACAACATCACCGTACACACGAACGGGACTGGGGTGGTTGGCAGGAGCTCACCCTTCACAAAACTTCTTCTTTTTTACACACAATTCCTTATGTGTGGCTTTCAGGGTCAGAAGTCTCAAAGCTTTGATTGATTTAACAGATAAAATACAGTGTACTGTTGGCATATAAAACGGTACACAAGTTTTTTCTTTTGGTCACAAACTTTACATGAAGTTTCACAGCAGTGGCCCTTACATTAAAAAGAAAGGGGGGGGGGGTTTAAATGCTTTCTACCAGTTTGCAGAGACTACAAAAATTAATCATTTCAGAAACAAAAACCATACCTCCCCAAATAAAGCCAATGTCTCATTAAAATCACTTTCTGAATCACCACGCTGACCTCTCCCCCCCGGCCCTGTCGCCACCCTTTCCTTCTGTCCGTGCACGGAAGTCCACAGCCTGAAGACTCCCTCCGAAGCTCAGGCACACAGGTTCCTGTGAGCAGCCGAACCCGAGGGCAGTGACACGCCGGCAACGGCCTTGGCTGAACATCTGATAACCTCAGAGTGTACAGATCTTTATTCAGACTCCTCCTTGGTTTTCTTCTTTTTCCTATTAATTCTAATAACCTGCACCGAAATAATCAATTAGCCAAACTCCTCTTACACATAAGCTTACCTGGCGATGTTATCACAAATCCCATGGCCTCCAAATTTCGCGGTTTCGACTGGGGCCCCAGGCTTTCGCACCATGACTTTGAGCATCAGGCGTTTACCCTTCACGCCGGCAGCCTCAAGTCGTCGCTGAATTTCTTCTGAAAGATTCAGAAGAAAAGCTTCCGCTTCTTTTGGCTATGGAAAAACAAAGAGAAAAACTCCCACGTTATTTTCCTATACACCGAACAATTCTCAAGTATCTTCACTTCCAAAATCAAACATGTATACTCTTTATATCCTACAAGCTGCAGGAACAAGAGTGTAAAGTCTTCACTTCAAGCAACAAGAGTCTATGGGCTAGTTGGAGAGATGGGACTAGATGAAAAGATAAAGAACAGTAAATAAATGGATAAAACTCGTTAAGAGATCAGTACCTGGGTAAACCTTATTCCATAGTTGATCTCAGCTGAAATAGATTTTCTTTCCTTTTCAGTTCGAACTGGTCTATCATCCAAACCACGGCAGAACCTATAAAGCATCTGACCTGTTTTGGGACCAAATTCTTTTTGGAGTTTTGCCATTGTCATATATTGCAAGTCTCCACAAGTTTTAATTCCCAAAGAGGTCAACTTGGATTCCATCGAACGTCCAACTCCTAGAAAAAAGGGGATACGTGTAATTCTTTAATTCTGCACATAAACCATTAAAAACAATTTAGCAATGTGAAATAACTATCATTCACCCACAAAACAACTAGTTTAAAATAATCTCCCTTAAAATTTTTAAGTGACATAACTGTAGCATCTCATAGACAAAGAACTGTTTAGTGCAAATGCTAGTAAAGTTATTTCTAGAATCTACTCCTCAATTTGAGCTTAATTTGGGATATAGGTGAACCTTCTCAAATATGTGTAACTACGTAAGTTCTCAGAAGAATGCCATCTTTATTCATTACTGAGTAATATCAAGATTTCCATCTTATTCATAAAATCAACAAATGAAGTGACAGACTTGTTTACACGGGCCTACAGTTACGACCTACATGTGAGGAGACTCAAGAGTGTTAGGGATTCTACATTTCGGTGACGGCCAAACTTCACAAGGGTTTCAGCCTCACTTCCTATGAATGGGAACTAGAACAAGAACTTACGACACACGTCCAAACCCAGAAACTTTAGTGCTGTCATACTGGACGAAGTGACCTGGGGATGAAGTTTCCTAAGCAAACGAAGTGGCAGTGAGGGCAAGACAGATTTCTTTTACCAACAAAGATTATCTCCCTGAAAAGCTCTCAACCCTCCTACAGCTGGGCCAGCATGCAGCACAGTCCCTGTGTCCTTCTCTTCCAGATGCCAGGTTTGAGCCTGGAGGATGCTGATGAGTTCTATCACTCTCAATTTGCCCAAAATCTTAACAAAGGTACACATATCTAGGAGATATATTTAAGAGTAACCTAGGGAAACTAAAACTCTTATCAGAATGGTTTGCACACTATCAAATCAGTAATTTCCACCAATAAGGAAAAGACTGTTTCTGGTCTTCTGTAGGATCTTGTGGGAGAGCTGAGTGAAGTCGGCTATGTTGTGCTCATCACTTGATCATTATTCTTTTTTTTTTTTTTTAAAGATTTTATTCATTTGTGAGAGAGAGAGAGAGCGCGAGCGTGTGCACGCACATGCGCACAAGCAGGGGGAGCTACAGGCAGAGGGACAGGGAGAAGCAGACTCTCCGCAACTCTCCTTGGAGCAGGGAGCCCGATGGGGGACTCGATCCCAGGACCCTGAGATCATGACCTGAGCTGAAGGCCCAACCGACTGAGCCACCCAGGTGTCCCGACGACCATCATCCTTCTAGCGGCTACTCTCTGAGTGGTCTTCAATAGAAGGACAACTGGTCTAGTCCAGGTTCTGCCAGGAGCAGCTCTTAAAGCAATTACGTAGGACACAGGGTTAGGAGGCTGTCAACCTTACAAAAGATCTATGGCCATGGAGGTGGGCAAGACAAGTTCAAACCAAGAAAAAGTCATTCCCTCGTGGACGAGACGAAAGGTGTTAAGGGCACTGCCTTCCATCTGTGCCATTTTAAAGTTCAAGTAAGAAGAGAGAACAAGAAAGAATACAAGAGTCTGCGGGAACAAGAAAGAATACCAGAGTCTGCTTTAACATCACCAAAATCTGCCAGAGGAATAACCATTTACAAAAAGGTGAAATTCTAAGTGAAACCCATCTGAGTATTTTTCAAGATGGAGAGAGGAGAAACCCAAGGTAAGAAGCAAATCATACAAGAGGCTGGCCAAAGTCAAACACTCTACACACTGTTCATTGTTCAGGAAAGGCTTTTCATCTCTGTTGCCCCACTCCGCACTCTCAAACTATGATCATGATCTTTCCCTTAGAGATCTGGAGAACTGATACATTCTCACTGACTTACAAATCAGTGAGAGGCACTAATCCTGGATTATTTCTATGTGTGCTGGCGTGGGGCAGGAGAAAAACGTATTGTTTTTGAGAATATCTTCAATACAGTGGAACAGAATTATTAGTCGCTAGTAGGTGCCAAAGAAAGGCTATCATATCAAATATCACCAAATTAACCACAATCAACCTAATCTAAGTAAACTGTCCCTGTGGGGAGGAAGGAAAGGCCCCGTCCGCTGCAAGCTCATCTGATGAAATGCAACGGGCCTGAAGTCAAGTGGGGGAGGGAGGCATGTGGGGCGGTGGCCCACCTCTAACCCCTACTATACTGAGTGGGGAGGAAAAATGAATCAGCACCAAAAGCCTGACAGGGTTGTTTGTTTAATTGCCTGCCTCATGAAAGCGTTTATAAGGAAAGGAGGCACCTCTAAGGACACTCAAATTGAGTGCAGCCACCTAGGAAGGAAAAAGTGAAGGAAAACATGCTAGCTTAGAACCAAGCCTCCGAGAAGGAGAGAAGAAAAAAAAAGGATGTGGAAGCTCCTGGTCAAGCCACTGGGACAAAGACTTACTTTCTGTCCTTGAAGGGAACTATTACTCTCAAAAACAGCCAGTAATGTCTCCTCCCCTGGCATCCAGACTTGACAGTACAGCAGAGATGGAAGAATAAAGTTTTAAAGAATAAGGTTTTCACCATCTAAATTAGCACCGTCCAGTAGAACTTTCTGTGAGGATGAAAACGTTCTCTATCTGTGCTGTCCAATCCAGTGGGCACTTGCCACATGACGCTGTTGAGCACCAGAATGTGGCTAGTGTAAATGAGGAACTGAATTTTAATTTTATTTGACTGTAATTAATTTAACTTGAAATTTTACTGGCTTCACTTAGCTACTGGTTCCCATATGGGAATAGTGCAGATCTTTATGTCCACCTACACAGCGGTGGTGTTTCTCTAAGAATGGCCGGGGGCCCAAACCCAGCGCGGGCTGTACCAGGTGCAGAAGGCCCTCAGGGTAGGGGCACATGCATGAGGTGAACGGCCTGGCAGAGATCCAAAAGAAGTCATAGGAACAGGTTATTGTATTTAAATAGTCGGTGGGGATGATCCTTTCTATCATTAAACAGATCCCATTAGGTAATTTATTTGTTAGCATAACATATAATCATTATTCTGTAGAATACCCTAAAACATAAACTTACTTAGTAATGTGTTTTCTCCTGCTTGTGTACCTCCAATAATTGTGTATACTGTGCTGGACACACTGTGTGCCAAGTAAACACTTATGGGCACAGAGGGCCAAAGAGAGCTTGTAGAGGACAACAGGTGAGGTGTATTTATCCTGGATTTCTTCTGGCTTCTTGGTTAGAGAGCAAAACTTCCCCAAAGCATGTCCCACAAGATGTTAATAGGCACTATATATTGATCTTCAAATATCTGTGGGAAATTACTATTTTTTAACAAAGATAAATAGGTTTCTTTATTGTAACAATTCTCAACTTTTACTAAGCGGGCCCTCTACCAGGGATGGGTCCCAAATGCATGTGAAATCTTTTTTTAGAAGAACAGCCTGTGTTCTGTAGATTGATTACAATGCCATCTTCCACACAGGCCTAACAACAGCAGAAGGTGACATTCTGCATGCCTTTGTGAAAGGTTCTCAATCTATCTGATTAAGAATTTGGGAATTTGATAAAAGTCAACAGACATATGGAAATCACATGAAGAATTGTGGGTGGATACAACCTGGTTTTGAAGAAGAGAGGAGGCCACATGGGAGGGTGGCTTGCCAGAGGGAGCCAATCTTGCTGCCCTCCCACTATATTTTGGATATCGCTTAGGAAATTCAAGGCAGCCTGAGCAAGCTAATAGAGATGGCTAGTATAGGAAGTCTGGACGCGTAGTTCATGGGCAGCTTTAAATACACCATACCAGTTCCTTCTTATAGAAGCCTGCAATAAGATGTGTTATTAAAACTTTAAAACTTTAAATTGTACTGTCTAATAAAATAATTTGCTAAGCTTGATTTTAGAAGGTTAATTATTCCTCCAATTTAATCTCAAACTGACCATCAAAATGTCCTATTTCACATTTCTAACTAACACTAATACATTCTTTTAAGTTATTTACTAGGGGGTCAGGAAGCTTTACAACTAACCTACCATAAAATGGCATTTTGGTCATTTAATATTTGATAGCCTGTAACAGAAACTTCTAAGTTTCAGATATACTATTTTAGGTTTAAGAATATGCATCTAAAAATGATCACTAAATCCACTTTTCACAAGCAAATGAATTAAAAAAAAACTTTCATTGAAAATGTACGGTCTTGAATGTCCCCACCACAAATACACAGGAGCTTTGTGAAACTAACAGTGTGTTTTTTAACAAACAGGAGGATTATCTGAAACAGTATCAAGGATTACTGCATGGTTTAGAGACACTTCTTAGAAAGAGGTATCTACCATAGCAAGCAAATCTAAATATTTAATAACTGTGAAAGGAACTGTCCTGTAATTATTAATTGTGAAATGAATTGTCCTACACAAAAAAATTACATCTCCTCAAGGTCCCAAAAGGGCAACTGTTTTTCAGTTATAATTAATTATATTTGATGATTTCTCTATGGAAAGATTTTTACAAGCTAGGTTAGCCACACAGTAACTACACAACAATATAAAATAACTAAAGATCCTGGCCCTTAGCGGAGAAAGGTGGAGATGGACATTTTACTTCTACCTCTGAGTTAACAAAACATAATACTTTGTCTTTAGGTTTTATGCTTCCTAATAGGATTCATACATCTTCTACTTTTAAGGCTATTTGCTTACTAAACTCAGAAACCTGTCATGAGTCCATCAGTGTAATTTTATAAACAGAGGAATCGATTCTCAGAACTTTATATTTGGCCTAGAAATGGACAATTTCAATTATGATTTATTTAAAGGACCAAAAGTCAATTTCACCATATTTTCTTTAAAATGATTTCTAGGAATTCCCTGATCTTGCCACTTGAGAAATATTTAAAGTAAAATATGTGAGAAATAGAAGTAAAAGGTAACATTCAGGTCCTGATTAGTCAACTGAGGGGATTAATCATTGAGGAATTCCAAATTCTGTTTCTCATGGCACTCAATCATGGATAAAAATATTTAATTCATGTTTCGGAAAAGAGAGTAACGTTGTAAAACTGTGAAAACCATTAATAGATGTTTACAATAAACCAAAGTTAAAAAGCAAAGATCTGTATTTACCTGGCAGATTACTAACTAGCTGACCTCTGATAAAATCATCAACTTCTTCTGGTTTTAAGTGGTACTGGCCATCTGGTTTTGCTTTTCTAGTTGCCATTCTAGCAAGGAGAATATTAGAACCTATAAAGTTAAAAAAAAAAAAACGGTTTTCAAAAAATATTCACCACAATTATTTTTAAATTTCTTAACAAAGACATCTACAGACAGGTTACCTACCAAATTTCTTTCAAAAACAATGAAAATAATTGGCAATTCTGATCATTTCAAATACAGTACAGAACAGGCAGAATTTTGTTAAACAGGACATATTATAACCTGCATTGATACTGGAGAGAGGTTTCCCTTTGTTCCCAAACCGGTGTCATTTCAACATCCCCTACCCTGGGTTAAAGGAAGGGAGAAAGCAGTCCCTAACCTTATGTTCAGAGATGCAGGCATCGGGGGCAACGGTCAGAAATTCCATCATCCTGCCAACCAGTGCGTCCAGACTGAGCAGGGAAATAAAGCCAAAGGCATGCTACTGGACAGGGGGTAAAAGGGAGCCCGAAGAACCCAAAGTCTCACTATACAATCAGAACATGTGCAGTGGGAACGGAGGGTAGAAGAGTCTCACAAACTGACGGTGACAGCAAGGTCCCAGGTGGGGTATGGACGTGCAGAAGTCAAGCAGACAGCGGAAAAGGCTACGGGGGACAGAGACCTCATCAGGGCTCTGTGAGAGGAGGTCGAAACTTAGGGAAGACACAGAAAGGACACGGCACGGTTTTACGGAAGACTTACGTAACAGCTATGTGCTTTCCTAGGGTAAATGTGTAGATATTCATGAAGAGAAAAAGTTCTGCAAAGTCACACCAAAATGATAAAAGGGTGAGTTGTGGAGAGGCAAAAGGGGCTGAGGAGTGGAAATATCACGTGGGATTTTCATTTTAATTGTGTGACTGAACTTAAAAGAATGTACTCATATTGTCACACCTCTGAATTAAAAAGAAGCATGATTTAAACAACTAAACCCATGCCAGATACTGGAATACAGAAAATAAGCCCTAAAAGGATGCTGAGAAGGATCTGCAGGCCAAACACAGGGGAGTAGAAAGGTAGGCTAGCTAGGAACTGGAGGAATGCTATAAATGTATTAATAATGTTTTTTATTTTCTGTATCCTATGATGTTTTGATATCTTAAAACTCTTGCTGGCTGCGGGGAGATGGGTCCTCCCAAGGCCAGCCAGTTTCTAAGGACAGCAAACAACTACCTCCCTTAGGAGCGCACCTCTCACATGCAAGCCAGCCACCCCCAAACATCTCCTTATCAAGCTCACACACAACAACAGTATTTTCCTGCCCTAACTCATCCAGGCAGGGTACCAGGCCAACTAGAATTCCCCGCTTATAACCCTAAGACCACAGGATTATCCAAAAGAGCAAATCCAAAGCTGTTTACTCCACTCTGTCCAGCTTTTCCCACAGAAACCCCAATAAAGGCTCCAGCCTAGGATTTCCCCTCACTCCTTGCTTCTGCCTGACTAAAACTGGGGGCTTCCCCATGTGGCCCCACATGGTACAGCATGCCCTCTCCTCTTCTTGGCAGGTGTAAGGAATAAAAACCTTTCCACAGCATTGGCTGCTCTGTGTCATCACTCAGTTCTCTCCATAAATTAAAATCCCAAGGGTACAAATGAGACAGGGAACTTCAGAGGAAGGAGGATTTCTAAATGAGAATGGAGGAGGAGTGGTTGGAAATGACAACGACAAGCTAAGAGGAAGTTACATCTACCTGGCAAGCCTGGGACGTACAGAGCACCGGAGAGAACACAAGTAAAGAGGTATCCTGGCAAGAGCTATTGTGTATAGTATGTTCAGAAAGGAGGAGGTGACTCAGGGAAGTGGAGCTATCCAAGAGAGGGCTCCAGAGGGCACAGCTGCAAAAGCCAACAAAACAAGGACAGATGATGTGAGCGGCTGAGGAAACTAAGCACAAGGATTAAAGATAAAGCAGACAAGGGCTGGGGAGAGAGAGCACAATCACTGAGGGCCACTGGTTGATAAGGGTGACTTCTGGAATTGAGAGTGAAGACGGGACTGGTCGAGCACTCCAGGAAGCTGAAGTTCCCAAAGTAACTGAATTACAACAAGACTCACAATAACATTTAACTCCAAATCCCCCCCAACCACTCTGCTTGAAAGGCGGCTTTGGCTCACTTAAAAAGAATATGTTTACAAATACTGAATTCACTTCTCCCCATTTTTGAAAACTAGAAATATTCCAACTTGTTTATCCCAAAGACAGTATCATCATCAACCATTTACTTGCCTTTCTAACACTTCCATCTCACGTATTGCACAAATGTGAGCAACGCTAAGAAGGGTCTTAGAAGTCAGACGCCTATGTGGTACGGTAAAAAAACAAAATCTAAAAAATCACTCGTAAAGCTTAAATGATATTCAATGATCACAAAGCAATGCTTTGAGTAAAACGAAGAGTACAAAATAGGCTGGATACTAACCAATTCCAACAGAGGCCGCACATTTCGTCTGGTCTTTGATTTCCATGCGGACAGCATTTGCAAATTCATCAGGAGTAAGTCTGGTCTCTGCAAGGATCTCAGTGATATCTACCAGTGCTTCATCACAACTGACGGCTTCGATGTTATGTGTGTAGCTGTCGACACAAAGCAAAGGCAATGAATCACCCGGGAGCTTGCCCTCGAGGAGACACACATGTGGCAAAGCCCAGTCTTCCTCTGGCATCTTTCTTCACATTTCCTTTTAACACTTAAAATGCTAAAAAGTATTAGCATTTTAATTAAAGTGGCCCAAGTGCCATTCTTTAGTCACCTAACTTTTAAATGCAGAACTAATGAATTAGTATTTTCTCATTTTCCATATTAACTGCCAAAAATACAGCAGAAATTCTCATTCCAGTTTCTCTATGCTGAGGATACCTTTGTAAAGCTCTGAATAATTGAAAAGTAGTGGGCAAATTAGAAATGTCAGAACATTTAATCTAAAAACTGTTCAAACACAGTTTACCAGAATCCTAAACAGATAGAAAAGTCACATAAATCAGTCAAATAAATAACTGATTATCTCCTAAACAAAAATACCATGATTAAATACCTTTTACTGTAGTAGGCCTAGGATACAGGATATAAAGGCCAGTCACCCTCAAATACCTGTCTGAAAAGACGCCAACTACATTCCCTGAATGTGGAAATACTGTGGGTTTTGGTCATGATCTACCGACACAAAGGACTTGTTTTAATCCGCTAGAGAAGAGGAAAAGGAAGAGCAGAGTTGTCCTGTGGTTCCAAAACTAATTAAATATGCAGACCACAAATGGAAGGCAACCAGAAAGGCCTCAAGGTCAAAAACGTACCTTCAATAATCTACATGGTAACGTATACTATGCCTTATCTCACCTACATCTTACTGCAGGTTACAGATAGGAATAATTGGCTGTATTCGCTTAAGAATAAATATCTGTATTCATTCAAGAAATGAGTGTTTTGCTTACACTTTAAATAAAAGGTGAAATCTGTAAGAGCAGAAGGGTATACCTGACAGGAGGAATTCTACTTCCCAGTGAAAGGTGCCCCGAGGCATGGAGAACATGAAGCCGAGGCAGGATTTCCAAAGGGTGGTAGGAGAACACTGTGCGCTTTTTTCCCCCCAAGCACAGCCACAGGCCACCGACAGTGTCTCCACAGACTAAAAGGATCTCAGGACTAGTATGTGTCATGGGTCTCTCTCCAATCCTCCCGATGTGAGATTCAGGCTGGTAGCTGCCTGAACGCCTCGATACTCGGAAGCAGAACACGGTAGTACCACTACCCAGCTCAGTCATCCACTCCCAGCACTCATTTGGATGTTTCTATTGACCCCAACTCTGGAACAGGATTTAAAAAGCATACTTCCCACTTGGTAACACCAACATTCCCATAGGTGGGATCTTAAGGACAGCTGTGATTATAAATGGCTTATCATTCAGCACTCAGACCTACATACTAATGCCAGATAACTTCATCTGTTCCTTTTATTTTCTTTCCTGCTCAAGTAGAGATGGGATCTCGTTTCTCTCCGTAGGACCAGCTGCATCAACAGCTATTTGTACTTAATAGATCCTCAATAAATATTCAAAATAATGCATAAAAAGGGAGAGGAAGAGGTGAAGACGAGGTGCAAAATGGATCTCTTAGAACATTAATACACTCCAAATGTCGACGAACCTTGGCCTACTGTCCAGATGCCTGTTTTGGTAAATAAATATTTAATGGAACACAACCACACCCATTCACTAATATATCTGTCTGTGGCTTTCACTTTATACAGCAGAATTGAATAGTTGGAACACAGACCTTATCTAGCCCTTTATAGAAAAAATATGCTGACTCCTACTTTAAAGCATACATAGCCTGCCATAGACTTACTTTAAATTTTGAGCTTTGAATATTAAATATACCCATACTGTAAATAAAAGTTAATCTCCTTTTCTCAATCCAACTAATCAACCACCCTGAAACTACTACTAAAAACTAACTTTTATAAAAACTAACTTTTGGCATACCTAATGGTTTTAGAAGATAAATGGTTTTCGAGTCTCTACTCGTTGACCCATCAGTTCTAATTATAAACAAAACTGTAATTCAAACGTAATAAAAGAATAACCAGGTTAAAAAATGCCAATTCTCCATCTGTTTGGTTCCAGAGGAAGAAAACGAGAGCCACGGAGTTGAAGTTATACAGACAGAGACTCAGTTTCCACTGACGTCAGGAAGCAGCGAACAGTCTGAGCAGTGCCAACATGTCCCTTAAGACTGAGCTGATTACTGGACTGGCTGAGGAAAGGGTTCCTGACAGGGAGAAGTGTCCAGCAAAAGTGGCCCTGACACCCCTAAAGAACACCAGACTCTCTCACTGTTAGAAGAAGTAAAGGAAGAGACATGGAAGTGACCACATGTTGGCTGTACCTTGCCAGTGTTTCATACATTATTCGCGCAACTTCCTTATATGCATGAAAATCATATGGAACAGCTTGAAGGTTGGGACAAAGTTGTTTAGCTTGCCCAAAAAACATTCCATTCCTGATGCCAACTTGTCTAGAAAAGAATAAAACACAATGGAGGTTACACTAGGAATAACTTTCAGATGCTCAATCAAATATCAAATGTTGACAGTGTCTCCCCATGCCACTAATATATAATTTTCACTTAATTCTCATTAGGGATAAACAACAAGCATTAAGAAAATTTTCAAGTTTGATTCCCCCCCAAAGGAAAATTGCACAATGGTCTGATGAGTGTAAATGACATGTGTAGATGTGCCAAAATGTTACTAAAAGACCAGGTTTGGCTCTTGTCTGTATCTGAACATTTCTCCTAAGACTCAGACCTCTGGCCCCTTTTCAGAGATGCCAGCATGCCATATGCTGGTGATATCACAACCACCACAGAGCAGGAATATGCTGTCAAAACAGGTTTTCTTCCCCTAACACATGGCACGGTTTGGCCAGGGTGTATCCCCCAAAGACAAAGAATATAAACGAAAGAACTACACAAAACAGTGCTATGTAACAAACAGACAAAATGTACTCATCCTATTACCACCCAATTCCCAATTGACCAATTCCATGCTCCTGAAGTGGCTCCACAGTGGTTGAGATGCCAACAGCATTGTATATGGTAGGACATCACTCTGGGCAGGAGCCAGGGTTCCAGAACTTTGAGGGACCTAATTGAAAATGGTATATTTTAAATCTTTTGCGTGTCTCAATGCCCCACATTACCTTTGATATTTGGAGCATTCAGCACAAAACTATAATCATGGAATTATACATAATTAGTAAAATTCCATTTGACCACTCTGCAATGAATCAAGGAAAAAATACTTTAAAGTAAAAACACAAGCGAAATAATAAGCACTGTTTCACCAGATTACATACGCCTATGTAAATACACCAAATAGTTATTTTATACGTTCATTCAATAATATTTACTAAGTGCTTACTTAGTATGGTGGTATATACCCTGTTTGGAGAAACAATATATAAATACTAGGCTTCAATTACTCAGAGGTCTCTGGCACCCTCCCCATCTCAGACCACCACTGAGAGCCAAGAAGGAAAAGAATCCTCTAAGTTACTCAGAAGTAAAGGCAAAATCATATGCATTTCTTATGGACACCAAAACAGTAATAAATTATGATTGCAAAGCTCCCAGTAGACGAGAAATATCTAGTAGGAAGGAAAAGTGACAGTGAAAGAAGTGATGACTAACAAACAGCATGGTGAAGAAAATTTTTTCATTCATTCAACAAAAATTTATGTCTCCGGCATTTGGCAAGGTGGTAGGCAAAAGATGGTGAATGAAACAGACCCCATGATGTTCACAAGGACGACCCTGCACTCACCCAGCAAAGGATAGATTATAGTCAATGGACCTTATTTTGTAAGGCAGTGAAGTATATATAGAATAGTTTTGAAGTCTATAGAGAATTACATACAATTTAAGACATTTTCAATAATGCTGGATATATAGTTCAGCATGCAAAAGCTAAGCTTATAAATGAAAGGTAATTATTCATTTTTTTGAAAAAGGTGTTATATAATTGCTATCAATACCATATTCTTATATTTACAATAATTTCATTTTCATATTTTTCACTTATTCAAAAATTTTCAGGGTCGTATTGCTTAGCAAAAGATAATGCATCTACTTATGTACTTGTGCACATATACAGCTGGAGAGAAATGTTTAGGAGCCACCAGACACTGTAAGGAAGTTACAACAAAAAAGGAAAACTAAGAGATTTCCTGTAACTAAGGGAAGGAAACACTCTGAGTTGGTAGCTGGGAAACTGGATTTGTTTCATAGAAAATAAATGAGTAAAGGCAAATACACAACAGTTGAAAGTGACTTTTGCTACGGTGACTTATCTTATTCCTGTAACTAGGTCCCATGCAGGATAAACTACCAATACTCCATCAGTGTGTGCTGCAGGAAGAGATTATTTGCAGGCTTACACTGCACATGTAGGTTACTGTCCATTCAATATGTTAATATGTATCCGTATCAACTAAGAACAGTAAAGCGTCCTTACAAAATCATTTAAAAATGATTTGATCTTAAAAAATATGATTCGAGGATATTTGTATATCATCACCTATTCATCTGGTATTTACCTTCTCACTTATTATGTATAAAGCTTGCTCTTTCTGATGAGTAAACCGACTAACAGTAATGCATATTCTAGCCTTTGTATATACATCCTACCTTTCCATGATTTCTACCATCTCATGTGCACACACCATCCTTTGCAGACCCACTATTAGTCTGTGTCTATTGGAAACTCACCATTGCATAAAACTGGGATGATCATCCCCACAATCAGGTCCTCATTCCAACCCCAGAAACATTTCTCTGATGCAACTGTGAATATACATATTTTAAAAAAATCTTTTCACCTAAGGAAAATGTAATTATGGGACAGCCACAAGAAAAGGTTATCCAAGAACTGTTTTCTAGAGACTTTCATTATCAACAGCTTTCTACAAAATGAAAATCACAATTAAGAAACAAACTCCATTGCTGTGGGTTGTGTGGGCTTTTTTTTCCCAACTTTCACTCAAATTCACTGTCATCACTTTATGTATCTCCTTAAAACAATCACACCTAGGTGGCTTGCTGCACAGTATTTAGCCCACAGATCATCACCCCAATTATTTTGTAATACATTCAGCTTGACAATCACTATCTCTGATGCAATATGACTGCAACATCCAAACACCAAAAGAAGCCTAGAGCCTAGACAAGCTGTGGCTACTTGAGTCCAAAGCCCTCAGGAACAGGAAAATACTTTTACCCTTGAGGTAGACTTGCTATCCCCCCCGTCTCCCCGCCGGCCAGCACTCAGCTTGGGGGTGCCAAATGAGAAGGGACACCCTTCAGGCAGTACACAGAGGGTGGGGCTTTCACTTCACCACCAGCTGAGCAGAACTCAAACAATGACAGAGCATTCCTGAGCTTCAACACGCCCTCCAGATATGAACACAACTGTCCAGCCACCAGATGCACACGTTGTCACGCCATAACTTAGCCTTACTGAGCACAACACAAAATCAGCTCTAAACTGCCAGGGCTAATAAAAATACAATAATCCAGAATGCATCTGGTATTTGACTTATCATTTTTATTAAAGTTTTCAACTCTTGGGCTACATTATCAACGATGAAAAAGGTTAAAATGTAATTTTGTCAATGAGGAAGGCAACGTTAGTCTAAGGAGTAAAAGTTTCACATGTCATAAATGGAAAGTAATTTAAATATTTTATAATTATGAATGTTTGATTATAAAGTTAAATATCTTTTTAATAAAATAATTGGCAAGATTTTAAACTATTTCAGTTAGATGACGTTGAAATATTTTTTGTTCCTATTAGACTTGAACAATCCCAACTTTTTTTTTTTTTTTTTAAAGATTTTATTTATTCGACAGAGAGAGACACAGAGAGAGAGGGAACACAAGCCCGGGGAGTGGGAGAGGCAGAAGCAGGCTTCCCACTGAGCAGGGAGCCCGATGCAGGGCTCGATCCCAGGACTCTGGGATCATGACCTGAGCCAAAGGCAGACGCTTAACGACTGAGCCACCCAGGTGCCCGAACAATCCCAACTTTTAATCAGGACTGATAAATGTTACATATTATCAAATCATTATGCTGTACACCTGAAACTAATAGAATGTTGTATGTCAATTATATCTCAATAAAAAAGAAAAGTATGAATGACAAAGCCATAAATAAAAAGACTGAAAAATATAACTGGTAGAGGACTCTACTATTAAATACTTTAACACTTGCCAACTTTTTGTGTGAATGCTTGCTGTGTTATAAAGGTAAAAACATCTGTTCAGTTATCAGGAAAGAAAACAATAAAGATTGTTCTCTTAAATTAATCAATTCATTACTACTCCCTCTAGTTTTACAACTATTACAATTGATTATTTTTAAATGATTAATTTTTTTTTAATTATGAGGAACACATACATATGTCTGTTTCCTCTTGTACTGAAAGTTAAGCTTACAGTAAGATAAAGATCTACAGACAAAGTTGGTACTAATGAATTGACAACACTCTACAATTTTAAGTATGGAGATTATTGGGTATACCAATATGGAATTATTTACTTGTAATTTAATAGGCGATCAAGTTTTAACATTATTTTGAAGAAAATACTAAGTGTTAGGAGTTTTAAATTACAAGGAATTTTTCTTAGCTATAAAAAAGAATGATTAGATCAGAAGAACATTAAGGCCCTCTCCCATTAAAAAATATCTAATTCTTTGGGGCGCCTGGGTTGCTCACTCAGTGAGCGTCCGACTCTTGGTTTCGGCTCACGTCATGATCTCAGGGTCGTGGGATCGAGCCCCATGTTGGGCTCCACACTCAGCATGGAGTCTTCTTGGGATTCTTTTCCTTTCCCTCCCTCCCGCCCTGCCTCTCTCCTCACACGTACTCTCTCAAATGAATAAACACAATCTTTAAAAAATTAAAAAAAAAAAATCTAATTCTTTAATTCCATGCTTCAAAAGACAACGGTTTAAAAATGACAATGTCCATGGGGCGCCTGGGTGACTCAGTCAATTAAGCCTCTGCCTTCGGCTTAGGTCATGATCCCGAAGTTCTGGAATCAAGCCCCAAATCGGGCTCCCTGCTCAGCGGGGAGTCTGCTTCTCCCTCTGCCTCTGCCCCTCCCCCCTGCTTGTGCACATGCACGCGCGTGCTCTCTCTCTCAAATAAATAAAATCTTAAAAAAAAAAAAAAATGACGTCCAGTTTCTTTTGGTTTCCACTGTCGGACCTACTGATTTCATCAGGAAACTAAGGTATTTATTTAAAGTTCTCTAGTATTTGTGAAAGGAAAAAAGAACTGAAGGGATGAAGCCCTGAAATATTTCTCCCCATAACATGTGTGTAACACAGGCCTGACTGGCACATCTGAATCCACTTCAAAAGCGTCTGTAAAAATGACTAAGTAAATTAACTATTTATAAGGATTACAACACACTTAATTTCCACATACCTGGCTTCATAACTACAAGAGGCAATTTCAGCCTTTGACAAAACAGAATCAATCCCATTTGCTTGTGCAGAATCTTGGTTCTCCCACAATGATGAATCTGGTATCTCTGCTTTAAAAATAATAAAATTTAATGATTATACATTAAAAACTTATTTTAACTTTCATTCAAGAAATATATTTTCCATTCCTTTCATATATAAATGTTTAATAAATTCCAAATACAGTTATATCCATTGGTACTGGTCTTCTTAATAAAAGAAAACCTATAGCTCTAAAATGGTTTGCTTCCATTATATACTTCACCAGCGGTCAGACAAAAACATGATAAATTCAAAGTGTTCCGTTTTAGTAAAGGCTTGTGTTTTTGTTTTGTTTTTTTTACAAAATATATCAAAAGATAAATATAAACTATCCCTTAAACAGTCTCTTGAGATGAAAAAGGATGAAAAGTTATCAAGACGATCAATCCCCTCCTATATTCTTGAAAGGATTATACAGCTCCCTGTAATGGGAAACAGTTAATGGAAAATATACATTTCTCTGAATATTCTTTGCTGTTTCCTAAATAAACTACCTGCAAAACTGAAACCTACTTAACACCATGCTCAACAAAACACCAATTTCCTACAAGTCATTCAATCAAACAATTCAGTAGATCTCATACCATAAAGAGGTTTCATCCTAAATTTAAGATTTTTCTTTTGAACACACATCAGGTAAAAGAGCTTCACAACACTGACCCCTTCCAGTAAATTCTACTTTAATGGTTTAACAAGGCATGTTGAATTAAAAACATTCAAGTGTGATCAGAATACCAACTGCTTTACAGAAAACGCTAGCCTAAACAGTACTACTCACTAGTATTTCTTAACATCCAAACCAAATTTACAGCTTCACACTAGATTATAAAAGCACATACCTCAAGAGCACTGACTATATGCCACTTTACTTCCTTTACCACCTTTAGCTTCACTAGGAATTGAGAAAGATTAAAACACAACTTCAGTTCTTGGTCTTGGGATATTACTACGTCCCAAGAATATAATTTTAAAACATATATTCTTAAAACACAATCTCAGCCATAGTTCTAATACAATGAACAAAAATGCCATTAGTTAGTAAAACAAGCCAAGATACACCATTTCAATTAATTCTAGACAAACCTATTTTGAGTACATTATAACAATACGTAACTAGCAAACCGAGTATTTCTTTTCTGCTTATTTCACAAATAAAATGTTCCATGAGAAATCAGCCAAGTTAAAGCACCACCAGAAACACATGGCAAAGTGTCTAGCTTTGTGGGCTAAAACAACTCTTCTTGGTTTGACTCCAGAAATTGTCAACATCTTTTACTCAACTACGCAACCCATACAAGCATTTTTGGATTCCAGCACCCATACACACAAACCATAAATGCAAATCAAACTGTAAGGACTGGTATCTTAATGGGCTCAAATCCCACTTGCCTCAAAAAATTAAAACAGCAGAGTATATAATTTGAGCCATGATTTCTGATATATTATGATAAACATATGCTATACCATGACAAATTAAAAACAGAAGGCAAAGCAGACTTCCCTGTTTTTCTGAAGCATCTCAGAAGGCTAAATATCTGCTTTCAGAGTCCATTATTCTAAGCTGAAAATCTGCAAGAATTTCAGGATTGTCAGTATCACAGTTCAAGAGAGGGTGCTACTAAACCAAACAACAAAGAGAGTTGAAGCTTGAAGAGCCACAACCAGCTGCCTTGCACAAGTATAACCATGACCTTATGCCTTAAAAGCTGGGGAGCTAGGGGACTTCTATTTGAAGGTCTAGTCAAATAATCTACGATACTTGTCTTGAAAATTATAGAAAAACCATGCTTGAGGTGAAAACAGGTGTCTGTGGTCCCTGGGCTCCCAATGCCCTGCCTGAAAGGCACCACCTCATGTTTCTCTTCACTGGGCCGGCTGACCTTTTCCACAGGGCGGCAGAGTGCGTGGATCCCTCCACGAGCGCAGTGAGTTGCTTCAAGGGAGATTCAGGGAAATTCAGGGACACACTGTCCTCATTGGAGGGCAAAGTAGAGAACTGCTCATCAAAACTTGACAAACTAGACGGGCACATGAAGAATGTGCAGGAACGGTTGGAGAAATCAGAAGCCAGGACCCAAGTCTGTGAAAAAGAAATCGCTGAGAATAAATCTATAACTAACACGATTTTAAAAACTGTTGTTCTTTAGAACGAACACTGAAGCTGTCGAAGGGATAAGAAAACATCTGCATCCTGGAATCCAGGAAGAGGTAAAGGCCCCCAACCACAAAATCTTGAGTACAAATGGATTCCAAATAATGAGACCATCAATGAGAAGCGTCACTGCTGAGTATGGCTCAGGAAGCAGCTTCCAAAGGAAGTCGTGGATGGAGAGCCCCTGGTTACACTGGTCCGTTTAGACAAAGAGTTCTTGAATATGACGAATAAGAAACTAAAGTTTCTACCTATAAAGGGCTGAAGATGCTATCTGTTCTAATACTTTGCCTAGACATACAAGCCGAAACATCAGAACTGATTTTTTTTTAAAGCTAGCGTGCAGAAGCCAAAGGTTCTAACTCCTAAATTGATCTTCGATATTTTAAAATTTGGTGTCATGTGATAAGGACCCAGAGAAAGAAAGATCAGGGAATAACAAGGAAAGAAGAACAAAGGCACTGAAAAAACCAAGTTCTAAGTACAAGGTTAGCTGCAACCAAACTTTATAATAAAGGACAATCTGTTCATTTTATGTTATAAATATTTTAGGTAAGCTCCTAATGGGTCAAAGGCTTAGGAAATAAAAGTGAATGATATAAAGTTAAAGAAAGAATATAAAATGCAAAGTATCATATTCACCTTTTCTAGTGACAGAAACATCTATTTTTGACAGTTTTCAATGGCAAGTGAATTTTCAATATTTCTCCTAATATTTACCTTCTAACTTACCACCCACATTTAGAGGTGGAGGGGATGTGAATTATAAAAGGTCATTACAATGTTGTGAAAATCCAGTGGCTAAACTGATGAAGATAATTAAGTAACCAATGACTGTATTCTGTTAATAAACTGTGTATGGTCAGATCACTTGTGAAGGAAGGAAAGACGTAAGAGGACTCGTTCTCTGCTACTCCTAAAGGATGTGCACTTGCGAAGGCCAAACTTCTGGACGGAGACTGCCAAACTACAGACGCGCATGGCAAACGCAAGATTCTACCCACCGGAGGAGCTGAGCGCTGGGTAACTGACCGACGTTACCGAATGCTATGTCCAAGGTATTTTTCCTTCTTTCAACGTTCATTCAGTGAGTTTTTTAACTGAGTGCCCAATAGATAACAAGTATTATGCATTTCCTTAAGCTACTTATTTGTTCTCTAAAACTTAAGATTTCATATTTTTAATGCCACACAGAAAATACAAAAAGAAAAACCAACCTACCACAAAACCATACAACCAATACTTCAGAAACTACCCATACTGTCACATACCACAATACAACTAAGTGTTAACGAGCTCAATACTACTGGCTACCCCAAGACCTACCCATGACACACAAAATGCTAGAATCTCAAAAATCTCTTAAAAGATTTAAAAACCAAGAAAAGCTTTAGGAAATCTGGAAAATACAGATACACATGAAGCAAAAAGACATATCTATCATTACTGTTTTGTACTCATACCTGTACACAGATAATCACAGCCAAAAAAAGACTGTAATCCCAAAAAAGGTCCTCAGAAATGTCCAGTGGCTTTCCTTTAGCCTTAACTTCAATGAGATTTCTAAAATAATCCCAAGTTTTCATAACTGAAAACCAGGAACCAGAAATAATCAGGATGAAATTTAACTGCTTTGCCTTCCATTCCACTGTGTACCTAATTTCTGCCTACTTTCTGATTAATATTTTTCTGGAAAACTAATTTAAAAATTTTTTTTGGCCTTGCAGACATCTATGAGGAAAACTGATCAGTGACAAAGAATTTAATTTGCAAGCAAGTATTTCTCAGGGAATTTACTCAGGGGGAAAAACAGATATAAAAATCTTAATAGTATTGTGAACAGTCTAAGTTATGATTTTTATTTATTAATAGCAAAAATTCAAAAGCCGGCGAGGCAAGAAAATGTTGAAACAGGTTCAGCAAAGACATGGGGAATGATTTCTGGTTTTATCTTCTTATTCCAGTAAATGAAGTCCTACTGTTTCTTATTCTACTGCCTCATACAAATCTTTAGCAACATGAACTTTAGTGTCTTTACTGTGATCAGTGACCAAACTAGTAATTAACTCTCCGGTCTAGAGGCTTCCACAAAGTGATGTCCAGGATTTTATTTTCATCCCCAATCTAATTGTATACAAAGCAAACTAATCACACCCTATAAAACATTCTTCACTCTCTGTCCCAGGAAAATATCATACAGTTCAACAAAGCAGGGCTATGAACCAGTCATTTGTATTGCATACAGATTTTGCTTTAAAATGTCACTGACACCTTTAAAACCCTTGAATGAAAAAGCTCATTATTTCAACTCTTTCATTTCTGTAACAAGAACACCAGCAGCAAAATCCAGACGTCTTCAACAGGAGCACCGTGACTTCAAAGAGAGCTCATTTGTACCTGCTTTGCCTTTCAGGATTTTATTCTGGTAATACTGCCACTCCAACTGGGGGTTAGCACCGGGACGTAAAGGTGCCCTTCCTGTGCCTCTGTTACTTGTAACAGCCACTGGTTTTCCTGTGAGGAAAAGAAAAAAATTATTTTTAAATCTAAGTACAGGAATGTTAACAACACTGACAACATATAAAGGAAAATTTTTCACAAGATTTAAAAAACACAGCATTTTTTTTCTTTAGCTTTCTTGAGGCATTAATCCATAAAGGAGTTAACATCTTTAAAAGTTAGCAATTACCATGCAAAGATCATCTAAGTTTCTCAACACCCCTCCAAAAGTAAACTATTTATGACTAAACTATTATGACTATTTATGATACATTTATTCAACTTAAAAGCAATGCTTTCACTTTGCTTCCCATTGTTTTTGTTTGGTTTCTTGCAGTAGAAAACAAGTCAACTCTGATCCTAGATTCGAATTAGAGGGGTGGGAGAGGGAAAGAAAAACCAACTATATCTAGATGTTTTATATTTCTTGTATCAGAAAAGTAAGGTAACATCTAAACTAATCTTTCAATTTTACAGCAAGAGAAACAAATATATATGCAGAGGGACCACAATCTGACCTACTATATAATCAAATATGAGAACACAGTCCCGCAGTTTTTGGTTTAGTTATAAAATCTTTCATGTATAAAATCTTTAGTATAAAAGCTTTCATTTCCTTGTGCATGCATTAAATTACAAGAAAATTGTTAACTTCTAAAGCAAGCGCATGGATAATTCATATATAGGTTACTGAATGCACTTGTTGTGAGAATAAAAAAAAATTATGCATCAGAGTGACTCATCAGGCTAAACCCAATTCTTTAACATTCTAAACTTCTTTCAAAGCTGAAGCAGTAGCTACCCGTGACAAAAATAAAGCCCTGGTATTAACACAGCAGCTTCTGTGCTCTCCTTAAAGGAAGAACAGACTCTCAGAAGAAAATGCTAGTAGTTAACATCTTTCAAGCACAGACAGAACTACTGAAAAACCCAGAATAAATGTTTTTAAAAGTACTGCTTAGTTCACAAATACATGAAAGTCCATTAAAACAAAGATGACAGCATATCTTAGCAATATATTAAATAATGCAAAATTATTTGCTAACCAAAAGGTTGGAATGTGCACTAGCATCTGGACAGTTAATCAAGTTATTTATTCCAGAGAGAGAAAGCTCGGTGACCCAAGTTGCAGACATATGCTACCACAAAATTTCCATTTAATAACAAAGTAATAGTAAATATATAAAAATGTAGAAAATGCCCAATACCAGTCTATATTAGTCTTAGATGAAATATCCTTCAGGCGAAGAGGAGTATTCTTCCCTAAAGACCTGACCTCTTTAGAGAGAAAAAAAGCATTTCTAATTTCCCTTTATCTTTCTTGATAATGGAGTCCAGAAAATTTGGAAGCAGGAATTTATTTTGCTAAGGAAAATTCGAATAAATATTTCTCAAAGAAGATTTTTAGATCCTTTAGAACATATAACAGTATTATCAATTTCCTTAAAATATAAGCAGGATACAGACCTCTGAGATCCGGTCTATCTCGTATACCCACTGCCACGAAGAAGCAGTCCATATCGACATGCATTATACAGCTCTGATGCCTGGGGGAGCTCAGTGCTGACATATTTCCTAGAAGGAAAAAGAAAACATTCAAACCCCAAACTAACGTTTAATATTTAAAAAAATCAGGTCTATTTAATTTTAGAAACTGTATTTTTAAGTGCCTATAAGTAGAATGAAGTCTCAAAAAAAAAAAAAAAAATACAGAATCTATTACAGACCATTTCTACCACCTCAAGAGATGTCAAATTTCAGTTCCTTTTGCTCCAAAAGTAATCCAGAGATACACATTTAGTTTCCAAGCATAATTTGAAATCAATTATGAAGATACCATGTTTTCCTAGTCTATATTCTAATAATTCTAATAATCCAAAGTATGTCTAAACGCTTATCTTAAAGTTACTTCTGTGTGCTGAAGATTTTACCAAAATGTATAAAGGTGTTTTCATATATTTAGTTACATGGAGCTAAGTAACTTTAAATGATCAGTATTTCATGCAGTCTACAAACATTCCTTGATTAAAAAAAAAAACAAACAGTAAAAATTGCTACTGTTATTGAGTGTTTGGTAGGTGTCATGCACTGCTGTAAGAGGTTAACGTGTATTTAAATTTTCACAACAATGCTGAGGTAAGTAATGTTATTATGCCCATTTTACAGATTAATATTATGTTAATAATTATTTTATGCAGCCAGTAAGAAGAGGCTGAGCTGGTAATCAACCCCAGGCGGTCTGATTTAAGCCCTCAAGCCATCACACTGTTGTCCTAGATATATTTAGAAAAGTCTATAAAACAAAAATCTACATATAAATCTGTATACATATAAATGTATATGAACTTTCCTCCTTAGACCATTAAACACTATTAAAAATCAGCTCTGAAGCATATGTGCCACTTTAAGAAGATAAAGCTGAGTGTCCTCTCCTAAGGACTCTGCCTTCTCATCACCGTGATTAGATTTATCAGGGCTGTTTTAACCAATCCAACCACAACAAGAGCTTTCCTCTTTACCAGTTTCATCCTTAGCCCTTCTCCCTGGTCCTGGTCCAAGATACACAAGTCCTGGAAATAAGAACCCTGAGCTTATAAAAAGTTCTAATCTCATAAAGGAGTTTCTGCTGATAAAAAATACTAGTACTGAAGGTAGGTCTTCATGATAGGTTTCCCAAAACTTTCATTTTCACTCTCCAAAGGTTCAGACAACTCCATTTACCAAATTGTGACTGTGAAAGCATTTACCAAGTTCTCACTACGTGCGAGGCATCGAGCCTTAGTTCGTGTTATCTTCCCTAAGCTCAGAAGCCCATGAGGTGAGCATCATGGACTACCTATCGCTCCACGGTGAAGAGGAAACTGAGACCCAGAGAGGTGAACTAACTGGCCCATCGTCCTGCAGGATAAGAGCAGCAGGGCCAGGATTCACATTCAGGCTATATTATCGAACTCCAAAGCCATGCACTTCCTTGCTAGCCTCTATATTATCTCCAGAAATGATTTATAAAATAAATCTTAACAACCATAATTCTGCTGTATAGAAGTATTATATAAACATAATGTAAACAACCCAAAATAACTGCTTTAAACATTCAAGTAGTACAGAATGCATATATACCATATACCTACTGAATGCTTTCATACAATACAAAAATTTATCATTTTACTCCCATTCATGAAACTAATTTGTAATAGTTCTTTGAAGCTTTCAAAATTAAATGACCTTTACCATATAAGGTCAAGGGATGATGTATGGATAATCTAATACCTATAACATTATTCTGAAATATTTCATAAGTAACAGAAAGCATTTAGGAATACATCAAACACAACAAAACAGAAAAAACCCCACATGGAGAAGATCTATCACTTTCTAGGACAGAACCATGAGCTTCCCTCTGTACCTCAGTTTCCACAGCTATTCAGTTCAAGGGTAGTATTAGATAATCTGAGATCTCTCTCCAAAAAACAAAACCAAACCATATATTCTGTAAAAAGCACCTCAAACCTCAGAGCATATACTAATCGATAATGACTGCACAGAAATATAGCCTGTAATCGTTGGTTTTGTTTGCTTTTGAAGACAAGTATTAAAAAACAAAATACAATTAACCCATCTACTTTTATGTGAAAATACTTACTCTCACTACAAGTTTACCACTAACATTACAATAGATATTATGTCAGTTATTTAATAATTTAAAAATCATTAAGGTGCCAGCTTCTGGAATTAACAGTTACTCTTGCCAAACCAATTTATTCTTACAGGAGTTTATGCACCGAATATAATACATGTAATATTTTACACAGTTCAAAACTTCAACAACTGACAAGGTCTACATGAGGAATGAATGAATGCTCAGAATCTCAACCTGTTACTGTTTAAATTACCTAAAAATATTCAGTTAGCCACATTTAAATCTAAATTTATAAAAAATAATAAATAAGAAAGCTTTCTATAATCTGCTAGGCTCACTGTAACTTATATATCCTGATACTCTTAAAGACTTTTATATTATGAGAGCTTAGTATTGATCAGAACATCAATGACAGCTTAAGAACAAAATGGTCAAGCATGATTGCTTCTTAAGAAAACAATTTTAGTAAGTATCTACCTGTGTCAGTTACAACAAGTGCAGACCTGCCTGTTTTCATTTTTTTTAACTTTTCCCTTCCTGGAAAGATACCACTACTTTGTCTTTGTAGGGTATTGACAAACTCAGTCAATTCACACTTCCACATTGATATGTGATGCAGTCTTGAGCGGGAATAGAAGTCTGAAATAAAATTGCAATCTGAGGGTTTGGATGGCACTGAAGGTGCTGCCTTGCTAAGAGTAGGTACTGAAGAAGTGCTTTTTGTGCTTGAAGGCCCCTGAACAGCGGAGTGGTGAGCACCATTTATTTTAGTGTTACTGTGCAAAGATGATAAGGAGAAGGAATTAGTTCTGTGTGGATTCCGCACAGCATCTGTGTTTCTAGTGCTTTGTTGCGACTGCTGCACAACGCAGTCTCTGAAGTCAGTGCTGCTCTTCTCGGCCTGCTCCTCCTCCTGGGCAAAGTCTGGAGAAAGCCTGCTGGCAACACTGTGGCCCATGGACACCAAGCAATCCTGCGTCTTTAAGGCACCATTAGAGCTAGGAGTGTGTCCATTAAAAATGGCAGCGCTGTCTCTGTGATGCGGAATTCCGTTTTGTTTCCTTCCTGGAAAGATCTGCTCCAGCTCCGTAAAACTAAAATCATTATTTGCATCTTCTTCATTCCAACTGTTCATTCCATTGACTTTGACTTCATTTTCTGTCTCAATCTTCTTAATTATGTGATTTCTATAGCAGGAGAGAAGATTTAATTTCAATTAATGTGTGACTTTCAGGCTAAAACAATTTTTAATGTAAACATGGTCTTAGAGATATGCACTTCAATATTTCTCTGAAAAATTAAGCCATAAATTTTATATTCTTCCTCTTCCAACAAAAGATAATTCTTAGCTAAACCAAAGTAGCAAGGTAACTAGGAAAATTCTAGAATATAAACAGTCTTTTAGGGTTTGGTTTTTTTTTTTTTCAAACTTCAAACACTCCCAAAGAAGAAATACAATGGAATCTCAGACTGAAGAAAAATAAAAACTAGGGCACCTGGGTGGCTCAGTTGGTTAAGTGACTGCCTTTGGCTCAGGTCATGATCCCGGAGTCCTGGGATCGAGTCCCACATCGGGCTCCCGGCTCGGCGGGGAGCCTGCTTCTCCCTCTAACCCTATCCCCTCTCTCATGCTGTTTCTTTCTCTCTCTCTCTCAAATAAATAAATAAATAAATAAATAAATCTTTAAAAAAAGAAAAGAAAAAGAAAAACTGTTTCAATCACTTTTCCCACTAAAAATTAAATGGGACCTGTAAATCGCTAAATATCCAGTTTGAAGCACAGTGTCTGGCATTTACTAGGGAGTCAATAAATTATGGGACTCAATATAAAAAGCTCCCATAAAAATTGGTAAGAAACTTTATTTGAATGATTATTCCTAGTTTTAGTTTTATGTAAGGCACTGTTCAACATATTAAATCCAATACTGCTACAATCCTAGGGCCAGTTAGTTTCACTCAGGAAGACTGACAGACTATATGTACTAATCCATTAATGGGGCCAATTGTTGCATGAGTAGATAAAAAGTAAGAACCAGGTTAATGTGTATGGGTAATTCAGGAAAAAAATATACCTAGAAAAATGAGGACACTTGCTTATTAACAGAGGAAATGGCATTTCATTTCTAAGAAAAGCATATTCAGATGCCAGGGTGGTCCAAGGCAATATGGACCAAGTTTCCTGATGACAAGTTTATAAACGCAGGACCTATGACAAATGTTCCGCTAAATTCACACTGTGACTCTTCTAGATGTTTGCTTAGTAATGCTCTATAATAAAGACAGAACTCATTTGCGTTCACAAAAATTATCTAAGTAACAAATACAAAAACCTGAATTACAGAACAGTAATTCATTCCACTTAGAAACACCCACACCATTAATCCAATTACAGTTCAGGCTCCAGAAACGGTTGCCTGATACATGGCACCCAGGCATTGGTGAGGTTACCACAGTATTACCAGGTTTAATCTAAAAAGTCCCTCATTCTAATACCAACATGATATATTAGTAGTAACAGTCTGAATACACAGAGAAGTCACACATGAGTCAGATGCAAAACATTACCACCCATTTCTGGGTTGGCCCTGTCTGGCTAAACCATCTCATGGAATATGATAGCCAACTCTGATTAGGTCCAATCCTCACAGATGCATGCCAGTGAAAGGGAAAAAGACGACCAACGGGAAATGATTAAAAGAAGAAGAAAACCTAATTTCTTCCGCATCTGGCCCTTGAGATAAAGAGAAAGCAAGGGAACAAGAAGTCACATAAAAGAATTTCAAAGGAATTCATAAAATGTATTGAATATACCAAAACATAAAGATCACAGAGAGCAACAAAAGTGAAGTAAATCAGAAAAGCCTGAGGTCTAGTTCTCTGTATCACAAATAAAGATTCCTTCCACGTATACTAGCAACATATGCAACAGAATTGCATATACTGGCAATAAACACACTGCTAATATACATTTTTTCTATACTGTAGTTTTTCAGCCTAGATAAATGGATATTCATGAAGTAGCTGTAGTGGAAATACAGCACTGGTAATATATATTAATTAGGCAAAAGTGTACATGTATTAAAAAATACAATCTAATTGGCACAAAGAATTTAAAAAAAAACATTTTCTATTTTTATTAGTGTGGGTAAGAAAAAGATATAAAGTTGTGCATTCAGAAAGATTTTCTGATATTATTTGTTGTGCACCTTGATGATACCAAAAAAATCACAAGTGTCAGATAATGTGAAAAACATGTGAATATGCTTATAAGTGAACACAAGCTAAAAAACAAATGACAACAACAAAAACTACAGAAGGTGGTGACATCAGATCCCCCCAGGTTAATTAGACTCCTGGCCTTTAAAAAAAAATATATCCAACTCCCAAAGCAAGCAATTTAGTAAGTATGAGAAGGCTAACGATAATGAACCACCTGATATACACGTTAAGGCAACACACCAATTAATCATGAAACCATTTTATCCAAGATTATTGCAATTAAAGCTTAAGCAGTATATATTTTAAAACCTGCCACATGGACTCAAGTCTAGAGTTACCTCTAACTGTAACACTGAGAGTCACCAGCTAAATTTTTACTGATATAAAAATATTAACATAAGTAAACTTGCTACGAATTTGGAATTTTTCAAAACCACCTAGAAATGTTAACATTTTCATTATGTATATAGCACACAACAAAAGTATACCTGGCACAGTTAGCTCATTTTTTTGAGAAAGCAACATTCCACAGCAAATTACTTATATGGAAATAATTACTTTCCATGGGAAATTTTACTTCTAATAATTTAAGATCCATTAGTTTAACATGGGAATCTAAAACGACTGGAAAAGCTTTCTTATTTACATTTTATTTATGAAACTTTCAATATAAAAACAATTTTTAGGTAAGACACCCACACATAAATTTTAACATGTTTAATATAGATGAATGGCCAGGTTTTGTGTTTGTTTCTATCTTCAGCAAACCAGGGGCTAAGACCACTGCTAAAACTCAGCTTTGCAGCTTTCCGCAACGTAGACCAACTTACACCCTGTTGTTGAGCTGTTTGGCTACACTGCTTGGACCTGGCCCAGGTTCCTCAGCTTTGCACGCAGGATTAAAGTTGAGACCTTTCTGCATGTTGGACTGCTTGCTGTACAGCTGATAGGGAATGCAGGACAGCAGTCGTCCAGCTTTGATGCTGAAACAAAAAAGTAACACTAATTTAAGAGTTCAATACTTGGGGAAAATAAGCTTCATGAAAACTCAACGTCTGAAATGATGGGAGTTTTTCACCAACAATGAGCCACCAGTTTTCCTAGTTTATTTCCTCTCACTTGGTTTTAGTGGCTCTAATGCAATATCATCTTCCTTAAACACTTAAGAATAAGACATTCTACCCATGAAAAGACACACATCTGAACTTTAAAGAGTTAGTGCCCAACAACCCTACAGGAGGGGGAAAAAATAACTATAGAGTAGGATGACAAAACTGCATGCAGAGTTTAAATATTTTAATCATCATGACTTTAATATTTACCACAATTCCCCCTCAAACAATTCATATAGAATCACCAAGACTTTCTCAAATCTCATTTCACATATGAAGTATTTCCAGGATTCCCAGTTTCCACACTATGACATCAGGAAAGGAAATAAAACAGGTATGAAAATATGTATAAAACTTCTTGCCCTTTCTCCTACAGGGTACAGAATGTCTTCTTATTACAGATAACTGAGAGTAAATTATTCATTCGTAAGCACTTGAAGACCGAGAATATATTTTCTGATACAATGTTACCTAAAAGTCATTGGGGGATAGTCTGAAATGTGTCTCTTGGCTAGTTAGCCAATTAAGAATAATTTTAGAAGAACGCTAGTACTGTGAGAGAAAAATGTAAATGATACCAATTAAAAAAAAAAAAGCCAAATCTATACCAGAAACTAGAGTCCTACACATTTTCTATGAAGAATAAATTGAAGAAAGATACAAAAACACAAGAGAAATGAAAAAAAATCATAAGGTGAAATCACGATCAATTTTTATTTGAGTTGAATAAGCACTCTAATATTAATAGTAAATGTAATTAGAAACAACGTTTTAACCCACAGGAAGTATGAGCTCTTCATAGTATTGTAAGTACCTAACAAATGTGCTAACACATTGTAGTTTGGGAACTTAAAAAGAAAGGGCAGATCTGGCTGGGAACCAGTACCCCCAGCTGGCATGAACTGCAACAATCATCGGCTCTCACTGGCAGCAGACCCACTTGGGAAACCTAACCACAGGAGGCAGGGTCCCCTGCTACAAAAGACTCAACACACAACGAAGAACAACAAAAACAAAATCAGCCTTTAATAACTTAGGACAGGGGTTTTAAACTGTGCTCCATGGCATTGTCAGGCTTGATGAGGCAGTGGGGTCAATCGCAGCACCTTCCCATTCTATCCTTCAAATGTCAACATTAAATTGTCTGAAAAAAAGGGTTATGACAAAAATTTGAAAATCCCTAATTTACAATATACTACATAAAAGGGTAAGATTTGCCAGGCAAAGTTTTCATAAGATAATCTCCTACCTAAAACTAATGCACATAGGCTTCTCCATTAAAGGACTCCCCTGCCTCTTAGAAGTGGTGGCCCTATAATCATGCCCACATTAACTCAGGTTTAATGGCACATACACAGACATCAGGGAATTCTAATCAAAGCAAAGTTATCACCCCACACACTTAGAAGTGGTAGCTGCTTTTTAAACTTCTCAAACTAAAAATAGGAAAACAAAGAAAACATGTCATGTACCATTCATTAAATAACTAAAATAATGTTTAAAATTTTAAGTATAATAAAATCTCATAAAAACACTACTAAGAGATGAACAAGACTGGGATTAGAGTATGAAACAAAACAGTACTGTGACTGCCCAAAAGGATTCCATGCTAGGACATGTAGACAGTGGGCATTTATTTTATATATTAAGACATATGCTCAGGCTGATCCATTTCCACATGGGCCAATTCATCTATAATAAGCTTAATTAAATGGCAAAGAACAGACCTAAATAGGAGTCAGAAAAATCTGGATTCTGAATCCTGCTATTCTTGGGCGAGTTAGCCTTATCAGCTCTGCCTTTTCATATGTAAAATGAAGCAAACAGGACATATAATCAGTTATTTAAAAATAGATGATTAACAGAGGGGGAGAGGAACCATGAGAGACGATGGACTCTGAAAAACAAACTGAGGGTTCTAGAGGGGAGGGGGGTGGGAGGATGGGTTAGCCTGGTGATGGGTATTAAAGAGGGCACGTTCTGCATGGAGCACTGGGTGTTATGCACAAACAATGAATAATGGAACACTACATCTAAAACTAATGATGTAATGTATGGTGATTAACATAACAATAAAAAATTTAAAAAAATAGATGACTTCAAACTGAAATAAAATCCATTCAAGTGAACTTTAAAACTTATAACTGCCGTAAGTTGCTTTTTCAATTGTATTCTCTCTTTAGTTGTACTCAGGGCAAGAAGGAAGAGTAGGCTAAAAAAAAAAAAAAAGCTATAATGAAAACTACTATTTTCTAAGCAAATCAAGTTCCACCCAGCAAGCACCCTTTTTAGCCCACTTTCCTAATATCTATGGATCTCTCCCATTCCCTCCAAAGTCAGACTAATATTCTCAGATCCAATTCTAGCCCTAGCATGATGATAGGATTGTCTGTACATGACACCACACAGCCCAACTCTGGAATGATACTAACTTCTTAAACTGAAAACGGCACAGCTCCTTTTTTAAGGAGATAAACAGCTAAAAGCCACGTTCAATGATCCTATGTAACGAAGGGACAGGTCATGAGAAAACAGCAAAAGGAATCAATAAGATGTTCCACAGATGGGCCATCAACTTAATCCCCCAAAGTTTAAAAAACCCTTAATCTATAAGATACATTTGGTTTTCTGGAAGTCAAATGGACTTTTTCAAAATGCACTTTTGACATTTTGGAATTAATTTTCCAATACTTGATAATGTTTATAGAATAAAAATAACAAAAGAACTTCTTATGTATTATGCCTCTAACAATGGGTCAGGCACTGTGCTAGATACTTTGCATAAATTATTTCTCACCTAATCATAGCATATCAATATTAAGCCTTCTTTTACAAATGAGGATTTTAATATTTTAAATTTTAACTTTCATAAATCTAGCAATTACTCACATATATTATATATCATTTCAAGATATAAATCACTTAAGTTATGGCTCATCAAGATGACATATTTAAATTTAGGGAGTTAGTATGAATGGCCGATGATTTACAACATCAATTCCAAACCAACAACAGAAGAACCATAATGTAACAACTAAAAAACTGCTCTTCCTCTCTGTCCCCTCTCCCAGTACACCAGGTCCCAATACCCTGATTTTCTTTTTTCCCCCTTAGCACGTATTAACTTTTAACCTATAATTTACTCATATATTAAGAATATTGTTTTAATGTTTTCAATAGAACATAAGCTCCAAGAGGTAGGGAACGGATCTTTGTTTGCTTCATTGATATTTCCCATGTACATAGCCCGTCAGAGATGTACAAACATTTGCTGAATGAACACCATGCTTAGCCAACCCCTTCCCATCAATCACTGCTTCCTGCTGCTTACTTGAGTCATCTCCCCTAATTCCTGGTAGCTGAGGCCGCAAGAACACTAACATACCAGGTTACCTAAATTATCAATGTGAGGTTAAAGAGTACAACAGTATTAAGACATTATTTTTCACCGTTAAGAGGCAATATAAGTGAGATAAGTGTTTATAATGTAAGAAGTATTCCAATTTTTAAAACTTATTAATTAAAAATTAAACTTACCTTTCCACAATCCATTCTGGCCGAATTACTTTTTCCCCCTTTAATTCTTTAATTTTGGCATTTGGAAGATTTGTGGCAATAATGTGTGTTGTTTTGGATCTGGAATAATACACATGGTATTGCCCTCCATGTAACATCATTAGCTTTCTCAATTCCTCAGCGGAAGGATCTGTAAAATTAATATTAAAATATGTTAAGACTTTTATATAGAAGTAAAGCCCTAGCTGAATAACCCCTTAAAAAGCCCAACTTAAAGAATGTATCACTGATCCACTTCCTCCGGGGCTGTGTTGCCAATGAAAAAAATTGGGAGGTAAGTTACAAAGTGATTAGGCTATCTTGCTTTAGCACATCCTCTTTCCTGCTGGAGACAGTCCACCAACAAAGTCTACTGCTAAGAGATGCCCAGAGCAGACAGGGACCTCACGTAATGAATCAAACACTACTAACAGCAGATGTTTTAAAAACTTCTGACCACACTTAGCTACATGACCTTGATACTGGTATCTTATGTTTTAAAAAATTAACAACCATAAAATCATTTGTAGGTCAGTTTACAGAGACTCCAATTAATCCTACACCTCCTTCAGAATAATACAATAGTAGATAGGTAAAGAGCTCATATTTACTACAAGCAGACTGACTGTAGGGCTATTAACAGACTTTACTCCTACGAAGTTTAATAGTTTTTATTTTTATTCAAGAAAATATAAGAAAAGTTAAAATGACTCAGTTTCTTAATATGAACTTGCACCAAAGCCAAAAATAAAGTTCACCAATATAAAAAAAAAAAAAAATCGCTAAAAAAGATATTTTTTTCAATTTTGTTTCAAATTATTTTTCCCTGCTGCCCACCCATCCCTCAATTTTTTTCTTAATAAAACTATAGAAAAATATCTTAAACAAGAATCAGTGTGGTTTATGCTTTCCCATAAAAAGTCTGACTCACTGAAGTTATGTTATGACCAGTATTACTAGCATCACATTAAACTAATTATTTTCATTTGCTTGTTTCTTCCACCTATTATACTAATGAAAGCTATAAATTATACCTTCCTCAAAACAGCTGTACCCCAGGGTGGGGGAAGGGGACATCACAGGAGGCTTATAAATCTACTTTGTTATCCAAGCAACAGATTTTTCTTAAGCCCAAGCAATACAGGTCCAAGTATTAGGACAGTTTTAGTCTTCAGAAGAAGAAAAAAAACTAACAAAGCACATGTAGATATAACAGGTTTGGTCAATTCTTGGTAAATTCTTATAGTATAGAATTCATTTGATGTTACTGATTGCACATACTGGTTAATAGAAATATAATGTGAACCACAAATGCAAGTCACATATATAATTTAATAGGAAGCTCACTAAACATAGTAAAAGGTAAAATTAATTTAAACAATATTTTTAACCTCAAGGAACCAAAACATTATCACTTCAACGTCTTCAACATATAATCAACATAAAAAACTGGGATATTTCATCACATGATTTTTTTATACTAAGTCTCCAGCATTTACAACATTTGTCAATTTAGACTAGCCACACTTCAAGTGCCTAACTAGGGTTTACCAAACTGGACAGTGCACCAGAAAAGAGAAATGAAAACAACTTTTAAATAAAATTAATTCAAAATTCATAATGGAAGATTTTCAGAGGTTAGGGATCACAAAAACTAGAGCATCACAATGATTTAATGTAAAACAGTGGAAATTAAACAGCTAGCCAGTCAGAAATCTCTAGTTTACTTAATTTCTTTTGCTAAAGATTAAAAAATTTGGCTGACATAATAGTATAAAGTACCAAATTAAAGGCTAAATACAACGTAATAACATGGACACTAAATCCAATAAAAAGCAAGGAAATGCAAAGAAGTATTTACAAGTTAATCTACAACTTTCCTAAACCAATTCTAATTGTATTCAATGATTAAATAGAAAACAGGCTGAAAGAACGCATTACCTTTGTCTACACATACCTACAAAGCACTGTCCCCTCTACTACTTGCTCTCTGAAACCGAATTACTGCAGAAATTTGTAACTGGAAAAGCTGGACAACTTACTGGCCTACAGGATGAAATTAAGGAGGCTCCCTGAAGTTCAATTTTGCAAACTCTTGCCTGTTCGTCAGTGTGAAGTGAACCATGAAAACCAATCTAATTAAAAGGTAAGATCACATGAACTCTGGTGTCAGACCAACCTGGGTTTAACAAGGACTTAACTCCTTTAAGCTTTCTCCTCTTTACAAATAAGTAAATCTGGCACATAGGAAGTACTCAATATAAAAACTGTTATTACTATTAACTATGACAGCAGAACTCCTTTCAAGTAATGTATGACTTGAGGATCCTGCCCTGGACCTAAAAAAAGTAGAAGACGACAACACACAACAGTCAGGGCTGACACACAGTAGCCCTAACTTTTTAAACAAACACAGAATTGCCAATAATGCACTAGGGACAGCAGTCAGGAACCACTCCACCAGCCCAAACAGCCTGGCAGGCACAGTGGCTGGTGGCTGCCCTCATTTTCATAGCTTTTTGATATAATTTTTTTTTTTTAAAGATTTTATCTATTTATTTGAGTCAGAGAGAATGAGAGAGAGAGAGCACATGAGAGGGGGGAGGGTCAGAGGGAGAAGCAGACTCCCTGCTGAGCAGGGAGCCCAATGTGGGACTCGATCCAGGGACTCCAGGATCATGACCTGAGCCGAAGGCAGTCGCTTAACCAACTGAGCCACCCAGGCGCCCAGCTTTTTGATATTTTTAAAATAGTATTTCCCTCTGGCTCTATTTCTTCAGCAATAGAACAAGTTCAAAAGAATATAAACAACAGCTCTGAAGATTTGCACAATAAATTCATTTTTTGTTTAACACTCTCCTTAAATTCAGCAGATGTGAGCTAATTAGGGAAAAATATTTGGAGGACAGTACCCAACCCCATGAAATCTCTAGGACACTAAGCTTTGTGGAACTCCATCCCCGCAATCTACTACACCAGGGAATTTTCTTCATACTACTGATAACAATTTGAAATTATCCTATTTGTTTACTTGTTTGTTGTTGGATTTCCCCCTTGAGCGCGTGCACCTTAAGGGCAGGAACCTTGTCTGTTTCAAACAAACACAGAATTGCAATTTCTTAAGCCCAAGCAATACAGTAAACTTCCTTCTGTCTGGGACAAAGCAGGTGTTCAGTACACATTTACTGAATTAACTGGCATCTCCCATGCATCAAAGCCTCCTGCCTAGAGTTTTCACCCCTCTAGCAAAAGTGGAGTGTAAGTAGTATTACCACTTCAATTCTCAAAATATTTATTCAGTAGCTCAACAAATTAGGCCATATAGCACAGGGTCCAGAGCGAGACCGAGTAGGTACAAATCCTAGCTCAATCCCTTGCAAAGTTGTGTGGACCTCAAGCAAGTTACTTAACTTCACAGGGCCTCACTTTTCTCATATGTAAACCGGGAATAATACTGCCTCAGAGGGCTGCTGTGGAATTAAGAGCTAAAAATTATAAATTGCTAAGAAAAGAGCCATGCACATAGAAGTATCTGTCAGCTATTACCAGCATCATTATTATTGTTACCATCTCTTATCCCAAAAGCAGAAAGGAAAAAAACTCCATGGCTGAGGCTGTTCTGTTCCTATAAATCATTAAATTTTTTCAATTTATACTCCCACCTATAAATCCTTCTCTTGTTGCCCACCCTCCAGTACCTTTTCCTTCAAGAAAGTCCTTGATGTACTAGCGAGGATAAGAAAACAAAATGAAAAAATCAAACAAAACAAAAAAAATATTCAGAGAAACTTTATCCCCCAAATCTTTACAACTGATGTTACCCTCTAGAGAACGTCAGAACTAAAAAAGCTTTTAGAGATCTAATAACCACTTCATTTTCCTTATTAGTATAAACAAGCTTAATCAAGTTAAACCAACTAGACCAATTCAAACAGTAGATAAAATTATCCCTCAACCCTCATTATACATCCTCACTGAACATATTATTTTTAAATACATTAGAATATAAAAAAGTTAACTTAATCACCAACAAAAATCATCACCATAGGTTACCAATGACATCTTGGTGAAGATCCTTTAAAGAAAAGAAGAGTGTCTCTGAGGGTCAGCAGCTCCCAAAAATGACTTTACCATAAGAAAAGAAAAAGCATTGGTTCTAACAAAAGATTTTTTTAAAGGCATATGTGCCAACTGAATGATTTCCCCTGAAGATACACTAAATTTTTCAACAAGCGAATTATTATTCATCAATGTACTTAAGGTTTCTTATAAACAGCATCAACTTTAGGCAGATTAATTTGTAGAAAAACAAAGATCAGAGAGACTAAGGTAGCCTTCCGAAGTCACATACAGCTGGTGGGATAGCCACAATTCAGGTCCAGGTTTCTGTCTCCAACCACTCATACCTGATCAACTTTAACACTGCTGCTACCCTGGAAAGAAAGGCCTGGTTTCCAGCTGCAGTGTGACACTGAAAAGTTGTAACATCTCAGGCAACTGACTCATCCCACTTAGCCTCAGTTTCCTCTTTACAGAATGAGAAGCTAAACTAGATGATACTTAAGATTCCTTACAAAGCTACTGTGTAATTCTGTGTACTAAAACCATTATCACCAGCAAACAAAACTTGAAGACTATTTCACAAGTGAGAGAAAACAAAGCAGGTCACTCAATTTTATGGATAAAGGAACTAAAGCAGAAAAATGTAAACGAGTACGTGCGCCTGGGTGGCTCAGTCATTAAGTGTCTGCCTTTGGCTCAGGTCATGATCCCGAGGTCCTGGGATTGAGCCCCACATTGGGCTCCCTGCTCGGCGGGAAACCTGCTTCTCCCTCTCCCACTCCCCCTGCTTGTGTTCCCTCTCTCGCCGTGTCTCTCTGTCAAATAAATAAAATCTTTAAAAAAAAAATGTAAACGAGTTAAAAAAATACATATGTATATTAGCAAGACATTGGAAAAAGTAGGTCACTAACTCACATATCTTGATTATCTAATAAACCACAATGTCTTGTACATATAAGAGGTACAAAATTCAGTAAGGTTAGGTCAAGTACTAGAAAGTCCTTAAAAGCAAATACTGTCTCTACTGTGGCCAATGTATAAGGTAAACACAGTGAACTGGAGATCAAAAGTCCTGAGTTCAGTCTGGCTCTGCCAAAATTAACAAGTTTCTACTATCTTTATGTTTTAGTGTGACAGAGGTCAAATGGGATGACTGGAGAAAATGAATCCTAAGGTTTCTTTCAGACCTAAATTATTCCTAAATTATTATGAATCTATTTGGCTTCCAGACAAATTTTCTATCACTGCCTCATGTTATATTACCAGGAGCTTTCATCACGTTAAATACCATCACAGAAAGAAAAAAAAAGTCAGTACTATATAACCAACTCTACAACCCATCAAGAAGTCAGTAATAGTGCTTTTGATGACCTGGTTAAAATAAACCATCTTTTATGTGTATTTTACCAGATTCCCTGCTCAACTGAGTTTATCCTCTGTAACCGGGTTCTATATCTGATCCTATTATACACTAACAATATTTGTGAGCAGGGAAAGACTTAAGGGGTCTTTGCTTCTATTAATCTCTCAACAAGCAATACTGTCAATGTTTTCATTTACATACATGTAGGTATTATATATTTAAGTGAATCTATGTGTGTAGAATCATACATCCCCAAACCCCGACATCAACTCCCAAACTGTCCATTAAAATAGAGGCACAGAAGATCCAAGACATTTGAAAAAAAGTGTAACTAGTCTACTCTTTTCATTTGCGGCTTTCCTACTGAGGCAACACAGTGGTGGTTTGAAACATGACACAGGATCAATATGCTCAGAAAATTTCCTCTATGACAAAGCAATCTGACAGTCATTTTTACTAGCAATAATCCTAAATACCTGATACAGAAATTTAAGATTAGATGCCAATTTCCCTAAGCCATTATATTTAACAAAATATGCTTTTTAAAATATATAATACTTGGCACATCCTGTTAAAAAGTGCTCTCAACACGTTTACTGAACAAAATAACAAGGGTAAATTTTTATACATGATAATAAAACTTGAAAATTTCATTTTTTTCTTTCCCATGGTCAGTAGACACGTGTGTCCATTCTAGTAGCACCAATATATATGTCAATTTTATTTAAAAATATCCACCTCAGGGCACCTGGGTGGCTCAGTCGTTAAGCGTCTGTCTTCAGCTCAGGTCATGATCTCAGGGTCCTGGGATCGAGCCCTGCATCGGGCTCCTTGCTCAGCGGGGAGCCTGCTTCTCCCTCTGCCTGCCGCTCCCCCTGCTTGTGCTCTCTCTCTCCCCCGCTCTCCCCAATAAATAAAATCTTTAAAAACAAAACAAAAAAAAAACATCCACCGCTTTGCAGAGCAAAAATAAAACTTATTAGCTGCTTTTTTTTTTTTTAAAGATTTCATTTATTTGACAGAGATAGAGCGAGAGAGGGAACACAAGCAGGGGGAGTGGGAGAGGGAGAAGCAGGGGGAGTGGGAGAAGGAGAAGCAGGCTTCCCGCTGAGCAGGGAACCCGGTGCGGGACTCGATCCCAGGACCCTGGGATCATGACCTGAGCCTAAGGCAGACACTTAATGACTGAGCCACCCAGGTACCCCTCATTAGCTGCTTTATAACCAACCATAAGCAGTTAAAAAACTGAGGAAAGAAAATCGACACAAATTTAGGGCCTATTCCAGTCAGGTCCTTGACCAATACCTTATTTCACTTACTCCTCACCACCAGTGATTCCAACACTGGAATTAAACAGTATAGTCTTGGCATCACAAGTCCTGTGTGAGATTATTAACTTCATTTCAATACTATTCTTACCTGAAAACATGCATTTTTGGGGATTATTTGCAGAACCATTTCCTAACTAAAGCACTGTCACACGATTTTAGTGCCCAGGTTTTGTTATGAAGGCGCTGGTGCTATTGTCAGACTCTAATGTGGTATATACATACAATGATATATTATTCAGCCTTAAAAAAGCCAAGTTCTAATACATGCTATAACCTGAACCTTGAACCATTTATTATGCTAAATAAACTAGTGACCAAAAAAAACCAAACACGGTATGATTCTACTTCTTTGAGGTATCTCAAATAGTCAAATTCACAGCAACATAAAGTAGAATGGTGGTTTCGGGGGTGGGGGGAGGAGGAAATGGAGAGTTATTTAATGGATATAGAGTTTACAAGATAAAGAAGCTCTGGGGATTGGTTGTACAACAAGGTGGCTATACTTGACACTACTATACACTTTAAAAATAAAATGGTAGGGACGCCTGGGTGGCTCAGTCGGTTAAGCGTCTGCCTTCGGCTCAGGTCATGATTCCAGGGTCCTGGGATCGAGCCCCACATCGGGCTCCCTGCTCAGTGGGGAGTCTGTTTCTCCCTCTGCCTCTGTCTCTTCCCCCTGCTCGTGCTCTCGCTCTCAAATAAATAAATAAAATCTAAAATAAATAAAAAATAAAAATAAATAAAAATAAAAATAAAGTGGTAAACTTTGTGTAATATGCCATAATCAAAAATTAAAAAAAAAAAGCAAACCACATTTTGACAGCCATGCTTAACATAAAAGAATATGCAATGTACCAGTTAGTACCAATCCATAAACAGGAATTTAGTTTTAGCAAAACAATATCATTCATATACTAACTTGAATTTTATTTTTTCTTTAATTTTATTCACATTTAATTTTCAATTCTGCAAAACCTATACTTGTAAGAGCTTGATAGAACATTATTATTACTACTACCACTTTAGAGATGCTTGTGAAAATTAAATAGATGAAAATCTCACAGCTTTGAGATATGGGATTAGCTAGTAAGTGACAAAGACCTACAACTAAATTAAAATCCAAGCCTTGATTTCTGCTCCCATGCTCCTTCTCCAACTTACTGCCTCTCAATAAGAAAATCTACATTCTATATTTCAGAGAAAAGTTTCAGAAAAAAAATCAATGAAGATAAAGGGAGCCATTTGCAGAATAAAAATTTCTGTATTAATCCTAGAGTCAGCACACATTCAATCAACTTTCCCAAAGTTTTTTTTTTTTTTTAAGATTTATTTATTTATTTGGGGGAGGGAGTACAGGAAGAGAGAAAATTCTCAAGCAGACTCTGCTGAGCGCGGAGCCTGATGTGGGGCCCAATCCCAGGATCGAGGTCATGACCTGAGCTGAAACCAAGAGTCGGACGCTCAACTGAGCCACCAGGCACCTCTAACTTTTCCAAACTTTTAAAAGCTTTGCCATTCTAATTGCAGAAGTGGCATTTGTTACATGAAAACTTAGAAATATTTCAACCACAGTAAAACCATGAAGGTTTCCTATTACATCCTTCTAAGCCAAAATTATAGCTCCTTCAACATCCTGAACAAGGTTCTTTTATAAAGAAGACCAATTTCGAATAAAAGGCATGTAAAATAATAACATTTTCAAGTTTTAATAAATTTAAAATCAGGTTCTAAAAATTACAGCTTAAACATATACTCCTTTCTTTTCTATGTGCATTTATGTATCCTTTCTTGAAAAAACACAAGTTCCATCAAAGAGCAACTGATCAAAAAGATGAAAATTCTTCACATAAACTGTTTCTCGAGTAGAAGTGAACAATTTAAGAATTTTACAAGTATTTTGGAAAGAAAGCTCTGCAAACATATAACAATGTCTGTCCTAAGGACAATGGTGGTAACTCAGCAAACAGTACCAAAAGCCTAGTGATTGTAGAGGAAACGTCTACCTACAGGGAGGTTAGTGTGTACTACAGGGTTTTGTTCTCAGCCCAAGACTGCACAATATTTCAATTCAGGACGTGATTAAGAACTTCTGGGTGGTTAAACTTCTGGGTGACAGAAAGTAGATGGTTAAATTGAACAAGAGACAAAGTAATCTGGGCCAAAAAATACCTCAATGAGGAAAATCAGTGAAAATTGATGTTCCACATTTTATTTATTTTGTGCTTTGAGATAAACTATTTTTTTTATTAACATATAATGTTATTATTTGTTTCAGGGGTACAGGTCTGTGATTCATCGGTCTTACACAATTCACAGCGCTCACCATAGCACATACCCTCCCCAGTGTCCATCACCCAGCCACCCCATCCCTCCCACCACCCTCCACTCCAGCAACCCTCAGTGTCTTTCCTGAGACTAAGAGTCTCTTATGGTTTGTCTCGCTCTCTGGTTTCATCGTTTCATTTTTCCCTCCGTTCCCCTATGATCCTCTGCCTTGTTTCTCAAATTCCTCACATCAGTGAGAACATATGAAACTTGTCTTTCTCTGATGGACTTATTTCGCTTAGCATAATACCCTCTAGTTCCATCCACGTCGTTGCAAATGGCAAGATTTCATTTTTTTGATGACTGCTTAATATTCCAGTGTGTGTGTGTGTGTGTGTATCACATCCTCTTTATCCATTCATCTGTTGATGCATATCTAGGCTCCTCCCATAGTTTGGCTATTTGGACATTGCTGCTATAAACATTGGGGTGCACGAGCCCCTTCGGATCACTACATTTGTATCTTTGGGGTAAATACCCAGTAGTGCAATTGCTGGGTCATAGAGTACCTCTATTTTCAACTTTTTGAGGAACCTCCATACTGTTTTCCAGAGTGGCTGCACCAGCTTGCATTCCCACCAACAGTGTAGGAGAGTTCTCTGCATCCTTCCCAACATCTGTCGTTTTCCTGACTTGTTAATTTTAGCCATTCTGACTGGTGTGAGGTGGTATCTCACTGAGGTTTTGATTTGGATTTCCCTGATGCCGAGTGATGTTGAGCACTTTTTCATGTGTCTGTTGGCCATTTGGATGTCTTCTTTGCAGAAATGTCTGTTCATGTCTTCTGCCCATTTCTTGATTGGATTATTTGTTCTTTGGGTGTTGAGTTTGATAAGTTCTTTACAGATTTTGGATACTAGCCCTTTATCTGATACATCATTTCCAAGTATCTTCTCCCATTCTGGTGGTTGTCTTTTGGTTTTGTTGACTGTTTCTTTTGCTGTGCAAAAGCTTTTTATCTTGATGAAGTCCCAATAGTTCATTTTGCCCTTGCTTCCCTTGCCTTTGGTGATGTGTCTGGGAAGAAGTTGCTGCGGCTGAGGTAGAAGAGGTTGCTGCCTGTGTTCTCCTTTAGGATTTTGATGGACTCCTGTCTCACATTGAGGTCTTTCAACCATTTTGAGTCTATTTTTGTGTGTGGTGTAAGGAAATGGTCCAGTTTCATTCTTCTGCATGTGGCTGTCCAGTTTTCCCAACACCATTTGTTGAAGAAACCGTCTTTTTTCCACTGGATATTCTTTCCTGCTTTGTTGAAGATTAGTTGACCATAGAGTTGAGGGTCCATTTCTGGGCTCTCTATTCTGTTCTTTTGATCTATGTGTCTATTTTTTGCCAGTACAATACTGTCTTGATGATTACAGCTTTGTAATAGAGCTTGAAGTCCGGAATTGTGATGCCACCAGCTCTGCTTTTCTTTTTCAACATTCCTCTGGCTATTTGGGGGTCTTCTCTGGTTCCATACAAATTTTAGGATTATTTGTTCCATTTCTTTGAATAAAGTTCATGGTATTTTGATAGGGATTGCATTAAATGTGTAGATTGCTCTAGGTAGCATAGACATTTTCACAATGTTTGTTCTTCCTATCCATGAGCATGGAACATTTTTCCATTTCTTTGTGTCTTCCTCAATTTCTTTCATGACTATTTTATTGTTTTCTGAGTACAGATTCTTTGTCTCTTTGGTTAGATTTATTCCTAGGTATCTTATGGTTTGGGTGCAATTGTAAATGGGATCGACTCCTTAATTTCTCTTTCTTCCGTTGTTGGTGTATAGAAATGCAACTGATTGCTGTGCATTGGTTTTATATCCTGCCACTTTACTGAATTCCTGTATGAGTTCTAGTAGTTTTGGGGCGGAGTCTTTTGGGTTGTCCACATAAAGTATCATATCATCTGCAAAGAGTCTGACTTCTTCGCTGATTCGGATGCCTTTTCTTTCTTTTTGCTGGCTGATTGCCGAGGCTAGGACTTCTAGTACTATGTTGAATAGCAGTGGTGATAGTGGACATCCCAGCCATGTTCCTGACCTTAGGGGAAAAGCTCTCAGTTTTTCCCCACTGAGAATGATATTTGCTGTGGGTTTTTCATAGATGGCTTTTATGATATTGAGGTATGTACCCCATATCCCTTTTAATCAAGAAAGGATGCTGTACTGTCAAATGCTTTTTCTGCATGAGGATCATATGGTTCTTGTTCTTTTCTTTCTTCTATTTCTTTTTTAATGTATTGTGCCACACTGATTGATTTGCAAATGTTGAACCAACCTTGCAACCCAGGAATAAATCCCACTTGGTCGTGGTGAATAATCCTTTTAATGTAGTGTTGGATCCTGCTGGCTAGTATTTTGGTGAGAATTTTTGCATCCATGTTCATCAGGGATATTGGTCTGTAATTCTCCTTTTTGATGGGGTCTTTGTCTGATTCTGAACTCAAGGTAATGCTGTCCTATAAAGAGTTTGGAAGTTTTCCCTCCATCTCTATTTTTTGGAACAGTTTCAGAAGAATAGGTATTAATTCTTATTTAAATGTTTGGTAGAATTCCCCTGGGAAGCCATCTGGCCCTGGGCTCTTGTTTGTAGGGAGATTTTTCATTACTGCTTCAATTTCCTTACTGGTTATGCGTCTGTTCAGGTTTTCTATTTCGTCCTGGTTCAGTTCTGGTAGTTTATATGTCTCTAGAAATGCATCCATTTCTTCCAGATTATCTAATTTGCTGGCACATAGTTGCTCATAATATGTTCTTAAAATTGTATTTCTTTGGTGTTTCTTTGGTGTTGGTTGTGATCTCTCCTCTTTCATTCATTTTATTTATTTGGGTCATTTTTCTTTTTGATAAGTCTGGCCAGGGGTTTATAAATCTTATTAATTCCTTCAAAGAATCAGCTCCTAGTTTCATTGATCTGTTCTACTGTTCTTTTGGTTTCTATTTCATTGATTTCTGCTCTGATCTTTATTATTTCTCTTCTCCTGCTGGGTTTAGGCTTTATTTGTTCTTTCTCCAGCTCCTTTAGGTGTACGGTTAGGTTGTGTATTTGAGACCTTTCTTGTTTCTTGAGAAAGGCTTGTATTGCTATATACTTTCCTCTTAGGACCGCCTTTGCTGCATCCCAAAGATTTTGAACAGTTGTGTTTTCATTTTCATTTGCTTCCATGAATTTTTTTAATTCTTTAATTTCCTGGTTGACCCATTCATTCTTTAGTAGGATGCTCTTTAGCCTCCATGTATTTGAGTTCTTTCCGACTTTTCTCTTCTGAGTTCTAGTTTCAAAGCACTGTGGTCTGAAAATGTGCAGGGAATGATCCCAATCTTTTGGTACCGGTTGAGACCTGATTTGTGACCCAGGATGTGATCTATTCTGGAGAATGTTCCATGGGCACTAGAGAAGAATGTGTATTCTGTTGCTTTGGGATGGGATGTTCTGAATATATCTGTAAAGTCAATCTGGTCCAGTGTGTCATTTAAAGCCTTTATTTCCTTCTTGATCTTTTGCTTAGATGATCTGTCCATTTCAGTGAGGGGGGGATGTTAAAATCCCCTACTATTACTGTATTATTGTTGATGTGTTTCTTTGATTTTGTTATTAATTGGCTTATATAATTGGCTGCTCCCATGTTAGGGGCATAGATACTTAAAATTGCTAGATCTTCTTGTTGGAGAGACCCTTTAAGTAGGATATAGTGTCCTTCCTCATCTTTTATTACAGTCTTTGGTTTAAAATCTAATTTGTCTGATATAAGGATTGCCACCCCAGCTTTCTTTTGGTGTCCATTAGCATGGTAAATGGTTTTCCACCCCCTCACTTTCAGTCTGGAGGGGTCTTTGGGTCTAAAATGAGTCTCTTGCAGGCAGCGTATCGATGGGTCTTATTTTTTTATTCAACGCGATACCCTGTGTCTTTTGACTGGGGCGTTTAGCCCATTTACATTCAGGGTAACTATTGAAAGATATGAATTTAGTGCCATTGTATTGTCTGTAAGTTGACTTACTGTATATTGTCTCTATTCCTTTCTGGTCTATGTTACTTTTAGGCTCTCTCTTTGCTTAGAGGACCCCTTTCAATATTTCTTGTAGGGCTGGTTTGAGGATCGCAAATTCTTTTAGTTTGTTTTTCCTGGAAGCTTTTTATCTTTCCTTCTATTTCCAATGACAGCCTAGCTTGATACAGTATTCTTGGCTGTCTTTTTTTCTCGTTTAGTGCTGAATGTATCATGCCAGTCCTTTCTGGCCTGCCAGGTCTCTGTGGATAGGTCTGCTGTCAATCTATATGTTTCTACTGTTGTAGGTTACAGACCTCTTGTCCCGAGCTGCTTCCGGGATTTTCTCTTTGTCTCTGAGACTTGTGAGTTTTACTATCAGATGGTGGGGTGCTGACCTATTTTTATTGATTTTGAGGAGGGTTCTCTGTGCCTCCTGGATTTTGATGCGTTTCCTTCTCCAAATTAGGGGAGTTCTCTTCTATAATTTGCTCTAATATACTTTCTGCCCTTCTCTTTCTTCTTCTTCTGGGATCCCAATTATTCTAATATTGTTTCGTCTTATGATATCACTTATCTCCCAAATTCTGCCCTTGTGATCCAGTAGTTGTTTATCTCTCTTTTCCTCAGCTTCTTTATTCTTCATCATGTGGTCTTCTATACCGCTAATTCTCTCTTCTGCCTCATTCATCCTGGCAGTTAGAGCCTCCATTTTTGATTGCACCTCATTAATAGCCTTTTTGATTTCCACTTAGATTTTAGTTCATTTCTCCAGAAAGGGATTCTCTAGTATCTTCTATGCTTTTGTCAAGCCCAGCTAGTATCTTTATAATCGTCATTCTGAACTCTAGTTCCCACATCTTATTAATGTCCGTATTGATTTGGTCTCTGGCAGTCAGTACGGCCTCTTTTTTTTTTTTTTGAGGTGAGTTTTTCCATCTTGTCATTTTGTCCAGAGAAGAAGAGATGATTGAGAGAACAAAATGCTAAAAGGGTAACAATGACCCCACAAAAAGATACAGTCAACAAATCAGAAGAGACCCAAAACCGGGGGAAAAGAAAGGGAAAAAAAAAAAAATATATGATCAGGCTGGTGAATAGAACAGAGCCACACACTAGATATTGGGTGTATTTTGGTCTGTTAGAAGAAATTGCCTCTCAAAATTTTAAAGAAAGGAAAACATACATATACAAAAATAAGGGTAAACATGATGAAGGAATAGAATATGACTGTAAAGATGAAAATTAAAAAAAATTTTAAAAAGGAATTGATAAGAAGCTGATTGAAAAAAGAACAAAAAAATTTTAAAAGAAAAAGGAGAGAATGTGATCAGGCAGATTAGGACAAAGTCATACACTAGATTTAGTGTATATTTTGGTCTGTTAAAAGAAACTGTATCCTGGGCGCCTGGGTGGCTCAGTTGGTTAAGCGACTGCCTTCGGCTCAGGTCATGATCCTGGAATCCCTGGATCGAGTCCCGCATCTGGCTCCCTGCTCAGCAGGGAGTCTGCTTCTCCCTCTGACCCTAACCCCTCTCATGTGCTCTCTCTCATTCTCTCTCTCTCAAATAAATAAAATAAAAACAAAACTGTATCCTAAAATTTCAAAGACAAAAAAACATATATATACAAAAAATAAAGTTAAATACAATGAAGGGATAGAATATGAGTGTAAAAATGAAAATTTAAAAAAGATTTTAAAAAAGGAAGTGATGTTGGCTGTAAAAGGAAAGAGGAAAAATTCAACTAAAAAAATAGAAAAAAAATAAAGAAAACTTAAAAAATTAACTTTTAAAGACTAAAAAATCATGGGGAAAAAGCCATGAATTCTATGTGCTGTATTCCCCTAGCGCTGGAGTTTTGCCGTTCTCATTGATTGGTAAACTTGGTCTTGGCTGGCTGTTCTCGCTGATCTTCTGGGGGAGGGGCCTGTTGCCGAGGTTCCCAAATGTCTTTGCCGGAGGCAGAATTGCCCCGCCCTTGCCCGGTCCGGGCTAAGTAATCTGCTCGGGTTTGCTCTCGCAAGCTTTTGTTCCCTGAACGCTTTCCGTACAGCGTTGGAGGACGAGAGTGAAAAGGGTGGCCTCCCAATCTCTGGCCCCAGAGGAGCCGAGAGCTCAGGGCGCCACTCCTCAGTGAGCTCCCAGAGAAAAGGAGTCAATCACTCCCATCTCCCCGGTTTCCGGCTGCACTCCGCACTCACCTGGCCTGTGACCAAGCGTTTCTATCTCTGGCACACGACCTCGTTTGGAGTCTCCAAACCCAGCAGATTCCTGAGGTGCGCTCCCGTGCCGCTCCTCCTGGGGGAGGAAGGGGAGTCTCCCCGGATCTGCCGCTCGTTGGGTCCCTGCTGGAGGAGCAGTGGCCCGATTGTGCCGCGGATCACGGTTGATGGCAACCCCGAGCTGAGAGCCCACTCCTCGACTCTGTCTTTGCAGCCGGCTTCCCTACTCCGATACCTGGGAGCTCTGCTGCACTCAGGCGGCCCCGGTCTTTCTGTGACCCTGAGGGTCCTGAGACCACACTGTCCGCGAGGGTTCCACCCCCCACTTAGCCACTGGAGCGACGTCCCTCAGCAGAGCCGGCTTCTAAAAGTTCCGATTTTGTGCTCTGCTGCTCTATCACTTGCCGGTAGCGGCTGACGGAGGCCCCCTTCCCCCACGGCTATCTTCCCAAATATCGCCTCGGATTCACTTCTCCGCACGTCCTACCTTCCAGAAAGTGGTTGCCTTTCTGTTCACAGAGTTGCTGCTATTCTTTTCTTCCATCTCCTGTTGAGTTTGTAGGTGTTCTGAATGGTTTGATAACTATCTAGCTGAATTCCTGGGACCAGATGAAATTTAGGTCTCCTACTCCTCCGCCATCTTGCTCCTCCTCCCTCCACATTTTATTTTACAACAACTGCACCATTTGTTATGTAGGAGAACTGGTACAATGGCAACACACGACAAAGAAGTCTCAAATGACTAAGCTAAATAGAGCTCTTTGCCTTTTTTTAATTAGCTCTACCTCCTTTCCTTCAAAATAATGAACTCAAACAATGCAGACATACACAGCGGGCAGACCACAAGTGGGGCTGGTTCTGCTCCGCTTCACTGAGGTCAGACTACATGCCTAGAATATTTGATTCTATTTATGACTCAATATACGCTAGACCCTGACCAACTTCATTAGAGCAGTATAGTAAAAATCAACCAGGAGGAATCCTCTAAAGACCAAAATCAAGTCATACTGGCTAATAAGCATTAAGTGATGTTTCAGTCATGTACAAAACACCAAAGGAAACAAATTAAGAAACTGCTTTGCTTTAATGAAGGAAGACAGAGACATTTAAACTAGTGATTTTCAATTTTTTAAATAGCAGAACCCTATTTCAAATGAACCCTTACCAAAAAATCCCCCAAATACCAAACAAATAAAAGTAATTATATAAGACTGTATTCTGAAAGTTCAATTTGTAACATATACCTGTTACCATTTTGCCTTTCAGTATAGTAGTGAGAAAATCCTGATTCACACATTAGAGCTATTAACATTTTCAACTATTTAAAGGAAGTTATATTCCAAGGTCTATGTAGAAACTATTTAACCTAACAACTAAAAGGTAAGAGACATTCCTAGTAAATAACATATCTGAGTATTTGTTTCATTTATCTGCTTTCAGTAATTATCTACAGATAATCTTAAGACTATAAAACCTTTCAGGTATTTTGGAACTGAAGTTAATAATCAATTCAAAAACAACCAACAGCTTTAATCTGGAATCCAAAAGCACTTACGGTATTACTTATAACTTATGGGGACAGGAACCTTATTTAATCATGACTGTATCCTCAGTACCCATATTTTCAAGCATCTCACTTAGAATTTAGTAAGGATTCCACACATGCTTTTTTAAACACAAGATATTCTATCAGAAAAAAGTTCTGTGGAACAGAGAGCCGACCAACATCTGATTGAGCTGAACCTGGAAACTAAGTAGGATTATGACAATCCAAGAAGCTGAGGAAAGATGATGAGAAAAGCTGTTAAGGAAATGGAGAGAAGTATGGCCACAGGGTTGAAAGCACACTTTCAAAGAACTAGGACTAATCTAGCTTGAGAGCTGTAGAGTGAATTAGCATGAAGATCACACTTAAAAGACGTGACAGGGTTTGAATTTATGCTCTAGAGTCTTAGAGAAAGAACTAGGACTACTGGATGGAAACTACTGGGATGCACATTTTGGCTCACTAAAACCATCAAGCCTGCTCGAAAATGAACTCACTTGCCTCCCAGGACAGTATACCATCACACTGGAGTCACTGCAAGAGGCTGAGTGGTAGTCTGTCGGTAACTCAGCAACACTGAAGAAGGAATTCTCACACAGACAAGGATTATTTTGAAGATTTAAATTTCCTTCTAACCCCAAGATTCTGAGTCTGTGGTCTAAAACAAGGATCAGCAAACTAAGGCCCTTGGACCAAATCTCCTATTTTTTAAATAAAGTTTTATTGGAACACAGCCATTCTCATTCATTTATATATTATCTAGGGCTGCTCTAGGGCTACAAGAGCAGAACTAAGTAGTTCCAAGAGAGAGTACATGACCCACAAAGCTCTGGCCCTTTACAGAAAAAGTTTGCCAACCCCTGATCTAAAATATAGCCAAAGAGGGGTGCCTGGGGGGGGGGGTTCAGTCGGTTAAACGGCTAACTCTTGATTTCAGCTCAGGTCAGGATCTCAGGGTGGTTAGATGAAGCCCCGCATTGGGCTCTGTGCTCAGCAGGGAATCTGCTTGAGATTCTCTCCCTTTCCTCTGCACCTCCCCCCGCTTGTGTGGGCACACACACTCTCTCTCCCTCAAATTAATAAATCAATCTTTAAAAAAATAAAAATGAAATAAAATAAAGCCAAAGACTACTTCTTTCGGAAACCTAAAACATAATATTTGTTCTAAATATTTCTCCTATGCACTATTTCAGATGCTGCTCAGAGAGGAGAGGGAAGATTATGCTGCAGTAACATATGACCTCAAAATCAGTGACTTACAACAAAGGTTTATTTTTCACTCATGAAACATGTCCATCCTATGCTCCATGTCATCTTTACTCTGAGATCCAGACTGATGGAACAACCTCTATCTAGAACACTGTCAGTCACTGTGGCAGAAGAAAAAGAGGGTATAATGAAGCACAAACTGATTTTTAAAGCTTTATCCCCAAACTGATATATATCACTTCTACTCACATTCTGTGAACATGGCCAAACCGGACTTCAACAAGTAGGGAAGTAATATCCTCCCCCGGGGAAGGAAAGCAGATTTCAGTGAACAGAAATACAATCCACCACATAGTATATTTGGAAATATTTACATAAGTAATTTGTTTTCCTTATTTCTATAAACTATCCTATCAGTAGCATATTTCTATACCAATGTTCAGCCTAAAAGCAAAAAAAAGCAAAGGCACTATAGTAATTTCATGTTTCCCAAGATAAACAATATTAAAGCTCGAATTAAATTATTCTCTAACAAAAACATGCCTAGAATAAAAAATCTAGAAAATAGAAGAAAATATACCACTCACAGTTCTATGCCCAAAGAGTTACCACTGTGATATATTTGCTTCTAGCATTTTTTCCCTGTGCTTTTCTTTTTTAACAGTTTGATCATCCCCTACTTCTCATTTTATATCCTACCCTTTCTCATTTACCAAAAATTTTTCTATATTATAAATTATCTATAGTTAGCTTTTTAACTATTTTAAGTCACCTTATAGATGGCATAATTTATAACTAAGTTTCTATTCTTAGATGATGCTTGGGCTTTCAAATAAAACAACATGATAAGATGATCTTTTCCATAAACCTATACTGGGAGGCCAATCAGGCTTATCAGCTTAGAAGAGACTCTTAGAAGAATTACTAAGCCAAAGGTTATAAGCATATTAAAGGTCCCTTGTGTGTTTCATAACGCCATTCTCCAAAGCAAGTCTACCAACTCACATTCTTGCTTCAGCAATGACCGGAGCAGTTATTTTCATCCATTTATACCTATATTGGGTATATTCATGTAATAATTTTTAAAAATTAAATAAACTTTGCAAAAACTTATTCTGCTTCATTATACATTTATCTAATAGTGAAGTTGAACATATTTCCATATTTTTCACCCAGGTCTATTTCCTGAAATAAACTGTTTCTGAAATCTGCTTTTAATCTATTGGGATGTGTTTTATTTCCTATTATATTTTGATGTATAAGCTTTTTTCCAGTCATCCGATTTGTTGCAACAAATTATACTGAATAATCCTACTCTCTCACCCACTGACCTGTGGATCTTTATAACCTAGAATATTTAAAATAGTGCTGAAGGCTGTACTGTTTTATAAATATAATGCATGTAACTTATAATAAATACATATATATGTATACAGATGAGATCTAATTTACATATAAAATTTACATAACATATAATTTCTTCTTTCTTTTTTTTTTTTCTAAGTAGGCTCCATGCCCAGTGTGGAACCCAATGCAGGGCCTGAACTCACAACCCTGAGATCATGACCTGAGCTGAAATCAAGAGTCAGACACTTAACTGACTGAGCTACCCAGGTGCCCCCACAGAATTTCTGAGCAACTCTAAACAACTTATCTGCCTATTAATACCAGTTACACAAAGTTTTAAATGCTTACAGCCTTCTATAATAGGTTTTGAGATGTCAGAGCCACTTCTCTCTTCATTGTTCTTTTTCATCATTGTCTTAAGGTAGACTATTGCGGGGGAAATAAGATATAAGTCAGATAATTTGCTGTAGCAGGTTGGCTAATAGTTAATGGTATTAACAAGGATAAAAGTGTTGGGTTTGAAGGAGCATTGCTACTGCAATAAAAGGATTTCTAGCATTCTAAAAATTCAAACTATTTAGTGGAACTTCTTATGTAAAATAATAATGGGTGTTCTTGATAACAGTGAAAGCACTCTAGGATCCTAAACTATCTTCTCAAAGTTTAAAATTATATTTCACAATACTCCTACTGTTAACTTTAAAGAACATTCTTTAAGAATGTTCTGAATGCAACTAAAGTTCAGAACTAAAACCAACCCTACTAAGAGACAAATACACACAGTAAAAGTAAAAGGCATGTATCACAGGACCACAATTTAAGCCTAAAGCTCTGCAAGTGAAATCCCATCACAGCAAATGCCATTACAGAACACTAAAAGAGCCACATGAAGACCACTTTCATGTTTCTAGGCATAGTTTATAAGATCGTCTGGTTAAAACAAATTCTATTAAAATTTTAAAATCTTGTACAGAAGTTTTCCTTGATAAATCTCTAATGAGAAAATATTCATTATGCGCACCATTTCATTCTGTATATCCAAAGAACTTGATTAAATGTTGGTTGTGCTACATACATGGTAGAAAGAAGTAAACCAAATGGCTGCTTATACCTTCTTTGGTTCTACAGTAGTAATATCCTTCATTATTTCATTATTTCATTTGAGTCTCACAATCCTACAAATTAGAAAAGATAATTTAGCATAGTTACTGATGAGGAAATAGAAAAAAATTAGGTGATTTGTCCATAATCACACAGCCATTGTGCAGACCCTTTTGTCTTCTGACTCCCACCCATTACTCTTCCTCCAGGAGCCATGCTTACTCTCTTGACTCCGTTCCTCCCTAACTATCTTAGATTTACCACATTCAACTAAAAGCCACATACACTTAACCAAGCAAAAACTGAAGAAGTTTCAAAAGACTACAGAACACAGTTTTGAGTACCTATCAGGTGCAAACACCTACTGGACACTGCTAAAAATACAGTGGGTGGCATAAATTAATACAGGAAGTCTCTCCCATGTTAGTTAGAGGTGAAATTCCTATGTCTCTGATTTACAAGATCAGAGTCTCGCAGAAAAATGAAAGAAGATACGTATATATAAAAAGAAAATAATTTCTGGAATGCATACATTTCTGAAAACTAGATTTGTCACCATTAAATGGATTCTTTTCCTAAACCATCACATTCACATGTTCAGAAAACAACAAAGTAAGGTTAAAGTTTTCAAACAAATCCTTATCACTTGAAATGTAAGTCTGTCATATTTACATACTCCCTTCTTGTTCATTTTGTAATCCATGCCCAAGTTTCTGCCTGCCCATCTGTTTTTTCACAAACCTCAGCAGTACCAAAGCCATTGGACCTGGTCTTTTATCCACATATTGAAAAAAGTACAAAATAACCAGAACACCTCTTGCCATATTAACTGTCCTGATCCCACTCCAGAGGAGACAGCAGTTACATTCACTAGATTTGAAGCACTAACTCACCTAGAGAGCTTTCACCAAAATAAACATGCTCAGGGCCTATCTCCCAGAGATTATAATTCAATAAAAGCCTAGAATGTGGCCCATTTCTTAGTTAAAAACTAAAGATTTAAAAAGACTGAGTTGAATTAGCATATGAGTGAAAATATTTTAACATTCTGATGTACAAATACCAAACCCTGTTATTCACTCATTTACTCAACTAATCTTTATTAAGCATCTTACACTGTGCCAGGCAAGGTTCTAGCCCCTGGGATATAGCAATGATCAAGACTCATGTCTGTGCTCCATGGTACTTCTATTTCACTGGGCAGACAGAAATTAAGTCCGATAAATGATACCAGATCAGGTACAAATAAATTCTGTGAAGAGAAATAAAGCTGGACAAAGGGTTAGGAAAGAATTGGAGGGCAAGGTACATCTATCTTAGATAAGGGTGGTCAGGGAAAGTCTCAGAGGAGGTGACATTTGATCAAAGATGTGAATGATGAAGACCTAGGGACATCAGATGAAAGAGCACATTTAAGGCCCTACAGTGCTACCTCTGATCCACGTTTGGCTAGGTGCTACGACATCAAATTGGCTTTATACCTCCAAAAAACTTAATACATGAATAAGACCTGACAATATAAGACTTAGGTATCAAAGTAAATGTTTCTAGCAACGATGCTATGCAATTTAAATACTATGGACTGGCTTAGGGAAGGAGACAAGATCTAATTTAATCTGAGTCTTAATGGATGAATGAAATTCCAGTTCACAGAAGTGGGAAAAGAAACTTTTCACAAGAAGCAAAAGTAAAACGAAAGTTCAGAAACAAGAAAGTACAAATAAAAAACCTAAAATATCAGAATAAGCCCAATGACCAAAACTGGAGAATATAAAGGGGGAAATGTACATCAGGATTAGGACAAGAATGACTTTACCCTTTTTTGCTTAGAAAATGCCTATTTATCCAAGACCCAGCTTAAAAAGTCAATCCCTCTATGAAGGACTCACTAACTCTCAAAGGCAGTAACTTCTCTTCTGTGTTGCCACCTACCTTCCTCTGTACCTTACTCTCAGAGATGACTTACTCATCACAAAACCCACATTCTCCATCGACCACCATATCTGTTCATAGTTCCTAACACACAAGCAGCATAGAAAATACATTTGTTCACTCAACTAAAGCAGAGTAAAATGCGATGGAAGGTCCACAGACTGGAAAACTCAACATAGTAAAGATGTCAATTCTCCTTAAATTGATCTACAGGCTTAATGTAATTCCTATCACAATCCCAGCAAGGTATTTATTTTATAAACACAGACAACTTTATTCTAAAATTTATATGGAAAGGCACAGGCCCTAGAATAGCTAAAACAATGTTGGCAAGGAAGAAAATGGAAATAATCATTCTGCCTGATATTAAGGCTTACTATATAGGTACAATAATCAAAACCCTGTGGTATCAGTGAAGAGACATACATACATTAATATAACAAAACAGAGAACCCAGAAACAGACCCAGATATGTCCAACTGATTTTTTACAAAAGTGCAAAAGTAATCCAATGGAGGAAAATAGTTTTTCAACAAGCAGAGCTAGAGCAATTGGATATCCATAGGCCACCAAAATAATTAAATTAAATAAAAATTAACTGAAAATGGATCATGTACTAAAACTATGAAAATATTTAGAAAAAAAATAGGTGAAAATCTTTGAGATCTAGTATTAAGCAAAGACTTTCGAATTGAAAGCACCATCCATAAAGGTAAATATAGATAAACTGGGGCCTCATGAAAACTAAAAATTTTGTTCTGCAAAAGACCATGTGAAAAGGATGAAAGGCAAGCTACAGAATGATAAAGTATCTGCAAACCACATAGTATCTGATAGAGTAGTATCTGGAATATATAAAGAACTCTCAAAACTCAAAAGAATATAAAACAATCCAATTAGAAAATGGACAAATAGGCATTTCAGTGAAGAGGACATATAGATGGCAAATAAACACATCAAAGGCTGCTCAGTATCATTAGCCATTGGGTAAATACAAATCAAAACCACAATGAGACATCACTACACATCTATTAGAATAAATTAATTATAAAACAAAAACAAAAAACCAATTTGTCTTCATCAAATGCTGGTGAAGATGCAGAGCAATTACAACACAAATAAAAACCACAATGAGATATCAGGACACACCTATTAAAATGTTTAAAAAACGTTAAAGGCTAACAAGAATGCAGAGAAACTGGGTCACTCATAAACTGCTAGTGGAAATATAAAATAAAATAGTACAGCCACGGAGAAACAGATTGGCAGTTTCTTAAAAAAACTAAACAGGCAACTACCATATGTATGACCCAGCAATAGCACTCTTATGTTCACACAAAACCTGTATATAAATGTTCAGAGCCAAAACCAGAAAATAATCCAGATGTTCTTAAACAGGTAAATAGTTAACAAACTGTGGAACACCCATACAACGGAATACAACTCAGCAATAAAAAGGAAAAAACCACTGATATATACAACTTGGATGAATCTCCGGAATATTACGCTAAATTTAAAAAGCCAATCCTAAAAGGTTATATACAGTATGTTCTATAAATAGAACATCCTTGAAATGAAAAAAGTACACAAATAGAGACCAGGTTAGTAGTTAAAGGGATTAAAAAGGGGCTGAGAGCAAAAGGGAAGCAGGTGTGGCTACAAAAGGGCAACATGAAGAATTTTTGTGGTGTGGAAACATTCTCTATCTTGACTGTATCAATGTCAATTTCCTGGTTGATATGTACTATGGTTTATAAGATGTTACCAAGGAAGCAAACTGGGCAAATGGGTCACGGTATCTCTCTGTATTATTTCTTACAACGGCATATGAATTTACAATTACCTCAAAAAAAAAAAGTTTAATTAAAAAAACAGGATGGGGGGTCACCTGGGTGGCTCAGTTGGTTAAGCATCTGCCTTCGGCTCAGGTCATGATCCCAGGGTCCTGGGATTGAGCCCCGAGTCGGTCTCCCTGCTCAGCAGGGAGTCTGCTTTTCCCTCTCCCTCTGCCCCTCCCCACCCCACCTCTCTCACTCTGCTCTCTCTCAAATAAATAAATAAAATCTTAGAAAAAAAAACAAAAACAAAAACAGGATGGGGCTCCTGGGTGGCTGAGTCGGTTAAGCGACTAACTCTTGATTTCAGCTCAGGTCACGATGGAGCCCCAAGTCAGACTCCACAGTCAGCAGGGAGTCTGCTTGAGATCTTCTCTCTGTCCCCCACCACCCCACCCCACCCCCGACCCCGGGTATGTGCGCACGTGTGCACGTGCACTCTCTCTCAAATAAATCAATCAATCTTAAAAAAAAAAAAAAAAAACTGGAAGGCGAAGAAGTTAACCTTAGAACTTTAGCAGGGAAAAGATCCTCTTTTGGGGGAAAAAAAAAAGAATGGGCTGACAGACGCAAAATACCCAAAAGATGTAATCTCAAGTTCAATGTTAATTGGGTTGCAAAGGATAGGAGTCACCAAAGAGAAGTTCAGTTGGCAGAACTGGGAACTTTAAAGGAATCAAGAAAACTTGGAATGTTAAAGTCTATGGGGAGCATGATTAAGAATCAATAATAATAATACAGTATTTCCTACTAGTCTTACTGCATCTAAAGCACTAATTCACTACTGCTAATTCATTACACAGAGTTTTGTTGATTCTTTTATCTACAAACTGACAGAATATTCACTAAAACTGAAAATTTTTCTAAAAAAATTTTATCATCACAATTTGCATGTCCCTAGGAAATTCAACAAAATGGAACTTTACTTGTAGAATTATAATGTAATCCTAGTAATAGTGAAAATTAATATTTTCATCCCTATCCAAAAGAAAAGGATAGGGAAAATAATGAAAAGGACAGGGATAATCATGAAAAAGATAGGGATAAAACTGGGTCCAAATAAAACAGGTCCATAGAGAAAATGTCTTACGGTCACACAAAAATGGTGACAAAAGTAGAATTAGAATTCGATTCTCAACTATGGTAGTGATCACTATAGTATTTTTTTTTCCTCCCTCACACAAAGAATCTCTTTCTTCTTATATGAATAAGGGTGCCCTCATTAACTGGGGACTTCTACTACTGGCTAATGCAACAAGCAATGTTTCTTTCTTTTTAACACTTATAATCTTTATAATGCATCTCAGAAAAGTCTGTGGAGCTTGAATGTTCCAGGATATCTAAGCAGAAAAGTTGCATCTTATGAACTTTCCCAAAGCTGCACCAGCATTCATTTTGAGATAACATTCTTAGACTAAATTCATTGTCAACGATGCCCGATAAAACTCAACCAGGAAAATGTAGCCGTTAATTAAAACTTAATTTTAATTCAATAAATATTTCCTGAGTGGTTAATGCCCAGTCACTGTAGAGACACAGTACAACAGTAATGAAAACATGAAAATGTAACTCTTGCTCTTATCCAGTAAACAGGCAACTACAATAAGATCCAATAAATGGTAAGATACTAAGGAGTCACAGCCCCACAGGAGCATGAGAAGTCACCTACCCCAGCAGGAAGACAATCAGACAAGTTAGGGGAAGTGACGTATAAAGAGACCTCAAAGAAAAGCAAGTAACAGCCAGCTGAGAAGCAGAGAGGGATAAATATCACAGAATGACACAAATATTTACAGCCATTCACTTAAAAAAAATACATAAAATGATCTTAAGAGGAGAAGAATTCTCAAGAGAATGAAAACTTTAGTAATAAAAGCTGATAGCCAACAGACTAATGATAACTTTACAGATCATAGAAAGATAAAATCTAAGCTGGCTATGTGGAAGCACAGAAGAGTCTGCTTGGTGCCAGTGAAAGCAAGAGAAACTCAGTGCCAAGAAAAAGAGGCACTGGGCACCTTCAAAAGTGGCCATGTGAACAGATCATAAAACAAGAAGTTATGGTTGAAATTCTGTCTGAGAGACAAATTAGAAGTCCAGATCTCCATTTCCACTCACAAAAAAGAAAGATTATCCTGTCCCTTCCAGTGACTGGACTCAATGACAACAGGCATACGAGAGGGGAGAAGTGGATGTAGGGGATGAAAAAAAAGAAGAGGAAGATGAAATGAAATTCTGTTTTCTAAACTGTGAGAATTGTGGCCCCATCCTTCCCCCATGGCAACCAAAATGCCAGCAGTTAGGTTTGTATCTTCTCTAAGTAAGATTCTGGGACATCTAACACACACACAACTCTCCTCTCCCATCAGCTCAAAAGGACCTATGCATAATTACAGTTGGAAATTCACCAATGAAATGGCCCTACCAGTTCCCACTATACTGAAGCTCATAGTGTACATGCCCCATACATGTGTGATGAGCCTCCCGTCACATGGTTACGAAAGAAGACTGTTTTCCATTTTAAACCTCATTTGGCTTTTTAAAACTATGTACTTCGGGGCGCCTGGGTGGCTCAGTTGTTAAGCATCTGCCTTCAGCTCAGGTCATGATCCCAGCATCCTGGAATCGAGCCCCACATTGGGCTCCCTGCTCGGTGGGAAGCCTGCTTCTCCCTCTTCCACTCCCCCCTGCTTGTGTTCCCTCTCTCACTGTGTCTCTATCAAATAAATAAAAAAATCTTTAAAAAAATAATAAATTAAAAAAATAAAATAAAATAAAACTATGTACTTCGATAAAAATTATGAAAAACACAATGGCAAGTATAGGTGGGACAAAAAGGAAAAGGAAAAGACTCTAAGTAGAGGATTTTATCATTTTTATATAGAAGATAAATAAAAACAGAATTTAAAACAAATCACTCTCAATCCTAATAAAAGTACATGCCAAAAGAGGGTACCTAAAAAGTAAAAAGGACTCAACCTGTATATCCATTAACGTAAATGGCAACTCCACTAAAAATCGTAGATGAAGTTCCATCCTTCTGTATAGTAGCATCTGATCGAAATTGTTCCTCCAATTTCTGGACCTTGGCAGCCATATACCCACCCTAGAATTTAAAAAAAGGTAAACCAATCACAAAAGTTATATTTTCTTCACCCTCTTTAAGGAAATTTACATTAAAATAAATAAATAAATAAACAAACCGTATTCTATGCTAGTGACCAAGGTATAATGATAACATAAGGTATAATTACAAACATTAACCATAAGGCAAGACAATAAAACAGACAGGTCAAGGAAGACTTTTCCCTTTGTCAATTCAATTTTTAACTGTTTTATCACATTCTTATAAATTACTTTAAAAGAGGAGAAAGGTAGGTCAAGAATAATGTTTAATGCCACAAAATATTGTTCTTACCTACAAAATCAAGAAGTTACACTGAAGTTTAAACCAATTAAAAATTTGACATGTGGTCAGTAAGAGTGTATTTTTCACTGGCTTCCACTTCTTCTGAATACCGGAAGCTTAAAGTTAGCAACTTAAAGTAAAATGAAACAGTTCAACAAACCAGTATAGCCCTCCATACATGCAGCTACTATAATAGAAGATTCAGGGGCCAAATTCTGGACCTAATCAATCTACTTGATAGCAGTAATAATTTTTATTAGAGAACATCAACTTCAGAAAGAATATAAAAACATTATTTTTGCTAAAGACCTACATAAATATATGAATTCAGCTACACTTTTCCTAAACACTGACAAAATTAAGCTTAATTATTTGAATTACCAATTAACTCTTTATTGATTTTACTTTACTAAAAAGAACTATCCATTAGATCTTTAAAATACAGCCACAGATATCTAGAAGTGGTACACATACTTCTTCCAAAATGGAAATTACTTCATTGATTATTCAGATATTACATGTTCATTGTGGAAAAAAAATTTTTTTTTCAAAAAATATAGGAAATATGAAGAAGAAAACTTAAATGAGGTAGGATTCCATTCACTGTTAACATTTTGGGATCTTATTTTCAAAGTTTATTACTATGTCTCAGAATATAGAGGTTTTAGAAAAATAAGATCATATATAATAGTCCTTTATAACACAACATTTTAGTCAAGGCCATCTTGCCAAGTTAAATATAAAGGTAAGGGGCACCTGGGTGGCTCAGTTGGTTAAGCGTCCAACTCTTGATTTTGGCTCAGGTCATGATCTCAGGGTTGTGAGATCAAGCCCCACATCAGGCCCCATGCTAGGCATGGAGCCTGCTTAAGATTCTCTCCCTCTCTCTCTGCCCCTCTCCCTGCTCTCTCCCTTGAAAGAAAGAAAGAAAGAGAGAGAGAGAGAGAGAGAAAGAAAGAAAAATGTAAAGATAAATAATGGTTGAATGGTGTTCCACTACATAGAGGCAATTTATCTGATCAATCCCCTACTACGGTATACCAGTTTTCCTGTTTTTCAGTATTATTAGCACTGCTGCAATACCATTACCATAAATAAATACCTGTGTACCAGAACATTTATTTCCTCAAGATAAAATAAAGTTCACATGTTAAAAAGTTTAAACAAGCTTTCAATACGTTGTGAAAACTCAGAAGAATTGATACCTAAAGTGATTTACACTTTAAAAAAATGCCTTAAACCACACTATAACCTACAAGAAGAATGAAAAATACCTAGACAATTAAATATAAGTATTTTTATTCTTTTAAAACACACCCATTTTTCCCAGCCATCATTTTCAGCTCGCCTCCTCCATCCACCTCGTCTCATGGTGGAGCTTCTGTATTAAGGGGGAAAAAAAAAAAGTGAATTTTATAACATAATGCACTACTAATTAACATTTTATTTCAAATCAAGAAAAATAAGTTAAAATAAACTCAAATATTCAATTTGTGAAAGTTAAAAACTCTTTCCAAAGCATATATTCTCCTGCTTCTAAGTGAAATTTGTTCCTAAAACACCTGTAGGTAAGTATCAGGTTTAAATTATAACTACTATAAATTTAGTTTTATAGCAAAAACTTTTATGCATTCCTGAGCATCAAACCTAATATACATTTGCATAAAGAATCACCAAATTAGACTAACATGGCCACACTTACTTGTTAACATTAATTAGTATTAACAGAACCCAAGAAAACATTTTCCTTCATGAATTGCCCTCTGATATGGCTCTTAAACTCTGTCTTTGCTATTACATACTAGACACTTAAGAGTGCAGTCACAGTGTAATTCATCTATTATGCAAAAACCCCTAAAAGAAGTCAATTAAAACAACACATCTAGGGGAGATAATGCAGAAGGATTATCACTTATAATAAACTATCAAATCTGGCATTCTCCTTAAGGCACTTGACCCACTATCCCATTAAACCACCAAAATGACCAAATAATGGCTTATTCTCAAGTGTCAGCTGGCTTAGTGGCTAGCAAGATATAAAATGGTTCAGAAGTCAAAGCAGGCATTAAATTGAAACTCCTTATAAAATTCTTCTAGCCATATGGCTACATCTTTAGACATGACTGCATTATCCTTCACAAAATTATCATGTCCTCTGTTTAGGTTATTTTTCTTCCACTAACTATGTACAAGTTAGTATCAATTAATATGCTCCGAGAGAAGCTCTGTACATTATCCAAGTCAAATCAGCTTTGATATGGTTTATAAGAATTTGTTACTAAATGACACCTTAAAACATGACACTTTAGCCACACACATCAGCAGATATTTTCTTTCAAATACTTCTATATTTGACATATTATGTGATTTATACTTTTCCCTTGCTGCCATTAATATTAATTAGGAATTTTTACTGTCTACTCTTAAAAGGGGTCTAAAAGATATGTAGAGACATTCTCTTAAAAAATGCAAGTCTGAAAGAGAGACAAGGGGCATGAACAAAGAGCTCTGCAAACAGGAGGCAAGGTGATTAACCCAGATTAGGGGACGTGGATGCTGGCGAAGAGAAGAGTTGGCGTTGTTTTCAGTCTGACAAAGGTAGGGGCATGGCTACCCAATGTGTTCATTATGAGTCCCAGAACTGCCATATTTGCTCTGCTAAGTACTTCTTTTTTCAAGGGGCTCACTTTGTCTAGTCATTCAAGACTTCTCCCCTTACCTTAAAGGAATCTGGGAGATGTGTTAACACACAGTTCTTGATCTCATATAAACTCTGAATCCATACATCTGCCCTTACAAGTAAACAGTTTGGGAGTTCTGGCCATTATATGTTAAGGATGCATACTCACAAAAATTAAAGGCAACAATCAGCTAAATGATAGTAAGTTAAAGAATAAAATATATTATCAAAGTTTAATTCAGTTGGCTAATCAATTACTTAAGAGCCTTATTCATTTAAGATCTACTGGGTAACTACTGCAGCAAAAGGCCAATATGAAATATTAACAGTAGTTTAATGAGGGTAGAAAACTATGAATCGAAGTTATAATAAATTTAAAAAAATTTTAAAGGTTCTTTCTCTATTCCAAAGTAATAAAGCTATCCCAGACAAATGTTTAAGCTTTGAAAAGGAATGAGACTGAAATTAGTAATTTCTTCATTTCCACTAATTTTACCGAGTACAGCAAGCTCATATTGATTGAGGGTTCAAATAATAAGACCGAAAAAAGGGAAAAAGAAATGAGAAACAAATTTCATTTTATACATTCAAATTCTGCTTTTAGAAAATCCCATAACAAATAGTAAACTAGGTTATTTGGATCAACCTTCCTGCTTAGGAAGAAGAAAGCTAGACAAAACATTAAAAAAAAAAAGGCATAGAAGGCCCAGAAAATAATGAAAAATTACTGGGCCAAGATTTACAAGATGAAAAAGAAAACCTGCCACTTCACCTCTCCTTCCCAGATTGGGACAGTTTTTTCCTCTGAGAACACGTGGCAATTATAAAAGAGTAGCTGAAAGGCTGGGCAAGGTTTTTGAACAAACACAGTAAGGGAACAAAAGTTAGAATTTAAGTGTCCTCCAAGAATATAAATCTCCACACTTAGGATTAGGATCCTAGCAGTAAGTAAACTGGAAGTACACAGACCAAGTTTTGCCAAAAACATATCCTACCTTGGATTATTTCAGTCTCTTAAAGTAAATTAAGATGATCCTAGACTACAGAACACAAATATATGGAAGTTAAGTAACATGCTACTAAACAATGAATGAGTCAACCAAGAAATCAAGGAAGAAATCAAAAAATACAAAAAGCCAAATGAAAATGAAAACACAATGGTCCAAAGTCTTTGGAATTCATCAAAGCTGTTCTAAGAGGGAAGTTTATAGCAATACCGGCCTACTTCAAGAAGAAAAATCTCAAATCAAGAACTTAACGTTACACCTGAAGGAGGTAGAAAAACCAGTAGAAAGAAGGAAATAATAATGACTAGAGCAGAAATAAACAAAATAGAAACCAAAAAAGCAATAGAACAGATCAATGAAACCAGGAGCTGGTTCTTTGAAAAAACAACAAAACTGATAAACCTTTAGCCAGATGCATAAAAGGAAAAAAAAAAAGAGAGAGAGGATTCGAATCAACAAAATCAGAAATAAAAGAGGAGAAACAACAAACACCACCACAGAAATACGAAGGATTATAAGAGAATACATATATTTTTTAGATTTTATTTATTTATTTGAGAGAGTGAGAGCACATGCAAGAGAGCATGAGCGGGGTGGAGAAGCAGGCTCCCCGCTAAGCAGGGAGCCCGTGGCGGGGCTCCATCCCAGGACCCTGGGATCATGACCTGAGCTGAAGGCAGACGCTTAACCAACTGAGCCACCCAGGCGCCCCAGTTTATAAGAGAATATTACGAAAAATTATATACCAACAAATTGGACAATCTATAAGAAGTAAATTCCTAGAAACAGTAACTTCCCAAAACTCAATGAGGAAGAAATAGAAAATCTGAACAGAGCGATTAACAATGAAATTGAATCAGTAATCAAAAAACTCCCAACAAACAAGTCCAGGACCAGATGGCCTCAAAGGTGAATTTTAGAAAACATTTAAAGAAGAACTGATACCAATTCTTCTCAAACTATCCCAAAAACCTGAAGAGGAAGGAATGCTTCCAAATTCATTCTATGAGGCTAGCATTACCCACATATCAAAACCAGATAGACACTACAAAAAAAGGGAACTACATACAGGCCAGTATCTCTGATGAACACAGATGCAAAAATCCTCAACAAAGTATTACCAAGATGAATCTGACAATACATTAAAAAAATCATTATGATCAAGCAAGATTTACCTAGGTATGCAAGGGTGGTTCAATATTCACATCAACAAAAAAAGGGAAAACATTCATATGATCTTTTCAATAGATGCAAAAAACGCATTTAACACCCACTCATGACAAAAAAACCCTCAACAAAGTAGGTTTAGAGAGAACATAACACAATAAATGTCTTATAAGACCTTATAAAACTATACTCAACCGTGAAAAACTGAGTGTCTTTTCCCTAAGATCAGGAACAAGACAAGGATGTCCATTCTCACAACTTTTATTCAACATAGTACTGGAAGTCCTAGCCACAACAATTAGATAACAGAAAGAAAAGGCATCCAAATTGGTAAAGAAGCAACTTTCATCGTTTACAGATGACATGATACTATACGTAGAAAACCCTAAAGACTCCACTGATAAATGAATTTGTTAAGGTTACAGAATACAAAATCAATACATGGGAATCTGTTGCATTTCTATACACTAATAATGAAGCAGAAAGAGATATTAATAAAACAATCCCACTTACAATTACACCAAAAAATAAAGTACCTAGGAATAAGCTTAACCAAGGAGGGGAAAAACCTGTACTCTAAAAACTGTAAAACATGGATGAAAGAAACTGAAGAAGAAAACAAATGGAAGGATATACCTTGCTCATGGATGGGAGACCCAACAGTTAGAGTATCCATATTACCTATAGCAATCTACAGATTTAATACAATCTGTATTAAAATACCAACAGCGTATTTCACAGAACTGGAACAAATAACCCTAAAATCTGGATAGACCCACAAAAGACCCCAAATAGCCAAAGCAATCTTGAAAAAGAAAAACAAAACTGGAGGTATATCACAATTCCAGATTTTGAGATGCACTACAAAGCTGCAGTAATCAAAACAGTATGGTACTGACACAAAAACAGACACAAACATCAATGGAACAGAAAAGAGAGCCCAGAGCTGGTCAGAGAAAGACAAATACCATATGATTTCACTCATATGTGGAATTTAAAACAAAACAAAGACAAAGAGACAAGCCAAAAAACAGACTCTGAGAACAAACTGATGGTTACTAGTTACTAGAGGGGAGGTGGGTGGAGAGATGAAATAAGTGAAGGGGATTAAAGCGTACACTTATCATGATGAGCACTGAGTGATGTACTGAATTGTTGAATCACTGTATTATACACCTGAAACTAATATAACATTGTATATGAACTATACTAGAATTATAATTAAAAAAACAAAAAAACAAAAAGATGATCCTGGACTGCTCAGTGCTCCAAAGCATCCGGCAGAAGCAATGTAAATCTTCTATGGAGGATAACAACATCCTAACCTTCCCATGTTTTTGCAAACCATTTGGAAAATACAAAGTCTGGCACACAAATAAAAATAACCAGACACACAAAGTAGTAAGATCCCATGAGTGAGAACCAACAGAAACAAAATAAACTGACCTACACAGATTCCAGATACTGATTTTAACCAGATTAAAAACTGAACTATGCTGGGCACCTGGGTGGCTCAGTTGGTTAAGCGACTGCCTTCGGCTCAGGTCATGATCCTGGAGTCCCGGGATCGAGTCCCGCATCGGGCTACCTGCTCAGCAGGGAGTCTGCTTCTCCCTCTCCCCCCTCTTGTGCTCTCTCTCTCTCTCAAATAAATAAATAAAATCTTTAAAAAAAAAAAACAAAACAAAAAAACTGAACTATGCCTACCGTGTTCAAGGAAATAAGCAGCTGCCACGGGTGGGGAAAAACAGAGATTCCATTCAAAAAATTCAAAGGAGCACCAATTAAACAACTGTCTTTTCAACAGAAACAACAGCGCCAGATGACAACAGTGCTGAAATAAATAATTAACTTACTTAGAATTCTATATGCAGAGAAAAATTCAGTCAAGATGAAATAGGGTGACTGGGTGGCTCAGTTGGTTGAGCGACTGCCTTCAGCTCAGGTCATGATCCTGGAGTCCCGGGATGGAGTCCCGTATCAGGCTCCCTAGTCAGCAGGGAGTCTGCTTCTCCCTCTGACCCCCCACCTCTCATGTGCTTTCTCTCTCATTCTCTTAAATCTTAAAATCTTAATCTTCTAAAGTCTTAAAAAAAAAGATGAAATAAAGGTATTTTGGGCAAATAAAAACAGAAAGCTAATGCCACCAGCAAACTTGCACTAAAGAAATCCTAAAACATATCCCTCAGGTAGAAGAAAAATTATCTTGAAAGGTCAAAAATACAGGAAAAAAAATGCAGCAAGGAAAGCAATAAATATCTGTATTAATCAATGTTAAATACTGACTGAATAAAACTACAGTAATAACAGTCAATCTGTTATTGTTTGTAACATAATATACAGCACAAGTGAATCAAAAGATTATGAATAAAAGAGCAAGGGTAAGAGGAATTGTTTCTAGTCCAGGCTCTGCCACTAACTGGTTTCACTGATGTCTGGTACATCTCCATCTCTCTAGGTCTCAATTATTGTATTGTCTGGGTCTTTTATTGTAAGAGGTTTGGGTAGTTGACTACTAGATTTCTGTCAACCTAAATAAAGAGGAAAACTGAGGAAAGCTCATTTTACCAGAAACTGAATTTGTTTGAGAACAGAAGAATTTCAATTCACGAAATGCATTCTGTACAAAGCTACAGGCACGTCTGTTGAGGGTTTGGGATGGGCTGTATTTATGGGCAAGGACTGCAAAGAGGAGAAGCCCAGCTGGAGTCCAAGCAGTAAGTTCATTGGCTTGAGAATGGAGAGAGATTCTTGGCAGATATTCATTGGTCAGGAGAGAAGTCTCCATCTTTTGTACATCAGGCATTTACAGGAAATCAGCCCCTCAATTTTTAAGTTCGTTCCTCTGAGGGCATATGCCTAAGATCCTCCATTTCTTATCCTCTTACTCCATTTTAGATTAAAATCCTTTCACAGTTCCCTTTTGTACTCTATGTAAGACACACTGAAGAACTATTTTCAGAAATCAAATATAAAAATTAATTCTATATCCATATACTTTAGCAACAAATTTTAAACATTTGATTATGTAACAGTCTTGATGCTCTAGATTTATTTATGCAGACCTCCTTTACTTATTCCAGAAAAGACTTAAGGCAACTTGTACTATCAAATTCATTTAAATAATCCATGTATAGACTAAGATGGCCTATGACAGTGGACTGGGGTAAAAACCTAACTGCAAATCTGGTGTTTGCTGAATATTGGGAATGGCAATTTATCAGCCCTGTCACTGTTGTATGACATCAGTTGTATAACTTTCTTTTGTCAGACAATAGATGCTAGGTAGTTCAGTAGACAACTGCAGATTACTTCTCATAGCATAGGTAATTATGGCATCTAAGAAATAATTCAGACGGGTATAGGGGACACCACACTAAACTACCTATAGATCAAAGCTAATGGAAGATTACTGGGTATAAAGCACCATATCTTACTAGGCAATTCTGAGATAAATGAAATTAGACATTTTATTTTTTTTATTTTTTTTATTTTATAGAAATTAGACATTTTTGTATGAGTTCTAAACTTTTACAATCTAAAAAGAAGTACCAATTAAGGAAACACTAACTAGCCCTACAAATGAACTTAAGGGAAAGATATTAGGCAGGAAGAGTAGGGAGAAGAAAAAAAACAAACTCCAGGGGTGCCTCGGTGGCTCAGCTGGTTAAGCGACTGCCTTCAGCTCAGGTCATGATCCTGGAGTCCCAGGATTGAGTCCCGCATCGGGCTCCCTGCGCAGTGGGGAGTCTGCTTCTCCCTCTGACCCTCTCCCCTCTCATGTGCTCTCTCTCTCTCATTCTCTCTCTCTCAAATAAATAAATAAAATCTTTAAAAACACACACAAAACTTAAAAGACAAAAACAAACTCTGGACACAAAGAAAACTACATGACTCACATCTATGATGCCGGCAAAGAACAGTAACAGACCAACCTGGCATGCAGCAAAGCTACCTAACAACCTAAACTGTAAGGTCAATAAAAGAGAGACCCAGGTGACAGGAAGCAAGTAACAAGTAGGCTTATCAGACTTCTGTTCATATGTACACAGCATCAAAGATTATTCATACTTCACTTATTTCAGTTAGACCCACACTCCTCTCCTTTACCATACTCAAACATTATAGAATGAAAATATGAAAAACATACTATATAAAATAGCCATTAATCTTGCATATAATAGAAAATCAATAAATTCTTGTTAAATAAAGAAAATGAACTTACATGTAAGAAATAAAGCAAGGCAGCAATAGGAATGTCTCAGTACACTGCACCCCAGTATATCTATATTTGAAACCACACCCTGTATCTTTCATTTCATCTACTTTTTTATTTCTCTTATTTCATTATTTTTTAAGATTTTATTTTTAAGTAAGCTATACACCCAAAGTGGGGCTCAAACTCACAACCCCAAGATCAAGAGTTCCATGCTCTACTGGCTGAGCCAGCAGGGCGCCCCTATTTTTCTTATTTTAAAACATCTTTCTGAAGATTCACAAATTCTGTGTTGTTTAATAGACAGAAATAGGATACACTCCTTCCCCCCCAAAATGGTACACGGACAAGATTAGTTAACGATACACACTTTTTATGCTAACGAGAACCACACAACAGGTGGAATTAAATGTAAGTCATTTAGGGGTTCTACAGAAATCAGGATAATGTAAAAACCTATTCTTGTAAAGTAGTATACCATGAAGTCAGGGCTTATGTTTCTGCTAACCAGTAAGGAGCTTCAAAAAAGAGGCACCTATGCCTCTCAAACCATATTCAGGGCAAGAGTTCTCCAGTCTAGATGACTGATTTGCTTCTTCAAATAGGACTTTCCCTAGAATAGAGGAGGGCAATACACCAGGATACCACAACCTGACACAAAAACACTCAAAAATAATACATACACTCTCATCTTCTCTGTTCCAAGCAACCTTCTGACTTACATGTCCTCTTGACTAACCCTGCTCACTAAGAAGAGAATGCCCTTTATCAATAAGCCAGAAAATTATCAAACTTGTAAATAAAAAGTGTCTTCTAGACGAAACTCTTGCAGACTGGGCTCCCTATCTAGTCCCACAGTGCTTGATGACCTTGAGGGAAGTGATTAATGCTTCTGAAACTGTAATACACTACTTAAAATAACCTTTTTTTTTTTAAATTAAATTGGGGGTGCACCATTCCTGAAGTACTGCAATACCAGGTCGATGCGCGGAGTGGACAGACTTCTTATCCAGCATCAACATAGAAGTCAATTGCTAAAGTTTTTAAAAACTAGTTAAAAAATGGATAAAGAATGATTCAGGTATGCAAAAGTACCCTTATCCCTAGCATTCAGGTTATGCCTTCAATAAACATTAGCTGCTATTATACTAATCTACCCCGCCAAGTCACGGAGTGAAAATCAAATGAGACCACGAGTGTGGAAACCCTTTGAAGATTATAAACTACACAACATCATTATTATAAGTGAGCTATCCATGGTGTACAACATAATGGAAAGAACAATAGATTTACTGACACAAGATCTGGGCTTTAATCCCAGTTCTACCATTGCTGAGCTATATGACTTGGGATGAGTCCAAGAGCACTGAGCGTCACATCTCTTCACCTATAAAATGAAGTTTGACTGATTAGTGCTCAGTAAAATCCCTGTGGAACCATGAACTGGATATATGGGATGAATGTGGCAAGGAGGAAACAGAATTTGGGGCAAAACAGCAAGCAGGTATGATTCCACTCTCTAAACCCATTTCAATTTTGTAAGTTTTAAAGTATCTGAGTTCTGAAAAAGAAAAAGCTCAAACTGAAAAAGACCGAAAACCAAAATGAATGAACTAAAAACTAATTGATAAAGACTTTTGGCTGTGTTCTGTTTTCCCATATGTGACCACAAAAGGGGCTGAAAATGTTCCACCCCTCGAAAGATTCATAAGCTAAAACTCACCTATTAGCCCTCAAGTAATGAAATGATAAAGACCAACAAAATGAGAGGCTGTCAGTGCAGCCACGCCCAGCCCCCAGTGTCAACACCGAAGAACAGCCAGCCAGGTGAGGCGCAAATGGGACAGCAGCTGTGTTTATAATGAGCCCAGGGACCCCAAATGACTTGCAATGCTGAAGATTTCCTGACTCTTCCACTCTCTTAACAGAGATATTCAAAACCCTATGAAGAGTCTTATGAAGGATCTGCTTATTAAAAAATACATCAAAATTACTTACTCATATGTTGCCCCTAACTTTATTTCATCTTTTGCTGGAGCACACAGTTATCAGTTCCCTTTGGACTTCCAATGTGCATTTAAAGAAACTATTCAAATCCCACCAAAACAAAACAAAACATCATTCTGTCTTCTTTACTATGATTACTGGTGGATTTTAATACCTACCCACGGAATGATGTTAATCACTAAGAGCAATCGTTTTCATTCAAAAGTGGTATCCCATCTATTTCCTGAAGAATTATTAACATAGGGTTCTAAACAGTTCACACACCAGCAAAATTCCCACTACAGATCTAGAAACTGCCCAAATACATTTTCATTAGTGCTAATCTGTTAGTTACAGGTCTGTAACTCTAAAATGTATTGGCTAGGGGCGCCTGGATGTCTCAGTTGGTTAAGCGTCTGCCTTTGGCTCACGTCTGGATCTCAGAGTCCTGGGATCGAGCCCGCAACAGTGGCTGTTCTCCCTCTCCCTCTGCCCCTCCCCCTCCGCTTGTGCTCTCTCAATCTCAAATAAAACCTTAAAAAAAAATTTTTTTTAATGGTTAAAAGGGTAACTTTTCTGTGATTTCCCCACAATTAAAAATTTTAAAATGAAATTTTTAAAAAGAAGCAAAGAAAAAAAAAAAGGACTTCTGATACTGGAAAACCTTCCATAGGCAGCTAGAATCACAGAGGCAAGCCACAGGGAAGAGGGTAACTGTGATGTTCATTTGGAGTACAACACTGGGCAAGAGGCTACTTCTCCAAGAAATCTATATAGCAGCATCTAGGATTTTTTTCCTTGGACGAGAAGGCAGTAGGAAGCCATCTGAACAACTAATTTACTAATACCAAGCACCACCCTGAATTTAAGAGCTAAGTGATACCATAAAACGAAACAATATTAGAATAATTGGGATCCCAGAAGAAGAGAGAGAGAGGGGGGCAGAAGGTATATTGAAGCAAATTACAGCAGAGAACATCCCTAATTTGGAGAAGGAAACAGGCATCAAAATCCAGGAAGCACAGAGAACTCCCCTCAAAATCAATAAAAATATGTCAACACCCCACCATCTAAGAGTAAAACCTACAAGTCTCAGAGACAAAGAGAAAATCCTGAAAGCAGCTCGGGAGAAGAGGTCGGTAACCTACAACGGTAGAAACATTAGATTGGCAGCAGACCTATCCACAGAGACCTGGCAGGCCAGAAAGGACTGGCATGATATATTCAGAGCACTAAACGAGAAAAATATGCAGCCAGAATACTATATCCAGTTAGGCTGTCATTGAAAATAGAAGGAAAGATAAAAAGCTTCCAGGAAAAACAAAAACTAAAAGAATTTGCGATCCTCAAACCAGCCCTACAAGAAATACTGAAAGGGCTCCTCTAAGCAAAGAGAGAGCCTAAAAGCAACATAGACCAAAAAGGAACAGAGGCAATATACAGTAACAGTCACCTTACAGGCAATACAATGGCACTAAATTCATATCTTTCAATAGTTACCCTGAATGTAAAAGGGCTAAATGCCCCAGTCAAAAGACAAAGGGTATCAGATTGGATTAAAAAACAAGACCCATTGATATGCTGTCTGCAAGAGACTCATTTTAGACCCAAAGACCCCTCCAGACTGAAAGTGAGGGGGTGGAAAACCATTTACCATGCTAATGGACACCAAAAGAAAGCTGGGGTGGCAATCCTTGTATCAGACAAATTAGATTTTAAACCAAAGACTGTAGTAAGAGATGAGGAAGGACACTACATCATACTTAAAGGGTCTCTCCAACAAGAAGATCTAACAATTTTAAGTATCTATGCCCCTAACATGGGAGCAGCCAATTATATAAGCCAATTAATAACAAAATCAAAGAAACACATCAACAATAATACAGTAATAGTAGGGGATTTTAACATCCCCCCCTCACTGAAATGGACAGATCATCTAAGCAAAAGATCAAGAAGGAAATAAAGGCTTTAAATGACACACTGGACCAGATTGACTTTACAGATATATTCAGAACATCCCATCCCAAAGCAACAGAATACACATTCTTCTCTAGTGCCCATGGAACATTCTCCAGAATAGATCACATCCTAGGTCACAGATCAGGTCTCAACCGGTACTGGGTTCATTCCCTGCATATTTTCGGACCACAATGCTTTGAAACTAGAACTCAATCACAAGAGGAAAGTTGGAAAGAACTCAAATACATGGAGGCTAAAGAGCATCCTACTAAAGAATGAATGGGTCAACCAGGAAATTAAAGAAGAATTAAAAAAATTCATGGAAACAAATGAAAATCTAAACACAACTGTTCAAAATCTTTGGGATGCAGCAAAGGCGGTCCTAAGAGGAAAGTATATAGCAAAACAAGCCTTCTCAAGAAACAATAAACAGCTCAAATACACAACCTAACCGTACACCTAAAGGAGCTGGAGAAAGAACAGCAAATAAAGCCTAAACCCAGCAGGAGAAAAGAAATAATAAAGATCAGAGCAGAAACCAATGAAATAAAGACCAAAAGAACAGTAGAACAGATCAATGAAACTAGGAGCTGATTCTTTGAAGGAATTAATAAGATTGATAAACCCCTGGCCAGACTTACCAAAAAGAAAAGAGAAAGGACCCAAATAAATAAAATCATGAATGAAAGAGGAGAGGTCACAACCAACACCAAAGAAATACAAACAATTATAAGAACATATTATGAGCATATATGCCAGCAAATTAGATAATCTGGAAGAAATGGATGCATTCCTAGAGATGTATAAACTACCAAAACTGAACCAGGAAGAAATAGAAAAATAGAAAACCTGAACAGACGCATAACCAGTAAGGAAACCGAAGCAGTAATGAAAAATCTCCCAACAAACAAGAGACCAGGGCCAGATGGCTTCCCAGGGGAATTCTACCAAACATTTAAAGAATTAATACCTATTCTTCTGAAACTGTTCCAAAAAATAGAAATGGAGGGAAAACTTCCAAACTCATTTTATGAGGCCAGCATTACCTTGATCCCAAAATCAGACAAAGACCCCATCAAAAAGGAGAATTACAGACCAATATCCCTGATGAACATGGATGCAAAAATTCTCACCAAAATACTAGCCAACAGGATCCAACAGTACATTAAAAGGATTATTCACCACGACCAAGTGGGATTTATTATTCCTGGGCTGCAAGGTTGGTTCAACACCCGCAAATCAATCAGTGTGATACAATACATTAATAAAAGGGGGTGCCTGGGTGGCTCAGTTGGTTAAGCAACTGCCTTCTGCTCAGGTCATGATCCTGGAGTCCCAGGATGGAGTCCCGCATTGGGCTCCCTGCTCAGCGGGGAGTCTGCTTCTCCCTCTGACCCTCCCCTCTCTCACGCTCTATCTCATTCTCTCTCTCAAGTAAATAAATAAAATCTTTAAAAAAAAAAAAAATACATTAATGAAAGAAAGAAATGGAAGAAAGAAAAGAACAAGAACCGTATGATCCTCTCAATAGATGCAGAAAAAGCATTTGACAAAGTACAGCATCCTTTCTTGATTAAAACTCTTCACAGTGTAGGGATAGAGGGTACATACCTCAATATCATAAAAGCCATCTATGAAAAACCCACAGCGAATATCATTCTCAATGGGGAAAAACTGAGAGCTTTCCCCCTAAGGTCAGGAACACGGCAGGGATGTCCACTATCACCACTGCTATTCAACATAGTACTAGAAGTCCTAGCCACAGCAATCAGACAACAAAAAGAAATAAAATGCATCCAAATCGGCAAAGAAGAAGTCAAACTCTCACTCTTTACAAATGATATGACACTTCATGTGGAAAACCCAAAAGACTCCACCCCAAAACTGCTAGAACTCATACAGGAATTCAGTAAAGTTGCAGGATATAAAATCAATGCACAGAAATCAGATGCATTTCTATACTCCAACAAGACAGAAGAAAGAGAAATTAAGGAGTCGATCCCATTTACAACTGCACCCAAAACCACAGGATACCTAGGAATAAATCTAACCAAAGAGGCAAAGAATCTGTACTCAGAAAACTACAAAATACTCATGAAAGAAATTGAGGAAGACACAAAGAAATGGAGGAACGTTCCATGCTCATGGACTGAAAGAACAAATATTGTGAAAATGTCTATGCTACCTAGAGCAATCTACACATTTAATGCAATCCCTACCAAAATACCATCAACTGGGGTGCCTGGGTGGTTCAGTAGGTTAAGCGACTGCCTTCAGCTCAGGTCATGATCCTGGAGCCCCGGGATCGAGTCCCACATCGGGCTCCCTGCTCGGCAGGGAGTCTGCTTCTCCCTCTGACCTTCCCCCCTCTCACGCTCTCTCTCTCTCTAATAAATAAAAAAAAAAAAAAGAAAAATCTTAAAAAAAAAAAAATACCATCAACTTTTTTCGAGGAAATGGAACAAATAATCCTAAAATTTGTATGGAACCAGAAAAGACCCCGCATAGCCAGAGGAATGTTGAAAAAGAAAAGCAAAGCTGGCGGCATCACAATTCCGGACTTCCAGCTCTATTACAAAGCTGTAATCTTCAAGACAGTATGGTACTGGCATGAAAACAGACACATAAATCAATGGAACAGAATAGAGAGCCCAGAAATGGAACCTCAACTCTATGGTCAACTAATCTTCAACAAAGCAGGAAAGAATATCCAGTGGAAAAAAAGACAGTCTCTTCAACAAATGGTGTTGGGAAAATTGGACAGCCACATGCAGAAGAATGAAACTGGACCATTTCCTTACACCACACACAAAAATAGACTCAAAATGGTTGAAAGACCTCAATGTGAGACAGGAGTCCATCAAAATCCTAAAGGAGAACACAGGCAGCAACCTCTTCTACCTCAGCCGCAGCAACTTCTTCCCAGACACATCACCAAAGGCAAGGGAAGCAAGGGCAAAATGAACTATTGGGACTTCATCAAGATAAAAAGCTTTTGCACAGCAAAGGAAACAGTCAATAAAACCAAAAGACAACCGACAGAATGGGAGAAGATATTTGCAAATGACGTATCAGATAAAGGGCTTGTATCCAAAATCTATAAAGAACTCATCAAACTCAACACCCAAAGAACAAAGAATCCAATCAAGAAATGGGCAGAAGACATGAACAGACATTTCTGCAAAGACATCCAAATGGCCAACAGACACATGAAAAAGTGCTCAACATCACTCGGCATCAGGGAAATCCAAATCAAAACCTCAATCAGATACCTCACACCAGTCAGAATGGGAGGGGGAGACGAACCATGAGAGACGATGGACTCTGAGAAACAAACTGAGGGCTCTAGAGGGGAGGGGGTGGGGGGATGGGTTAGCCTGGTGATGGGTATTAAGGAGGGCACGTACTGCATGGAGCACTGGGTGTTATACGCAAACAATGAATCATGGAACACTACATCAAAAACTAATGATGTAATGTATGGTGACTAATGTAACATAATAAAATAAAAAAATAAGAAAAAAAAAAACACCAAGTACTGCCCTTACAAGTGACTAAGTAAATGAAGTGGTAGCAGTCACTAACACGACGTGACAATGCCTGCTCTGACAGCTCTTACTTGTCCTTATATAATAAAGGCTTTAATAGCAGATCAAGAGCTTTTATGTAATATTTAAATAGAAAAATACAGCTGTTTTGATGTTTTGGTTTGATTCAACCACAGAGACCATCTTTGTCTACAATTCTCAGACTGCTGAAATTACAAGGGCACAGATTCTTCAATTTCATAACCCAGGGAAGTAGAAGTTTCTTCTAGACATATCCCACACACTAGTCAGGCTTTGACTTTGGAAAGACTCTCCTCAATCTATTCAAAACACAAATCAGGGACACCTGTGTGGCTCAGTTGTTAAGCGTCTGCCTTCGGCTCAGGTGATGATCCCAGGGTCCTGGGATCGAGCCCCACATCGGGCTCCTTGCTCAGCGGGAAGCCTGCTTCTCCCTCTCCCACTCCCCCTACTTGTGTTCCTGCTCTCACTGTGTCTCTGTCAAATAAATGAAATCTTTAAAAAATAAATAAATAAATAAAAATAAAAACACAAATCAGACACCCAGGTGATGGACATTAGGCCCTTGTAACTATTTCCAAGAAGCACAACTAGTGGCTCTAGACTTTACCATATACTTGCTTTTAGGGATTCAAAACCAAACTGACAGTTTACATCCTAAGAATAATACTGCGTGTATTTAAAATACCTTTGAAAAACATATAAAAATAAAATATCAAGATATTTCAACCAGGTATTATTCCTAACCTAACAGGACCCTTTTAAAAAACTTTTTAACCTGGCTCCTTCACCTTCAGTATACTGAGACATGTTCCTCTGACCAACTGTTTTTCTGTTGCAATGAAACAATCCTCATATTATAAGAGATAACCTTCTTGATCAACACCAAATAAACACAGAAATCAAAGAACTTTAAACCACCCAAATAAAAGTGGCTACAACATACACAGCACTATCTAAACAACACATGATAGACTTGGATACACAAATCTTTTCTAGAAGTGAGTCTGATCTTTCCAGCTTTTCTTGAGAAATTTCCTATTATCCACCCTATTCGTGACTTGTGTATATACACTGCTTTGTCATGTTGCTGGTATTTGGTCTTGCTAGGTGTTCCTTTTTAAAAAGTTTCCCCTGCTCTATTTATAAAAGAACTACATGTTTACTGCAGAAAACTGAGAAATACAGGAAACAGAAAATGGGAGAAAATGACCATATTCTCACCATCTTTAAAAATTTCACCTCTTGGGGCACCTGGGTGGCTCAGTTGGTTAAGCATCTGCCTTCAGCTCAGGTCATGATCTCAGGGTCCTGGGATGGAGCCCCACAATGGCAGGGAGTCTGCTTCTCCTTCTGCCCCTTTCCCCGCTCATGCTGGCTTGCTCTCTTCAAATAAATAAAATCTCAAAAAAAAAAAAAAAATTCACCTCTTGACTGATACTTTATATTTCCTTCCTTTCAGTATTAAATTTTAAATTTAAACATACCACTAGTAATATTTTACATTTCCAGTACTTAGATTTTTTCAAAGAAATCTTTATATTTACTATTTATGTTCACAACAATCTGTGGAGTAGGTAGGCCAAATACAGTTATTTTGCACACAGTTTCCTCCTTGGGTAGAAAGACTACAGGCTTTCAGTAAGGCTGCATTGCTGGTTGGTGGTGCAAAATCACACTTAACTTGTACAAAACTGTTTCCAATCTTCAGTGGAAAAACAATGCTATCAATATAATAAACTTCTGAAAAGTAAGAATACTTATCTTGAATTGAACCAGCCTAATACAATTCAACAAAACAGATGCTTTGAATCCAGCACCTGTCTGGGTCAGATACAGTAGCTCCCAGATATGTATGGTATATATGCATGGAAAAGAAAACAGGTCCTACAAATAAGGTTCCATCTAGACTCTACTGTAAGTAGTCCATACTCATAAAAAGTAGAGATCCAGATACAATATCAACTTTGTTAACTGGTTCTCTGACCTTAAGTCACAAGCAGTCGGATCCCAGTTCTTTCGTTTGTGGATAGAGTTGAACCTGACAAAGTCTAGTCTCTTGCAGTTTTTAAAATGTACATGATTCTATACATCTATTCACTTAAGAAAAAAAAAAGCTTTTTGAATGAAAGCATATATATTATGTAACTCTGTCTATACTTCCAGAAAACAAGATGTGCCTATCCACAGAAGTGGCCATCTAGTGAAGAATTAACCTTACTCAAAAAGGTCTAGCCTTTGCCCTTGGTTCCTGGGAGGTGATCTCTAAGCTCCTGGAATATCCTGCTTGATAAATGTCTTTGTTTACCTAGGGACTATGAGCCACTCCAAATAGTCTAACAATGTGATTTATGGTGGAAGCTCTGGGTCATGCACCATCGACCTCCTGAGAGACTAGAGACTAAAGGTCAGCCATGTGGGCAGCCAACCATATCTGTATGACCAAACTCCAATAAAAACTCTGGACACTGGGGTGCCTGGGTGGCTCAGTTCTTAAGCGTCTGCCTTTGGCTCAGGTCATGACCCCAGGGTCCTGGGATCGAGCCCCGCATCAGGCTCCCTGCTCAGCGGGAAGCCTGCTTCTCCCTCTCCCACTCCCCCTGCTGTGTCCCCTCTCTTACTGTGTCTCTCTCTGTCAAATAAATAAATAAAATCTTTAAAAAAAAAACAAAAAAACACAACACTCTGGACATTAAGGCTTGGATCAGCCTCCCTGGTTGGCAATACTTTGTGTGTATTGTCACTCGTTGCCAGAAGTTAGTGCTGTCCTAGACTCCAGTGAGAGAGGACAACTGCAAGTTCCACCCGTGTGTGCCATGTGCCTTTTCCCTTGGCTGGTTTTAATCTATACCTTTCACTGAATAAATCATAACCATGAGTACAACAGTTTTCAAGAGTTCTGAGTCCTTCTAGTGAATTACTGAACCTAAGGGTGGTTTGGGGAATCCCCAAACTTGCACTTGGTACCAGAAATGAGAGTGGTCTTGGAACTCCCAAACTCTGGAGTGGCAGAATGACAAGTGTCCTCCAGTGTTCATTCTCCCTTTCTTTCTTTTAGTAATAGAACACCTCTCCCACTCCCCTGAGTGAGAAGCAGAGTTACCAACTAGAGACTACATTTCCTAGGCTCCTTTAAAATCAGGCATGGCCATGTGACTAAGTTCTGGCCAGTGAGATATGAGGAGAATAATATGTGTAAAAAAAAAAAAAATCTGTGCCATCCTCTTAAAGGAAAGTATTTCTTTTTCTGTTATGCGGCTATGAGGTAACTTGGCTTCAATCTGAAAATGAGAATACCACAGGGGATGGCTAAGCAAACAGAAGAAACCTGAGACCATGCATAGCCTTAAAAAACAAAAACAAAAACTGCAGTCCCTCACCCACTATGGACTGCCCACCTACTGTTACAGGAGAGGTAACTTCAATATTGTTTGCATCACTGTGTTCATAAGTTTCTGTTACAGCAGCTTAGCCTGTATCCTAAAGAATAGAAGTACATTTCAGCATTTTAATATTATGATTTAGAGTCAGTATTTAAATAAACTACACACAGATAAAGAGAAAAACAAGATGTATACAAAAAATATTTGGATATATTAAAACTGAAAATGCACAACAAATATTTGTAATGTTTCAGTTTGAGACTGATCTTACTAAAAGGAAAGTTCCTATCCCAAACAATTCAATATAACAAAGAATTTTCTCTTATCCTCTTTGTTATAACAACAAAAATACAAAAATATGATCGATTTCACAAAACCAGTCACTTGAATACAAGTTGAAGGAGGCGTTCTAAAAGAACTACTAATAATTTTCTTCCCTGTAATTACAGATTTCCATAGAAGGGAAAGGAAAGACATGAAGACTGCTATTTTAATAAAGTACAAAGAACCGCCTTCTCTGACTCTCCAGGATGTAATGAAATTAACTGGTTTCTAAACACCTTCCCTCAATTTTCCTGACTTTCTGAACTCCACACCATGTGGCCCAATTGCTTATTAAACATCTCAACTAGGATATCCCACATGCATCTCAGAGTCAGCATGTCCAAAAAAGCAGGGCTCAAGCTACAAAGTAAAACAAAAGAATGTTCTTCTGCAGATGACATGGTTAAAAAATGAGTCTAGAAGAAGGAATAAAAAGCCAGTGATCTTCACTAAGAAGAAGTGGTATACTCTCACAGGGAAGCCAAATAATTATTCATAGGAAAGTTCAAGGTTGCAGTAAATCAAGGATTCCAAAGGTCACAGAAGTTTAGTAACAAGGACAGAACATACCTGGAGAATAAAGGAGGTAATATTGAAGAAGAGGGAATTATATCTTCAGTAGTTCTCATACTTCAGCATGCACCAGAATATTTTGGAGGCCCGGTTAACAAAGACTGCTGAGCCCCAACTCCAAGGTTTCTCATTCAGTAGGTCTGGAGTGGGGCCAGGAATCTCCATTTCTAAAAAGTTCCCAGGTAATGCTCATGTGGGAGAGCCACAGATTTTGCCTACAGTGTATCTAGAGTGGTAATTGCAAACAGAGAGGAGTACTGAAGTTCAGATGAGACCAAGTATACCAAGGAGAAAGAAAACTGCTATAATGTAAACTAAATAGAAAGAATTTCACAATAACAGGAGTAAATGCAACTCACCAGATCAAGGTTTTGATTAGATTACAGGTAACAAGATCTCTCCCATCCTGTGCCTTGCACTCCCTCTCCCCAAATTCCAGGTCTGATCTACGTTCTGAATATCATACTAAGGAGTTTGAACCTTACTTTGTAAAAGTTAGAAAAGGCACAGTAAATGTGTATATGTGAATGCTGGAGGATGGGGATGGCTGAACACAGACGGGAGAGGTTCTGCCTCCTGAGCCTAATCATGATCCCAGAGTCCCAGGATTGAGCCCTGCCATCAGGCTCCCCGCTCAGCAAGGAGTCTGCTTCTCCGATTCTCCCCCTTCTCATGCTTTCTCTCTCACTCTCTCTCAAATAAAATCTTAAAAAACAAACAAACAAACAAAAACTACCACCAGCAAAACCCACTAATTTTTAAGACGATATGACATTCCCAATAGGAGATGCTGCATTCCTCAAAAAACACTAGGAATCTTACTCAATGAAACAGTTTATTTAGCTAATAGACTCTATTTTTGAGAAATATTCAGTGAGTTCCAAGAGAATGTAATATAACCTTCAAATGAAACAATCAGAAATAAGATTTTCTACTGGGCATAAACAATATGCAAAAGAACATTATCAACCTTCAACACCGTAAACCTGAACAGCTCAACTCAAGAAGTACAAGTAACTGAAAAGGTGAAATTCAAAATGGCAATTGAGTTACTAAGAACACTTTACAACACTAACAACCAATTGATACATCAACACCTCCACCTCACTAACATAATCTCACCTCAGATTTAGATTTCCTCTTAACACTAATAACAACCCATCTAAAACTACAAATTCAAATATACCAAAAACAAAACTTTGACAGCCAAAATTACTGAGCTTTTAAAATACTAAAAAGTATGTAGTTTATAAACTTACCTGCAACACAATTTAAGTATATGACTCAAATGAACATCCACCCAAGTTTTAAACACAATTGTATTGATAAGAGAAAATGTTACAATTTTCAACAGAAAGCAGTCTATCTACATACATATATTCAAATGCTATCTGTTACAATTTTTAGTAATGGAGATCACTGGGCTACTACTACAGAGATCTGTTCTAGTTTCAACTGTCACAAATTGAGCAAATGTTTGTTCACACTTCTTCAGCTACTGTTGTACAAGACAAAATTTGGCTGGCCTTTGTCCCTCCTTCCTGGGATGGAGACTCTAAATCCTTGGAATTTTACAACTGATAGGAGAATTGTTATCCTTGGTGGGCTCCTAGGACATCTTTTTATATTAACATAGAACTCTCAGTGGGCCCCTAGTTTCAGGATGGGACTAGCCAGCCATACTTGAAAGGCCAGTCAAGTGAAGGGTGCCTGGGTGGCTCAGTCAGTTAAGCATCCAACTCTTGGTTTCGGCTCAGGTATGATACTGCGGTAGTGGGATCCAGCCTCGAATCCGGCTCTCTGCTCAGCACTGAGTCTGCTTCAGATTCTCTCTCCCTCTCTCTCAAATAAAGACATAAATAGGAAAGAAAGGAAAGAAAGGAAAGAAAGGAAAGAAAGAAAGAAAGAAAGAAAGAAAGAAAGAAAGAAAGAAAGAAAGAAAAAGAAAAAACAAAGGCCAGTCAAGTGATTAGAGGGTTGGGGCTTTGAGCCACATGATATCAGCCTGACCTCCTGGAAGAGGAGGGAGCTGAAGACTGATTCACCATGTGGTCAATAATTCAATTAATCATGCCTATGTAATACAACTCCAGTAAAAACTCTGGACACCAAGGCTTAGGTGAGTTCCCCTGGGTGGTAATCACATATCAATGTGGCAGGAGGATAACACATCCTGATGACATGGAAGCCTCAAATTTGGGACCCTTCCAGACCCCTCTCTAGGTATCTCTTCATTTGGCTTGCCCTAATTTGTATCCTTTATAATAAAACCCTAATTCCAAGTACAGTGCGTGCAAGTACTTTCCTGAGTTCTGAGTCACTCTAGCAAATTATCAAATCTGAGGGAGTAGTGGGAACTCCCAAATTTGTAGCCAGTTAGTCAGAAGTACCAGGTGGCCTGGGAACCCTGGAGCTTGCAGTGGGTATCTTAACGTGAAGAGAATCTTGTGGACTGTGCCCTTAATCTGTGATATCTGCCCTAACTTTGGGAAGTTTTGTTTTGTTTTTAAGATTTTATTTATTCACCCAAGACAGAAAGATACAGAGAGAGAGAGAGCATGAGCAGGGGGAGAGGCAGAGGGAGAGGGAAAAGCAAACTCCCTGCTGAGCTGGGAGCCCGACATGGGGCTCAATGCCAGGATCTGCAGATCATGACCTGAGCTGAAGGCAGACGCTTAACCATCTGAGGCACCCAGGTGGCCCTAACTCTGGGTAGTTAGTGCCAGAATCACACTGCAGCTATCCAACAGGATGTACTGTCTGACCACTCTCTTAAAGGAACTGAACGAGAAAAAGCCAAGTGAAAGCACTTTTTAAGGCAAAAACAATTACAAAAAGTAAAGGACATTTTTGGTTATGCTCTCAAAAATATTAAAGAAGAAACTTAAAATAAAATTCAGGATAATCCAATTTAATTTTTTAAAAAAATGCTTAAAGTAATAGAACTTATTTTAAGATAAAACTCAGAACTCTGATGAAAAACATTTAAAAGAGAAAGGAATCTAAATCATAATTAAGACTAATGCCTAAATGATAAGAATATGTTAAGTTCATTCTTAGGAATCTCAAGTGTAGAAATGATGGCCTTCAGAAAAATGTAAGATTCAGCTATTATTTTCTAACTAAATCTCCAAAAAGCTCATTTTCGCCTTGGTTATGATCAGGAATGACTGAAGCCACTAAGCAACATTTTGGTTACTCAGATGCTGGATTCAAGTAAAAATCATTCACATCACAATGAACTTTTTTGCCCATCTGTAACTAATCTTTAATTCAAGCATAAAGCTGCGAGACCAGAATGGTCTTTAAAAAATTACTCAAACTAGGGGTGCCTGAGTGGCTCAGTGAGTTAAGTGTCTGACTCTTGGTTTCAGCTCAGGTGGTGATCTCAGGGTCCCTGAGATGGAGTCCCGCTTGGGCTCTGCACTCAGCGGGGAGTTCCTCTCTCTCTGCCCCTCTCCCTGCTTGCATGCTCGCACTCTCTAAAAAAAAAAAAAAAAAAAAAAAAAAATCTTTAAAAAAATTACTCAAACTAACCTGTGTGCATAGGCAGCTACCTGCCTACATGAGAAAGCATATTTTAACTTGACTGGATAATATCCTCCTTACTTACTAAATACAAAGATGATAAAGATTTGCTCCATAATCAACAGAAACACATCACTAATTTTTATTACTCACTTGCTACCTGAAATTTTAGCCTTAAGCAAATTTAAAGATATCCATGTTTTCTTAACTCTAATGCATCACATCTATTATACACAAAACTTTTTCAAACTATTTACAAACTGACCTTCCATAACACACATGCTTTGACTTGTTTCAGTAACTCTGTAATAAGATGAGGAAAAAAATGATTTTGCCTATCATCAACCTATCAAAACATTTTTCACTTAGAGAATATATAGGCATTTAAGTATAATAGTTAAATCCACAGAAAACTTACCCACAATGAAATTACTTGCAGTTTGAAGAACACCACACATAACACGATAAAACATAATAGCAAGTTTCCAAACAGAAACCTCATTTTAATGTGCGTCAGAGCAAAGTGGTTATGACCCTGGGTTATGGAATGAGGTAGGAGTAGATTGAAATCCTGGCTCCTTTCTTGCCTGTGTAACTGGCCCCCAGGAACATTATCTGCATCTGTTTCTTTATAACTGTGCCAACCTTAGAGTGGTTATGAATATTAAATAAGGCACTGCACCTAGCGAAGAGTCTGAGGCACAGTAAATGTTTAATAACTTAGCAATTATTATTAAATTTGGGAAGAAATGTTACCCAGAGAAGCAAAATTTTGATTTTTTTTCCCTAAGTTTAAGGCCCACAGATAGGATCCTACTGGCTAAAGTTGAGACTAAGAAATAAAACATGTTCCTACAAAGAGGCATTTTACTAAAGGTATGTGGACTAAGTAAAAATAACTGGTATCAAGCAAGTGCAGTTACTACAGGGAGAATCTTAGTTTCTAACAATTCAAGTTGCATTAGCTCAGAGTGTCCATTATTACAAAGTTATTGTTTGTCCCCATTAATTCTTTCTTCTCTATTTCTGTAAAATACTGAAGAAAAATCAAAATCACATCATGAAAAGATGGAGAGAAAGGGAAAAAAAAAAGATCTGACGTCGGGGCGCCGGGGTGTGCAGCTGGTGGGGTGCCTGACTCTTGGCTCCGGCTCAGGTCGTGATCTCAGGGTCATGAGATTGAGCCCCCTGTCGGTCTCCACACTTGGGGTGGAGTCTGCTTGGGATTCGCTCTCTCCCTCTCCCCCTATCCCTCTGCCCTAAGCGTGTGCTCTCTCTCTCTTTCTCAAAATAAATAAACAAATCTTAAAAAAAAAAAAGGTATGAAGTATAGTTGGGTCACTATAGGTTCTCATTAAGAACGAAACACAATTTTGGAGGGAAAATCCATAACAAAAAATAGCAGAAACTGAACACAAAAGATGATAAAACACCTCTCCTTTCCCAAATACTACAGGGCTCATCCTTCAACTGGATCTTCAAGGATTTTCTGTCTTCAGCTTCCAGCAAGTCCTTTTATCACCACGGTCCTATCTCCAGCAAAACTTCAAAGGGAAATATGTAAAAGCTACTCTGGCGGGCAGCTGCTAAGATAATCTCTTCTAGCATCTTCCACAGATCTAAGAATGAAAAAGCTGACTTCCACATTAAGACCAATACTAGTCGCCATCCCCAACAGCTTATTTTTAATCCATTCTAGACAGCCACAAAATATATTTATTTTAAATAAGAGTTCCATAAATATGACTTTGGTAGCCAAAAATAAAACCAAAATAAATATAAAGTTCAATGCTTATACCTCTGTCTCATGCAAAAACACAAAATCCTAAGTGAATATTCCCAATTTCAAATACTGTTTCTAGAAACTATAAAATAACCCTGTTCTAAGCACTTTACATGCATTAACGCAATTATTACTCACCATAATCCTATAAGGTACACATGGTCCCCATCTCACAGATGAACAAACTGAGGCATCAAAAGATATTAACTTGCCCAAGACTACAGAATCAGTAAACAGTAGGAGACAGGATTCTGACCCAGGCTGTCTGATTCCAGAACAATGTTTAAATTAAGTATGCCATTCACTCATTTAACAAGTTTTGTTGAGCATCAATCTACCAATTCAGGTAGAATTCTGAACACTGGGGATAGAGCTGTGAGAACAAGTCACGCCCCTGCCCTCTAGTGGGAGAGAGGCCTTGAAGCAAAGAAGTGTATGGAGAAAATTGATAAATAAGTGAACAGTATATCTTCACCTAGCAATAACTGCTATGAACAAAAATTAAAATGACAGCATCAAAAGTGGCAGAGGGAGGGGCTGGCTTCTATTTTAGGGATCAAGGAAGGCCTCTATGAGGTGATGACATTGACCAGCAAACAGAAGATGTAAAGGCAAGATAACCACCAGGAGGAAGGGGTGGCCCAACTAAGAGAATAGAAAGTTTTACACCCCTAAGGTAGGAACAGTTTGATTAGTTCAAGAAATGGCACAAGGACCAAGAGATGGGCAGGGCGATGAAGAGTCACATGGTAAGAGGTTTAGTTAGGACTGGCAGCTGCCAAATCTCGTAATGCCCCGAGGGGCTGTGGTAAGGCGTTCTGATTCAATACTAAGGATAACAGGAAGCTTTCAGAGGCTTTGGAGCACAAGAATGACAGTATGATTTATGTCTTTAAAAAGCTCACTCTGGGGGCGCCTGGGTGGTTCAGTCAGTTAAGCGCCTGACTGGCTCAGGTCACGATCCCAGGGTGCTGGGATAGAGCACAGCGTCGGGCTCAGCGGGGAGTCTGCTTGTCCCTCTCCTTCTGTCTGCTCCTCCCCCCACTTGTGCCGGCTCTCTGTCTCTCTCTCAAATAAATAAAATAAAAAAATAAAAAGATCGTTCTGATTCTTATGTGGGGATCAGTCAGGAAGAAAAGCAAAAGAATCAGGGATACCAGGGAGGGCACTGTCCTAACAGTCTAAGGAAGAAATACTGGAACTCAGACTAGGATTCATGTACTGTGTGTAAGCAGGTGAGACACTAAAAGAAGAGCATGCGACCCAATTGTCTCTCTAAAAAAGAATTTTTAAAATATGCTTCCTCCCGGGCGCCTGGGTGGCTCAGTTGGTTAAGCGACTGCCTTCGGCTCAGGTCATGATCCTGGAGTCCCTGGATCGAGTCCCGCATCGGGCTCCCTGCTCAGCGGGGAGCCTGCTTCTCCCTCTGACCCTCCCCCCTCTCATGTGCTCTCTCTCTCTCATTCTCTCTGTTTCAAATAAATAAATAAAATCTTAAAAAAAAAAAAAATAAAAAAAAAAAAATAAATAAATAAATAAAATATGCTTCCTCCCTTCATCCTCATCCCCCCTTCCTGACTTGACTTTGAAAAAAAAATCAGATTCTTTTTTAATATCCAAGTTAATGCTTCAGTTGGTGCTATATTTAGGAGAAAAAAAGATTAAAACATATTTCCTTCAGGAGCACCTAGGTGGTTCAGTCAGTTAAGCGTCCAATTCTTGATTTTGGCTCAGGTCATGATCTCAGGGTTGTGAGATGAAACCCCGAGTGGAGCCTGCTTAAGATTCTCTCTCTCCCTCTGCTCCCCTACCCTGGCCCCGCTCGCACACTCTCTCTCTCTAAAAAAACCAAAAACATATTTCCTTCATTTATGAGTGTTCTGTTCAATATTCTATAATATACAATATGCCACGTACACGTGTACATTCTTGAGAAACAGAAAGAAAGAGCTTTACTATTGTTTAGCTTAGAGCTCCTTCATTAACTTGGAGATAAGGAGTACCTAGCACCTCTTCTGATCAGCTCTCTTCTCATGCTTTGTTTCCAGCATATCCTGGCTCATTCTAGACTGTGAATTGCAATAAAAAATATACCAGAGGGAATATGTTATGTATTTATTGAGCATCACTGTGTACCAGGTACTCACTAGATGCCTTACATTTAAAGACTCATTTAATCCTTAACTATCCAGGATAGGAAATAATGTCTTCATTCTACACCTAAGGAAAAAACCAACTATTAGTAACTTAAATTGTCGAAGGTCACACAGCTAATAAACCAGAATTTAGATCTACATCTAACTCTAAAATTCTTATCTTTCCACTACAGCAACTGTCAAAGAAAGAACTATCAAATACATGTAGTCTTCCCAACTTATTATTAATGACTAGTTTGTTGCTGGTGAGGACAGGGTTTCTTTCTTTTATGCAGAACTGAGTTTTGCAGTTTGAGTAGGGAAAATTGAGTGATCCTAACTACTCAAAACACATTATTTTGAAAAATTATTTTCCACTTGAAATATCATAAACATTAATCCTAAAAGAGTGATTCCTACCTTTTTAGGAAAAAAAAAAATCTTAATTATGTATTGTTTACCATGAAATAGGAGTAAAGTTCTATGGCAATAATCTAGTTTGGTATGGACTGATAGAGAAAAAGAGGATATGGACAAAAAGATAATCATCATAACACATGTAGAATCTGAGTGGCAAATAAAGAGCCTAAGAATTGAATGGAGATCCTCCTGAGAAAAATTCATCGAAGAGGGACTTTAAGTGAATCTCCAAGAATCCAGCATAGGAAACATAAGGAGGGAACCACTTGCTAGCAGCACTTGCACTGGCTAAGACAAGGCTACGTGGGAAAGCAGAGATGCAAGTTTGGGAAGCAGGTCGACCGTTCTCCCAAAGGCTGGATTACTGTGTTCTCCACAGCAAGAACCAACGTTATGGTGTGCCCAATTCTAAAGAAGAAACAGCTAACTCTTGAAGACTAAAGCGGAGAGGCCAGACAGCCCAGAGAGACACAGAATTAAGAACTGTTAAAGTCCTTAAAATTCAGTTACAGGTCCTTTTATGGGATGTGCTAGTCTACATTTTTTTCACCTGAACGATACCATTTCCACTCTATACATGACCTGCGAAGGCGTGAAAGACAGAAACTGTAAACTTACACCATCTGCAATTATTTTGTTTTAAACAAGGGAGACTCTTAATTGACATATTAAGGTATTTTATTTCCTCACAGACTGGGTGTAGGTAGTAAGTGCAACGAAATATACAAGGAAAAGCCCCTTTCGGTCTACACAGGGGCTCAATCATTTTAATAGTGAGTGGAAGTGTGAAAAGGGCACTTGTAAGGACAGTTGGGGAAAGGTGCCCTGCATATTAAGGAAACAGGTAACAAGGAAAACTAAGTGAATAAAAATTGCCTTCAGCTAGTCCAACACCGATTTTGGGACCCAGTGCGGGGGAGGGGCGTCTGATGCCGGGGTCACAGGGTGGGGGGAGGGATGGCGTGGCGGGAGGCCGGGCGGAGAACACCAGCGCCCGGCCCCGGCCGACATCCTGCGATGCTTGATGAACCTACGACCGAACGCGCGCACGAATGAATGGCGCGGGGCTGAAAGGCCGGCCCAGGCGCCGACGCAGGAGGAAGGAGTTTGCGGGGCCGGGGGTGGCGTTCGCCGGCGGGACCCGGGGAGCACCGAAGGAAGGGCGCCGTGCGAGTCTCCGGCGCCTGGCGGCCGTGCGCGGGCGGCGGGGTCGGCGGCGCCCGGCCCGCCGCGCCATGGCGGAGGGAGAAGGGGAGGTCACGCGTTACATAACCCGGCAGCTGCCGCGCTCGGGGACGCCGCGGGCCGCCCAGGCCGCGACAGGACGGCCTGCGGTGCCCGGGCCGGCGCGCCCTCCCCAGCCCCGCCTCAGGCCGTCCGCGCTCGGGCCGCCGCCGGGCGGGTCTGCGGCGCCTCCGGGCGACGCGTGTCCGGTCCCACCCCTCCCCCACCCCCGCCGCCGCCCGGGGGTCGCTCACCTTCCGCGCTGCCCCGGACCACCATGCCCGGGCACGGCCGCCTGCTCGACCTCGTGGGCTCCGGCGCCGCTACGGCCGCCGCACAGTGCCCCCGCTGGGGGCCGGGAAGAGGGTCGCGGGAAGGAGTCACACCGCCGCGCCGCGGCCCACGCTCGCCCCACGCTCACGGCGGCCGGCCCTGCGCGCGCTCAGCGGCTGCTCCCGCCCCTCCCCTACTCTGGCGGACGCGCGCGCCGCAGCTCCGCCCCGCCCCTCCCCCCTCCACGGCCTGCGCGCGCCCTGGCTCCTCCCCCTTTTCCTCCCCGCCTGCGCCGGTCGGCCAGGCACGCGCGGCTAGGGAGCCGCTGTCCCCGCCCCGGCTCGCACTCACCCCGCGCGGCGCACGCGCCCGGTCCGCACCCTGTCCCGGGCGACTCCCGCACCGCGGGCGCGGCGCCTCGGAGCTCTGCGGTTGCCGGCCCGGCCCCGCCCCGCCCTCGCCCCGCCTTCCCGCCACCGCCCGCTGGGGGCAGCACCTCCCCGGCACGTGACCGTCTCGTTCGCGGGGGCGGGGAGGAGTGCGGCGCGGGCCCGCCTCCCGCATCGCGCAGCCAGCCCTGAAACCCCGCCACCTGCGCGCCTCCTGCTTGGGTCGCGGCGCGTCCGTTGCCTCTTCCGAGGGGGCGCTGCCCTCGCTTCGTAGAGTCCCCGCCGCCCCCGTCCCGCGATGGGCTCCCCACTCTGGGAGGAGACAAGTGCGGGGACCGACCATGCTTTAAACCCTGGTACTGTCTGAAGATAACGAGAAACACACGGGTCCCCTCTCCACAAGCGATTGATTTACAGTGACATCTAGCGGAGAAAGGGACACACATGAACTGACACTTTCCTCCGTCAGGGAGCAACGGAGAATCATGGCCCACGTAGGTTAGCGAGAATGAACACTGCACCACGGGGTGTAAGCGATTCATTGCCAGCTCCCGCAGGGACACGAACACCATTTCTTGTCCTATGAGTTTCCGCCCGGGATTGCTCCTGGATATTTCTACAGCAGGTATCCCATCCCGCGTGCAGCACTGGGGTTACACGCGAAAGCAATTTTCTACTAACGTAAAAAAAGATTGTATATTGTGTATGCTTAAACACAATTTTAATTGAGGGCCTTCCAGCAAAAGACAATTGTTCCATAAGGACCATTTCCCCCCTTTTGGCAGTGTCCCTCTGCCAAGAGATCCCACAATGCTATTATAATAGTCTTTATTGTTGTAATGAACAAACATGAAGCGAACCTCCGTGCAAAAGCTCAACACTTTTTCCTTATTCCCTTACTAAGATACTTGAAGAGTTTGCACGTACTTAGGAAACAGTACTCTTGAAAACTGATTTTGCAGAGCTGAGACTTAAACACTGGTAATTCAGAGGATATTCGAATGACTTGTTTCTTTTATTCTAGCCTTTTCGGGTTTTGCCATTTTATAGACTTAAAGATACACTTCAACTTCGGTTTTCTTGTCTCTAACCTAGCAAAATCAGGTGGTGTGTTTTTCTGAGACTTCATAATTTAATACAAATGGCGTAATTTCAGCAGGCTCACAACCAATTGCCCAATTCAACTAAGGGTATCCTCATCTGCTGAGATCCCACAGAAAAACAGTAGCAACCGTTATTAATTTTTAAATGTATATCTCTAAATGGCAGCATTCTGTTAACAAATGGCAAAACTCGATTTTCAAATTGAAAAAAAAAATCATGGGAACTCTACAGGAAATGTACCATTGTATTTCAATTGCAATTTTCTTTCCCACTCTCTCCTTTTAGAGTCAAAGTTTTTTTTTTTCTCAAGAAAGAAACACAAACATTTAGCTAACTGGCCTTGGTAACACCTTTATAGAATATAGTAAGATGGAATGACTGCATTTTAGTGCTAAGTAGTAGAAAGCCTCTGATAAGGAAGAAAAAAAAATCACATTGCTCTTTAGATAAAACAGAACAAAAAGAGAGATGAGGAGTACATAAATAAAATGTATACAAACTCTAGAATCCTTCATACAATTTTGTCAGTTTTATTTTTGCCCATTCTAGAATATTCTGTGTCCCGCTATCCCATAATAGATTACATAATGTCTGAAGAGCCCTTTCTTTCAATGTTGTCCAGTCACCTACATTGATTCCTTCATTTACTTCCATTTATTCTCATGAGGACTATCTTTCTCGTCTAAGGGGAGCTGGCCTGACCTTTGGGTAGTGCAACTGAGAGAGCCACCCTGGACTCCCACACTTGGGAGATGCTTTGGGCTACTCCACCTTATTCCTCTTTTCTGAGCTTCATTAAAATTTATTTTTGTTTATTTTGAGATTTCTATCATTACTGACATCTCAAGGGGCCTATGAAAGTGCAGACTCTTGCAGGACAGCCCTGGGAAAGGACATGGCTCTATTATCCTTTAACCTCTGTATCTGGTGGAAACTTTCCTTAAAAACACATCCAGTCTCTCAAATACCAAAAACAAAATAAGAACACAAAACCATTAAAAAACAGAGATTTGTACTTAAATCCCTTGGGTGATATACACACAGTAACTCCTGTGATTTACTCATGGGAAAGAATGATCGTGCTGATCATTATAAGGCATTCAGCACATTATGCTGAAAGATGAAATAATAACAAGGAAGAATGAGCACAAACCCACAGAAACTTAGAAAGGAATTTGGAACCAGAATTGGTTTACCAAGACTTAATTCTTCTAAACACATTATCTGTTTCTACAGAGTAAAAAAAAGACCAGGGACAGATATATACATATCTATATTTGAACAACATAGCTCACAAAATTCAGGATGATTCAGCAATTAAGTTATGATGAGCGTTCTGAATACCAGTTACTCTTTGGTCAACAGGGAACAAAAAGCATTTCCTGCTCCCGAAAAGTTTCCAGTGTAGGAAGGGAGGCCCTTGCAGTACAGGTTAAGGGCTGCTATTGGGAAGTGTTCTATGGGAACATAAAAAGGCTGTCAGGGAGGCTTCCTGGAGAGAGTGACTCCTCAGTAAAGACTGAGATCCTAGTCGAGTTGGCGAGGGGAATGCCACTCCCCACAGAGGGAGCACCATGTGCAAAGGCAGAGAAGGGAGGGAGAACAGGGAACATTCCAGAAACTGCAAAGTGCGAAGTACAGAGGGACATGAGTGGGGGAGGGGGGCATGCTGGAAAAAGGAGGATAAAGGGCCCCTTAGAGTATACGAATATGTTTTGACTGTATCCGCAGGGCAATGAATCATTGAAGTGTTTAAGTTTTTTTTTTAATTTACTTAAGTAATCTCTACACCCAACGTGGGGCTCGAACTCACAACCCCCCAACTCACAAACCCCAAGATCAAGAGTCCCTTGCTCTTCCAACTGAGCCAGCCAGGTGTCCCAAATCATTGAAGGGTTTTAACGGGTAAAGTGACTTCGGAAAATCACTCTGGCTGCTGGGTGGAAAGTAGGGTTGGGGGCAGTCAGGAGGTCTTGTCTTAGTCCAGGCACCTGGGGGGAAGGCACAGAGGAGGCAGTGGGTTGAATTTGACAAGGGTCAAAGCAAGCATAATGCATGGAGAAAAGAGCAAAGAAATTGAGGATGGATTCAAGGAAGGGATTATATTGATTGATCATGGAACTGAGTCTCAGTCATTTTTTTTCACAGCATTCTTAGGCCAAAAGAAATACCTAACAGTTTCATTTATAAAGGAAGTAAGGAAAACTGAATGGAAAGAAATCAGAGAGGGAGACAAACCATGAGAGACTCTGGACTCCAGGAGCCAAACTGAGGGTTACAGAAAGGAGGTGAGTCGGGGAATGGGGTAACTGAGTGATTAAAAAAAAAAAATTAAAAATTAAATTTAAAAAAAGGAGGCAAGGCCAAACAACTTAATAAGCATTTGTGACATAACAACTTAGTAGCCATTTGAAAAAAATAATACACGTAAAGTGAAAGCAAAAATAATATTTGAATTTCATTTTTAAATAACCATTACTTCTCAATGGGACCTATGTGCCCATTGGGCAATGTAAAACTTTTCAAACTACAGGATCAGATTGGATATGGCCACCCTCATTTCCCATTCCACATTGGCGAAAATCATTCATACATATTGCTTCGTATTCCATTATCACAGCAGGTATAAGGGTGTATGGCTGGCTCAGTTGGTAGAGCATGCAACTCTTGATCTCAGGATCATGAGTTCAAGCCCCACAATGGGCATGGAGTCTACTTAAAAGAAAAACAAACAAAAAAACAGAACAGGAGGTACAGTTTGTCCCATTACTACTGATAAGTTAAATTCCTAACTAGGTGGTGACAGCCAGATCTCACCATTGTAAAAGCATGTTTTCCCCTGTGCGTACTGTGGAGCAGTACTTTTTATCAAGTGAACAGTCTCTTCAACAATTTTTTAATCTAATGGTTTCAGTGTTCATGGATGATCTTGGACTGAATCAGTCGTTTTATTGGGGTGCAAAGAAGGGATTTTCTCATTCCATAATTTTTCCCACATTGATTAGTTGGCATTTTTCTGGAAAAAAAAACTGTCCCTATCTACTGGGGATAAACTATCATTTCTCCTTGAAAAGGAGGGTAAATGCTTAATTCCTTCCCTTTAATTACAAATATTTGTAGAAAAGTATTATCTAATAGTTACCTCCAATGGTGGTAAATGAGCTTTTTCTTTCTCTCTTTGCTTTTCCTCTTTCCTTCAAAATTCAAATATACTCATAAATATTTATTTATTTATTGTAATCTTGCAATTAATTATACTCATTCTTTTTGATGTATAAATTGCTCCAGATTTGGCCAGTTATAGCCCCTTCAAGTTGGTGCCTGTGTCCTGTAACACACCTCAGTAGTTGTTTTTTGGTTTTTTTTTAAGATTTTATTTTTATTTATTTATTTGTTTGTTTGTTTAGAGCATGAGTGGGGGGAGGGGTAGAGGCAGAGGGAAAGAATCCCCAGCAGACTCCTTGCTGAGTACAGAGGCCCAACATGGGGCTCAATCCCAAGACCCCAAAATCATGACCTGAGCTGAAATTAAGAGTCAGACGCTTAACCGACTGAGCCACCCAGGTGCCCCCATCCCAGTAGCTGTTTAAAGTTTTGTTTTGTTTTTTAATCAAATAAGGCTACCACTATTACTCTTCTCTTTTGGGGTTTTCTTAGCTATTTTTGCTTGCTAATTTTTTCATTTTAGGATCAACTTCTATAGTTCTCTGGGGAAGGGGAACTTGATATCTTTATTGGGATCTCATTAAACTTATATATAAACTTGGGGATAGTTTTTGATGGAGAGTCATCTTATCCAAAGACATGGGACATCTTTCCATTTATTCATTGTCACATTGGAATCTTTCAGAAGTTTCCCAAAATTTGATAATATAAATTTATGCACATTTCTATTTTTATATATTTTATTTATGTGTTTTTGTTGCTATAGTAAATAGTCTTCTTATTTATTATCTTTTTATACTGCCTATTGTTTGCATGACTTCTATTGGGTTTATTTGTTCCCTTACCAAATAGTCAGAGGGTCAGCTATCTGCTTGACTGGGGACCCTGAAATATCAGGAACTATTGGTCTTTTAGTAAGGATGGTTTATTTTGTCTCTAGGAAGACCCTTGGTCCTGCTAAGGGAGATTAGGCCTGGCTAAAGATCTCTGTACTACAAGAAGGTAGGGCAGAAGTGGGGGTGGGCAGGAACCCAGGAGTCTCAACCTCTAATGCATACGCTTTCATTGAATCCCCTGTTTTCATCAAGATATCCCTCCTTCAACTTGCTTTGCATCCTTGAATCCAGAGCTTCTCAGATCAGCATTTCCAGGAGCAAACTTCTACTCTAATGCTGTGGTCGGGGAACAGGTGTCATCTGGGTACACGGGTTCTGAGGCCAACTAAAGGGCTTAACTGCTTTTTTATAGATTCATTCCAAGTCTGTTCTGGATGCTGGGTACCTGCGGCAGCCAACAACCTAGGCGAATTTCCTGTGCTTATGGTGCTTACTTCCTAGTGGGTAAAAGTAATCAATAATGAATAATCAATAAATGAATAAAAAGCTATGTCAGTAAAATATCAGGTAGTGGGGAGTGCTATGGAGGAAAGGAAAACAGGGAATAAGGGCAGACTGGGGTGGTAAGGAAAGCCCTCTTTGGTAAGGAGCTTTTTGAGCAGAGACCAGAAGGAAGTAAGGAAAGAAGCCATGTGGGTATCTTGGAGAAGGGAATTCCAGGTTCAAAGGACAATGAGGTCAAAGGCCCTGAGTGGGGAATATGCTTCAGTATTTAAGGACAGCGAAGCTGGAGCAGAGTGACAAAGGAGGGGGGCTGGAAATGGCCAAAGATGAAGTCAGGGGGGTGGCAGGAAGCCAATTATGTTGGGCCCTAGCCCTACATGTTGGATGTGATGGAGCCACTGAAAGGTTTTGACCTGAAGAGTGACATACTTTTTAGAAGAATTCTGTGGCTGCCATGTGAGGAAGATTAGAGGAAAAGCAGAGCGGGTTTTGGTGGTGGGGCGGGGGGGGGGGGGTGCGGAATCAGGAATTCTGTTTTAGTCATGTTAGGTTTGAGATATCCATCAGATACACAAATGGGGATGTTGAATACACAGTTAGATTCAACTGTAAAGTTTGGAAAGATGTCCGCATTGAGGGATCTACATTTTGGAGTTGTTAGTTTATGGTGATGTTTAAATCCATGCAGCTGGATGCAATCAGTTAGGGAATGAGTATAGAGAGAGATGTTTGGTGACTGAGATTTGGAGCACTACTATGAGGATACTGTCAAGGAAATAGGGATCCATTAAAGGAAACTGAAAACGGTGAGCTGCCAGTGAGGTAGAAGGAGAAGGAAAAGAGAGTAGTGTTCTGTAAGACCAAAAAAAAAAAAAAAAGTAGTGGGGGAGTATTTCAAGGATGAAAGAAAGATCGACTGAGTCACACACTGCTGATAATTCAAGGAAGACAAGACCAAAAATGAACATTGGACTTGGCAATGTGGAGGTTACTAGTGACTTGGTGGGGACAAAGTCTTAATTGACACAATGGAAAGTGAGAGGAGAGGAAGAAGATGGATTCAGGTGTGAGGTGATGGTGGCCTGATCTAGGTCGGTTGTGGTGGAGGTGGTGAGAGAGGGCCAGACTCTGAAGATGGTTTTAAGATCGAGGCAATGGGATTTGCTGATGGGTTGCCTGTGGGGTACAGGGTGTGAAAGATGATGGAGGTTTTCAGCCTGAACAACCAGAAGAATGGGGATGAAGAAGAGGATCAGACTTTCAACCAATCTTCCTGTTTCCAGTCTCTCACCTTCACCCCTACCTTCGGAGGCACTTGGTGCTCCCAACGCCTGAGATTTCTCAGATTGCTCCTCCTGCTGCCCCACCAGCAGCTCTTTGCGTTCAGCTTCTCCTGGCCCCTGGCTCTCCTGATGAATTGCTATGCATCCTTCTGATTTCCAGCTTCCAAACTTCTGTTGCTGTCTCTCCTTTCCCATTCTCCTCTTCCTTGTGTGTTTGAGTCCCTTTTAGAAAACAAAACAAAACCTTTTATAGTCATTTTTGTGAGATTTGGAAAGGGACAGAGAAAATGTGTCTTCTACCCAAAGTTTAACAGGAAGTCTCCTTGTTTGTTTATTTTTATTGTTCTTTTTTTTTTTTTTAAGTTTTTATCTATTTGAGACAGTGAGAGAGCACAAGCGGGTTGTGGGGGGGGAGTGGGAGAGGGAGAAGCAGGCTCCCTGCTGAGCAGGGAGCCCAATGCGGGCTTTGATCTGGGATCACGACCTGAGCCGAAGGCAGATGCTTAACCAACTGAGCCACCCAGGCGCCCCTGTTTGTTTATTTTTTAAATTAACAAATGATTATTTCTCTAGTTTGGTCAGGTCAGTTGGTCCTTCATAATGCTTATATTAGATGTTTCAGAGCCTGTGTTGAGGTAGATCAACAATCTATCTGAGTGGTAGATTTTTCTTCCTGCCTTCCCCCTCTTTCTCTAATTCTTCTTCTCTTGCATGAAGCAATGCATTTTATTCACAAGTTGCCTGGGAACACTACCACTGGGCACCAGCCTGGAAAAAAAGTATGCCATAATCATTTAAAAATACATTGTTTCGACAATGTGAGCATGTGTGAGTGTGCACGGGTCCGTGTGTATCTTTGAATTTGAGGGTACGTCCTTGTGAACATTTATTCTTAGGTTAGAGAGTCACAAAGAACCATACATATTTAACTGTGTTAACACATAAATTTAACACATAATTCTACCTCCATTTATCTTAGGTCTCAGCTGGGAAGAAATTCCCAGAGAATTTGGAATTCAAGCAGAGAGAGGGAATCTTCAAATGGCAGGCTAACTCAAGAGCTCCACATGAATGTATAGGCTGGGGTCAGGAAGCTTATTCTTACAGATTATTGCAGCAAATTCCTGGAGCAAAGCAGTGACAGGGGGAGGGAACTACATAGGCTTGTGTCCTTGGAGTGAATTTCTCTTTCCAGCTTGAACTGACCCAAGTTGGTATCAGTAACTTGCAGCCAAGGGGCACATACTAAGATTAAAGATCTGTGTTTCACCAATCTGGAAGGTTGATCAAACTTACCATAGGGAGTTAGAGCAGCCCATCTTTCTCTACTGACATCACGAACAAGGCCAGGACTTAGGACAACATAGCTCTCAACTCAACTTACCTAGGGGCTAGCTAATTCCCATGACCTGGGGCCATTTGTGGGGCTTTAGCAGAACTTGACCTCAGGGGCTGATCCCACCAAATGGAGAAAGCTGCGTAAGGACATAGGCCTAACTTATCAGGGGAAATTTCACTGGAACAGCAAGCAAACCCAAGGAACACTCTAAATTGCCCTGAATCTTGGGCTTAGTGGGAGAGGATTAGAAATGTACTTTGAACTAGATGAGAGACATAAGGATCACATTTCTGGACTAAAAGTAAGTATACTCCCCCAAATTTAATATCCAAAATGATGCTGAATGTCTTGTTTTGCGACTGTCTTAGACAAGGTCTTTCATGGCATCTGTCTGTAACTAGAATCCAACACATTAGGAAAGCCCAGGGGAAGAATATTCCCAAAGTTATACACCAAATCAGTGGGAGAACTGAAAATAAACCCGGGGACTTTTACTACTCCCTCTATCACTAATAACTCCAGGAACCTGCAGGGACCTTCAAGGATGGAGTCTGTTTCTGGATTTTATTGGAAGGCTTCCCTTTTGTGCGTGTTTCAGACACAAATACTGAAGGGAAAAAAAGATTAATACACATGTTCTGAGAATGATGACATACTGATGGTATTCAAACATAAACAGCACTTTCAATGGAGAGGCAGTTCTGTTGTAGGATCAGAATTGGTTTCTGGTTCTGACTCCGCCACTAATGAGCCGCTTCATTTGGGGCTAGTCATTTAACTCCTCCAGACCTCAAAGTCCTGGTCTGTAAAATGAAAAGGATGCCGTAAGCAATGTTTTCCTAGTTCTAAAATTCTAAGAAACCTTAATTTTAAAGGTTTAGAAACTGAATAAAATAAATTGGAATGCTGGTTTGTATCATGAGGTACTGACCTATTCAAAATAATACAACATATTTAATACAATTCTAAAAAGCTGAAATGGTCACAGAAATATATTCAATTAAAGATAGAAAGAACAATGGAGAGGACTTTTGCTTCTGGTCAGTTTTTTTTTCTTTTCTTTTCTTTCTTTCTTTCTTTCTTTCTTTCTTTCTTTCTTTCTTTCTTCTTTCTTTTCTTTCTTCCTTTCTTTCTTTCTTTCTTTCTTTCTTTCTTTCTTTCTTTCTTTCTTTCTTTCTTTCTTTCTTTCTTTCTTTCTTTCTTTCTTTCTTTCTTTCTTTCTTTCTTTCTTTTCTTTTTAGATATGAGGAAGCCAGAATAAAAATAAGAGAATTATAAAAGACAAGCAGTATTAATCATTATGTGAGTTTAATCAGGGAGAGATGAAAACAATCAAGAGGCTCAATATTGCAAGCAGCATTCATAATCATAGGCTTTTAATCCACATACACAAGACATCAAATATTTTCACATGGGGGGGAAAGGGGTTCAGAGAACAAAAGGCATAAAGAAGAGTAGGTTTTGAATGGACCATTTCATTACTGACAGCGGGATAGAGTGGCGAATTGCCAAAATGAAGAGCCTTATATCTAGGAAACACAGCTGATATTCAGGACACTGAGTGAAAGGGTGATGATGGTAGAAATGATTATTAGCAGGCAGAATGCATTGCAGCTAAGCAAAACACCAAGCGCAGATATTATTGTCTCAAAGGTGTTCTGCAAATAGGCAGAGATACAGAATGAAACTTGAAAAAAAATACAGAAAAAAAAAAAAACCAATAACCAATGTAAAGAAAGATTCCAGGGGTGCCTGGCTGGGCTCAGTTGGCAGAGCATGTGACTCTTGATCTCAAGGTCATGAATTCAAGCCCCAAGTTGGGCGTGGAACCTACTTAAAAAAAAAAAAAAGGAAAGGGGGCGCATGGGTGGCTCAGTCGGTTAAGCTTCCTACTCTTGGTATTGTCAGGTCCTGATCTCAGGGTTGTGACATTGAGCCCCCGCTCCTAGTTGGGTGCTCAGCGGGAAGTCTGCTTGGGATTATCCCTCTCCCTCTGCCCTCCCCTCCATGTGCACCTTTTCTCTCTCCAAATAAAATGAAATAAAGATTCCAAAGTAGGAAGAATCACAATTATCTTGAAGGAAACAAACAAAAACTGAAAGACCAAATCAGAATATACAACAGCTCAGGCAAATGAAAAATCTATTGTGGGAAAATGGCCAACAAGAAGGCTGTGGGAAAGTAACTGGAATTTTTAAAAGCACAAATTGGCCTTGTTTTTAGACACAAGCTAGTCACACTTAACCAAATGTCGGGTATTTCTGGAAGTTACTGGTGTAATTATGAAGGAAAGCTGAAGTCCAGGCTGTTCATCGCACAGTAATTTTTAGTAAGGATTATTCGTAAATTCCCGCATGGGAAATTAATTTCAAATGCTGAGTCAGAAGCGAGGACGTTGCCCCACTTAAGAACCAGGAAAAGGTAGGAAGGTGGCCTATCAATGGCCCTGGGAGTAGGACACCCCTGCTCAGAAAGCCCAGACATCAACAGGGAACTTGGGAAGGGCAGCAGGAAAGGAGAAAATGGTGAGGAAAGGGGCTTTCGAGGTGAACAGCGTCTGTGCAATCTGGCTCCCTGTCCTTGGCGAAATTCTTAGCTTGGCATCTAAGACCCTGTGGTATCTGGTCCTGCTTCCTCGCTGGTGTCCCTCTGTTGCGACCCCTCCCCCCGACCTCTGGTGCTCCCACTACTCTGCAACCAAACTTCGCATCTTTCCTTGCCTTTGCCTCTGGGTCCTCATGCTTCCGTCGGCCTGCAATGCTCCCTGTTTGGCCACCTCCTGCTGCTCAATCTCAGCTCAGCTCACGGCTCAGCACTGCAGAGCCACCTTCCTCCAACAGCCTGTGGATGGTTGCCCCCACCGCCTTTTTGTTCACTTTCCATCCCCACCCCATCTCTGTTGTCTGTCTCCTGTCTTCTCGCATGCCTGCATGGTCTCCCTCATGGCCCTTCCTCATTGCAACATGGGCCGTCTTAGAAGCCTCTCTTGAACAAAAAGGGAAATGGGTTTGTGCTAATTAGGCAACCCCAAGGGAGGGGGTAGTTGCAGAGCTTTTTGTAGGTTTCAGAAGGCTTATTTATCTTCCTAGGCAAGAGGTTCAGGGCCTGAGGGCTTAGGTCATGGAAGGGGCTTCAATGTTGGACCGTTTGGCACCCTATGATGGCAATATACTGTCACCTTAGGAATCCCCAGTAGTTGGTCTTGGAAAATTCGGAATCACTTACAATTTTTACAAAGTGAGAGATTTGCCTTCTTGTGATAGCGTATTCCCTAAATAACGAACTTGTCACAGAATTGTGATTTCTCTTTGCAGGCTTTATGTCTCTTGTGAACTAAGGTCTTTAATATATACACAGAATGAATCTTAAAGTTTTGTTCCTTTTTTGAACATAGTGAAAGATCATCTACATATTATATTAGAACAGAATCACCAGGAAATCTCAAATCTTCAAGGTCCCAATTAAGAATCTGACAGAAGTAAGGGGAGCATCAGTAAATCCCCAAGACAAAACAGTCCAGGTGTATGGTTGATTTTCCCACGAGAAGGAAAATAACTATTGACTGCCTGGATCTGGATCTAATGGGATGCTAAAGAACTTAAGCCCATCACAGTGAAGTGGGTGGCCTCAAGTAGTATTGAGGACAAAACAGAATTTGGGTGAAGGACCAGTGAAAAAAGAGGAATCACGATCTTATTTATAGTCCTGCAGTCTTGCATAAATCAATATCTATGCCCATGAGGCTTTTTACCAGGCAAACCTGGAGTATTACGAGGGCTGATGTAAGGAATAATGAACCCCTGCTTCATAAAATCTTCCACAGTGGGCTTCAATCCTTCCTTAGCTTCGGGCTTTAAAGGGTATTGAACAAAGATGGGTGAGGGTTTAGAAAAGTCAATTTCTATTTTGATGCGTTTGGTTTCTAGAATTGTTTGGGACAACTGTTGTCCCAGAGCGAATCAGAGACTTCAAATAACTGCTAAAACTGAGATTGGGTTAAGTTTTCAGGGACAGGCAAATGCCAACTAGGTTACACTATTAAGGGATTATGCATGAGAGAGTCTTCAAGTGTTTCTAGAAAAAGTCCGTGTGAGGAACATTTGAGTTGGCAGTTCCATTTACATAAAAGATTTCTCCCAATAAAATTTCCCAGTATGGTGTTACGGAGAGGACATCCATGTTGACTACTGAGAGAGCCAAGGGTTACTGTCACAGGTTGGGTCATGGGAAGAGTTTGAGTACTGTTTGGAATTCTTGAATAGTGAATTGTTCTGGAGAAGATGGGAACTGACAGAGTAGCACTCGCATCTAGCAGAAAGCTTTGCCTTTGTCTTTCTATTATTATAATCCTCCTTATTGAATTAAAAGAATCATTGGGGAATTGGGCATGACACTATCCCTCAGAGTCCCTTCATTATTCCTGTTTGGAATAACGAGGAGGTCGCACAATTCTGTTTCATTTTAGTTAGGATGGGGACAGTTATTCTAACTGCCTAACCCCTCCCCCCTCCTTTTTTTTTTTTACTGTATTGGCAAGTGTCTCTGTCAAAGGGAAAGTTTTTATTGTCTCTTGAGGGGGAGGAGGATAGATTTAATTGCTTTAATTGTAACACGAGGTGCTTTGTTTGTTTTCCGTTTGGATATCTTCAAAATGTTCAGCCAAATATTGAAGTTCATGGAATGGGGTATTTGCAAACCAACTTTTTATGTATCAGATCTGCAATTGCTGCCTTTTGAATCACCAAGAAAGAAAGGTGGAAAAGGCATTAGAAATCAGAACACCAGGAGCTAAACCAGAATATTGTCTAAATGTGATTAGTCTGTTGATGAAACCTCTTTGGATTCATTCCTTTGCTTTTTGCAAGACTGAATCAAGGTCCGGGTTTTTGTTTTTATTTTTGTTTTTGTTTTTTATGAAAGCCTCGTGTTACAGTTTCCAAAAGGTTCTCACCCATTTCCTGTACTTTAAGGTGTCCTGATTGAGTAAGATGCATCCCATTATTTTGTATTAACTTTTTCCTGAGAAAAGTGTATATTCACACGCACTTGTAAGAAATAATTCAGAGAGATCCTGTGTATCCTTTCCCCAGTTTCTCCCAATGGTAACATCTTGCAAAATGTAGCACAGTTGCACAAGGATTTGACATTGCTGCAATCCGCCAATCTTGTTCAGACATCATCAGCTTAACTTGTGCGATTTGTGTGGGTATGCGTATGTAGTTCTATACAATTCTATACTATGTGTAGGTTCATTCATTTGCCACCAGAGTCAAGATATAGAACAGTTCCATCATTGCAATGACCCCCCTGTTGCCCCTTGATAACCACATCCACCTCCTTCCCATTCCTTTCCCCTGAGCTCCTAACTCCCAGCAGTCAGTAATCTATTATCCATTTCTAAAAGTGTGTCATTTCAAAATGTTACTTAAATGTTATGTAAATATAATCGTACAACTTTTTGAGATTTTTTTTTTGCTCAGTATAATTCTCTGGAGATTCATTCAATATACTAGTGTGTATCACTTGTTCCATTTATTTTTGTTGCTAAATAGTATTCCATTTTCACCCATTTATCCATTGAAAGATATCTAGGCTGTTTCCAGGTTTTGCCTATGATGAATAAAGCTGATATGAGCATTTATGTACAGGTTTTTGTATAAACATTTTTTTTCATTTATCTGGAATAAATGCTCAAGAGCACAATTGTTGTGTTGGGCCATATGGTAGTTGCATGTTTAGTTTTGTAAGAATTGCCAAACTGTTTTCCAGAGTGGCCATTCCGTTTGACATTCCCACCAACAATGCATGAGTGATCCTGTTTCTCCGCATTCTTGTCCACCTTTGTCATTATTTAGGTGCTCCTGTGTTGGGTGCTGTGTTAGCCATTCTGATGGGTGTGTAGCGGTTTTATCATTGTGATATTTAATTTGCAAATCCTTGATGGCTAATGATGTTGAACTTGTTTTCTTATTTGCTATGCATTTCACCTCAGTGAAATATATGTCACCTTCTGTTGCTAGGTTAGGGGTCAGGAGAGGGCAGGCCTGGGTTGCCTTCTTCTGTTGGGTGGTTGGTCAGTTGGAAGACAACCTGCTGCTGTGTTGGTTCTCCAGGCCTGGGTCCCTAACGAGTTCTCCTTCCTCTTTCCACCTCTCAGACCTCTCCTTAGTTTGCCTCTTGCTTTGTTTCCAGGGTTTATAGTTGCACTTGGCTAGAGGAGTGAGCAGAGATGAGTCTGCTGCATCTTGTTCATCCTGGAAAACTCTATTCTACATCTGAAGAGAATCAGAGAGTTAAAATAGAGGATCCACAATATACATAATATATTAGAAGAAAATGCAACTTTCAGATGCAAGACTGGAGAGAGAGAATTATTTCCATTAAGAATTAATGTAAAATAGCTAGATATGTTCAGACTCCCATCATCTAACATTTTATCCATTTATGCTGCTCCCAAATGCATGAAATAAAACCTTAAATGTATCACATAAATAATAAAGAAGTAGTAAAAGACTTTGTATGATCATTCGTATGTCAAGAATGCTGGTTCTGAGCTTGCGAGAAGAATCCTGGAGATGTCCGGATGGCGGACACCGCTATTTGGGGTAAGGCTAGAAGGCCTCACCTTTATCCTTTGCTCTCGGATAGCACTGCCCAGTGGAATATAATGCAAGCCGCATATAGCATTTAAATTTTCCTAGGGGTCACATTAAAAAAGCAAAAGGAATGGATGAAATTATTTTAAATAATATTTTAACCCAATATATCACAAATATTATCATTTCAACATAACAATCAGTACAAAATTGTTAATGGCATAATTAAGTCCTTTTTTTTATACTGTCTTCAGAATCTACAGGGCATGATTTCCTTAGCACATTTCAACCCAGGCTAGCCTCAGCTCAAGTGCTTGGTGCCCGGTTCCCCTTTTGGCCCGACACATCCTTCCCTGAAGACAGTGAACACAGAGTAGCCTGGAGTACTTGAACGCTGGGTTGTGGCAAGTGATAGGTTGAAAACAAAGTGGAAACAACTGGCAACTACCTTGAAAAAATATAATGCTGGCAGAAACGGAAACATTTCATTCATTTTAGGTCCTCTGCTGATTTTCTGTATGTTCTTCCTCAGATTCTCTCTTTCTTTTGGCTTATTCATGATGACTTTCCCATCCCGGGTACAGGGCCTGAATTTATTTTTATATTGCTTTGTGCTACTTCACTTCCAAGAGGAAAATGACCCCAGCTTCGGGGGAGCCAGGGGATTAAGTGCCTATTTTCTGCTCAGAAATGCATCAGTTCAGCCACATCTAGGAGCCTCCTCAGCAGTTTCTACTTCAGGATCTGGTGAGAGCATGAGAGAGGAGGAGGAACTCCTTTGCAGCATTCAAAGAGAATTCGATCACTTAATTGATGGAGCCAGCAGATGGCCAGCGCAGCTCAGAAATGATTGAATAAACAGAAGAGTCTGCAAGCAAAGGGCAAATCTGGGGGTGGGGCATGCTCACCTTGGGAAGCAGGTCTGAAGAGCCTTGGTGGAGTGGCTGGGCACTAGTGGGTCCTGCCCCCCTGATTCAGAGGGGGCCACGCCTCTGAGCACAGCAGGACAAGGAGGGACACCTGAGAAAGGCCAGTGTTTGGATAAGGACCATCTGGAATAAGCAGTAATAATCAGAGAAAGGGTAAAGTACTTTGCCTGGGATTTAAAAAAAAAAAACAAAAAGCCCAGCAACTGATCCTAAAGGCCTCAATTTGTTGACATATATTGTTTTATGAGGGACCAGCATTTATTTTTATGGCTGGGTTAATGGACTTCTAGAAGTAGAAACCGAATATAAAGAGCAACATTTACTACTCCTGTAACATTAGGAGAATCCCTAACAGCCTTTCCCCCCTTCCCTCTCCCCATTCCCTGCTTGCCTTCTCCTCTCTCCCCTTCTCTTTCCTCCCACACCCATTTACTCATCATCTACTATGTGCCAGACGCTGTGCTAGGTACTGCAGATCATTGGGCATTGGTATATTCATAGCCAAAGGAAACCCTGATCCCGATCCGTGTATGTTAGGTCAAAAGCCATCTTATCTGGACCTTGCAAGATAATACAGAGATAAAAGATAGAGTCCCACCCTGGCCTCACAGTCTAGCTCACAAGCTGGTGCCATCAATGTCGGCACACAGGTGATTACCAGGTAGTGCACGAAAGGGCAGGTGAGGCTCCGAGCAAGGTGCCTTGGGAGTCCAAAGGTGGGCCCCTCATCCATAAGATGAGAGGGAGAGAAGTAAAGGAAGGTTGGATTTGGGGATGAGTCCGCTGGATGATGCCTATGTGACTGAAGTCAGAGAAGGGGGTCCAGGAAGTGGGAAGAAGGTCTACCGAGGCATGGAGGCGTGAGTGTGGCTTAGCTCAAGAACCTCAAGTAGGCTCAGCATGCTGGAGCCCTGTATGAGAAGTGAGTGGGCTCAGATAAGAGAGGTAAAGGCCAGATCACTGAGGGTCTCACGTATCAAAGTGGTTGGATTTTCTTCAAATGCAGTGGCTCTCAGGGTGGGGAGATTGGGTCCCTGAGGACACACTTGGTAATGTCTGGAGACAGTTTTCACGGTCACAACCCAGAGAGGAGCTCTACTGACATCTAGTGGGTAGAGGTCAAGGATACCATTAAACATCCTACAGTGCACAGGACAGCTCCCCAGGGCGGGCCACTTAATTTGCAAGGTCCAGATAAGAAGATGGCTTTTGACCTAACATACACGGATCGGATCAGGGTTTCCTTTGGCTATGAATATACCAATGCCCAATGATCTGTGTCTTTGTTTGTTTTATGTCAATTTCCCCCTTTCAATGTTTGGAGCAAATACAGCCTGTTGGAAAGTCTTGTTTCTTTGTGCTGGGTCTGTGAATCAAGAAACCTAGAACAGTTCATCATGGCAAGAAACATGCACCATTTTTCTAGATATTGAGAATCTGGAGGGTAGGAATTATCAACAAATTTATTCACTCATTCATGCAACGATGAAAGCCAGCCTCTCTGCACCCTTTGCAGACCATCTGCACAGGTCCCCATAGCCCTGCACATTGGTTTTGGAGGTCAGGACAGTTCATGGGACTTCTCAAAGTCTGGGAATTCTTAGCGCCTCGCAAATCCTTGGAGTGAATAAATCAAAACCATTGAAAACCCTGTATTTATACTTTGCCCATGTTCTTTGGCGTGTATATTGGCCATTGCTGAACTTGGGGTTTGACGCTATCATTTTCATACCCAAACAAGACAGAATAAAACAAAAAAACCCATTCAAGATGATTTACAAATTGAAGGCACCTAATAATAATACCTCACATTTCTGGAGAGCTTTTTATCCACAGAGCATTTCCCAGACAATAACTAATGGATTCTCTGACTCCCCGTAGGAATAGAGACACATGCATTCCCACATGCACCAGCAACTTAATTTACATGAAATGAAGAAAAAGACATTCCGAAGTGGCATTCCACTAAATCATAATTACAACCTCAAGCTCAAGATAAACATGTTGAGCTCTCCCAGGAAGGCAGCAACGCTCACCCACTGGGGAGTTTCCACTTAGATTCCAGCACTGGAATCTAGCGCGTGGAGGCGGGACAGGTCAGGAATGTTCACGTAGTCACCCGTCTCTGGGATCAAGGGCCCATTTCAAAGGCAGACAACCTCAGGTTAAGAACCTGTTGGGACAAGTGCTGTGGCCATTGTTGGATGTGACCACGGGCCATCTTCCCCTCCTCGGCCTGTCTCCCTCTCTCTGCTTCAGCCTTCTTGGCCACCTCCACCCGGCACCTCTGCCTCCCCACAGTCTCCTCCTGCTAATCAGTGGAAACAGTGTGATGATGTCAGGGATGCGTGAGGGACTTCCTGTGTGACACCTTAGGGGAATACAGGCTTTTGACAAAGAGGAGCTGGGAGGTGGTCTTCCGGGAATTTTCAGTCACTGAGGGAGGTAGAACATTCTTCCCAGTGTTCCAGGGATCCCACGACCTGGCTGTCATCTACCTCTACTTCCCCAAGGGGCTGCTTCTGTGGTCCTGTGGCAAGATCATGTGTCCACCAATACACTCGTCACCCTGGACACTTTTCATGGGTCATGCCTTACTTACCTTGCTTACTTACTTGCTTTGGGATGACATCAACTGAGATGTCTCCCAAGTCCCACATTAGAAATGTCCTCGGCTAACTGGCTGAACGTAGAACTGTTCTCTGGGTCAGCAAGCTCAGCTAGAATCGGTCTGGTGAAAAAGACTGAACCTCTTTATTTTCTCTTTACCCCTCAGCCTTCCCCTCTCCATGACTGAGGCCACAGAACCTCCACCTGCCAGCCACCCACCCCAGGCTCTGGATTCTGAGCTATCCCGAGTCAGGAGTCACATCTCAGTGTTCAGGCAACTCACGGTCAAGTCCCCTTGTTGTTGGTCCAGCTTTTCTGTCCCAGCACTAATAACTGATTTCTGCCACTGTTCTTGGGACCGGTCCCTGGTCTGTACCCAGGGTAGGATGTGCTGTGTTGACCAGCAGTGGGGTTGGAACCATCTGACCTGGCTTCTGTGGGTGGCGCTTTTGAGGTAGAAATGGTCTCAACATGGTCTGTGATGGAGAAGAAATTTCTGCCTCCAGGGGGCATTTTTAAGGTTATGTCAGGGGTGGATGCCAAAAATCCACTTCACATCAGACCCACGGGTGTGGCAGAAGCACAGAGGCCAACAACAGCCCGCAGGGAGAGACCTCTCAGGGGCCCCGCTGGGCAGACTGACTGACGGCATGGGCAGCAGCGGGAGCAGGAATGAGCGGCCAAGTGATTTTCGAAGGGCTAAACAGCGACTGCACCACAAGGGCCAGGATAATCAGGGGTGAGGCTCCCAGCAACGTGGAGTCCAGAAGTCCAAGGCCATCTCGAAAAGCAAGTTAGATGGGATGCATCAAGCCTGATTGCTAGAGGGCAATTCTCCTGCCCCTGGCAAACATTAGGACTTGACTTTGTTAAAGTTATATCTCTTTGATATAACAACAACAGCGACAACAAATCCACAAGAGCACTAAAAAACAAGAAGGGGTGTCTTAAAAAGTCCAGGAACGTTGAGGCATCTCTGAAGGATGGAAAAAGCATAGGACCATCATAAAGAAGAAAATCACAGTCCTGAGGTTGTGCAGAACTAAAAATATAGAGGGCTGATCCAGGATTTGACGGGCTTGGAGGTCAAGAATATTGGGAGGTACCCTGGAGGGGGTGGTTAATCACTTGGGATTATATCCCAATATAGGAGCAGCCACCTCTCCACCTTCAGGCTAAGAAGCAGGCACCAGGGGTGTTAGCTCCCCAGTATGGACCAGTGGGTTCAGATGGTTGTGATGGAGAGGCCAGATGGGGCCCTGGCTACCTCCAGGATGGACGGGGTGCCCTCTACATCCAGGAGTCTAGATGCAGCAAACAGAAAGAACATTGGCAGAAAGGCTGAGAGCTCAAATGTGAAGTGTAGCACACAGCCAATAACCCCTAAACATTTGGAAAAAGCCATAAAAGAGAGGTACCAACCCCAACAAATGGAAAAGTTTACACCTAAAGAAGCAGAGTTAATCGAGCAAACAGAACAAGAAAATGGCACATATATAATTAGAATCCTCAGAGGGAAATAAAATGATATTGCACCCATAAAAAGGAATGCTTTAAAGATGTTGGAAATGAAAAATTTGACGATTGAAGTAAAATTCTCAGTAAGTGGTCAGAAGCACTGAAGCTGACAAGAGAATAAGTTGAAAGGCTGAGCCGAGGAATTCTCTTAGAAGACCAGAAACGGACGAGGACAGAAAATATAAAAAACGGTCAAGAGAATCAGAAGATGAACCCAGAAGTTCCCAACATGTATTCAGAAGATGAGGACAGAGTATACTCAGCAGTAATGGAAGCCAGTGCCCCAGAGTGAGGACCGGTGTGGGACCCATGGGACAGGTGTGGGACTCTTGGGTGGATGAGTGGAATCAAGGACAAACAAAATGAGAGACTCCTGCTGAGCAATGTCATGGTGACATTTCAGACGTCAAGGTTATAAGGGAAAACCCTAAACGCTTTCTGGGAGTAGTGGGATGGGGAGAGGAGGACTCTGTTACTACAAAGATAACATGAGGTGCAAGAAGAAACTAGAACAGTATCTTCAAACTTCCAAGGAAAATCCTTTTAAATTAGCATTCCATAATAGGTGAAACTAGGACACACGTGTGCGGGCACAAAGTGAGATACTTTCAGACATGCAAAGATTCAAAAATTTTTACAACTCAGATCTGATCTGAAAGAAGTAGGATACAAGAAGCAACAAAACAACTGGGAAGCCTTCATGTTAAGTCTAAATAAGAACTGACTACTTTTGAAATTGAGATGTAATTCACATACCATAAAATTCATCCTTTTAAAGTGTATAATTCAGTGGATTTCGGTATATTCACAGTGTTGTGCAACCATAACCACTAGCTAATTCCGGAACATTTTCCTTACCCAAAAAAGAAATCCTGCACCCATCAGCAGTCACTCCCCAGTCTCCCCTCAAAATAATGAAATATGGAGAGTTACCCTATGACCCAGCAATTCCTCTACAAGGTATATACCCAAGAGAACTGGAAACATATACTCACATAAAACTTGTGCTATGAATATTCATAGCATCATTATTCATATTAGCCAAAAAGTGAGAACAACCCAATGCCTATTGACTGATGAATAGATAAGATGTGGTATGTCCATACAATGGAATCTTGTTCAGCCAAAAAAAGAATGAAGTGCTGACACGTGCTACAATAGGGACGAAACTTGAAAACATTATGCTAACTGAAAGAAGCCCCAAAACAGCCACCTGTTTTATGATTTCATTTATATGAAATGTCCAGACTAGGCAAATCCATAGAGACGGCCAGGGGCTGGGGGAAGAGGGTATAGGGAGGGACTGCTAAGTATGGGGTTTCTTTCTGGTGTGGTGAAAATGTTCTGTGACTAGATAATGGTGATGTTTGCACAGCCTTGTGAACATACTAAAAACCAACAAATCCGACATTTTAAAAGGATGAATTGCTGTTGAGCAATGCTTGTCTATTTTTATCACATCCTTTTTAATTTAACTTTAATTTTAATTAATTTTTTTAAAAGATTTTATTTATTAGAGAGAGAGCGCGCACACATGCACACGACGGAGTGGGGAGGAGCAGAGGGAGAAGGACAAGCAGACTCCCCGTTGAGCAGGGAGCCGGATGCAGGGCTCAATGTGGGACTTTGTCCCAGGACCCAGGGATCATGACCTGAGCCGAAGGCAGACACTTAACTGACTGAGCCACCCAGGCGCCCCCACATACTTTTTTTTTTTAAACAAGACTGTATTCTCATATTACTTGTTTGATTGAAGATAAAATTTTAAAAAAGAAAACGGAAAAAGAAATGTAGTGAACTACAAATGGCAGGAGTCAGTCTCAGCATGGAACATTTTTGTTGTCTGTTCTGTTTGATATACGTCACAATGTAACAGCCTCCACTGAGGCATTGCTTTATAGTAAACAAAGCTTGGCATGTAAAAAACCAGAGAAACAAAATAAAAACCTCTCTTAGCAAGAATATTCCAGGTTCTCTTACAGGTCGTTCTGTTTTTCACTCTAAGGTAACACTTAACATTTCCTGCCAAGAGCATTCTCAGATTGGTGTTCCTTTCTGTAAAATGTGCTCATCTGGTAGGGTCATACTTTTGTAGAGGAAAAGATAAGTTTGTGACTAGCTGATTGCACTTAAAACAAAATACTGTAACATATGGGAAAGGACATTTTACTCGGAAGTTCTAGAAAAGACAGGAGGATGTTTTTGAGACAGAGTGATGTTGATTTCAAGGTTTATTAAGACCTCAAAAAAGTAACTTCACTGATGCATTAATATTTACCTTCAAATATAAAAGTGCTTATTCTTAAAAATCCTTAAGGCTCATTCTGTTACAGTATAGTAAGATGTTCCTCCATTCCAGAAACTGTTCTGAGTTTTATGTGACTTCTAGATAGACACAGCAAAATCTTCAAACAGTAAAATCATGGTCAATGATTCCATCGTTTTTGTACATGTAAATTTAAACTCAGACAAAATATAAGATCTCCCTGAGTAACTCCTTAATATTAGATGTACACTCTATGCCTTCCTAACACCTTGCCAAAATAATTCAATGTTGAATTGTTCATGATTTGAAATAGTTTTGTTTATTTGCAGTATGATAGATACTGCTATGTGGGAGAAACTTTTTCCTTATATGAGAGAGAGAAAGATAGAAAGAGGATTTAGTATGTGCCTTTCCTTATGCAGACATCAGCAACCATCAAAGTGAAGGACTTTAGGCTTCATGCATGCAGACACCTTAGAAGCAGCCTGGGAGAAGAGACCTCTCTATAGGAGTAAGAGATCTGGGGGCACTTGTGAGGATGCATTGGAATTGTGCTAATTGGAAAAGTGCTAATGAATTTTGAGAAGAAAAGCTGGAGGAAGTGAACCTTTCTAAAGCCACTAGTCTTTATTCATTGCATGGGTTAAGATTTTATCACACACTTAAAGACACAGACAAGAGCACATGGTTTCATCAGTAATAGGGTTGGAAATGTTGATGCTTAATAGACCATTACAACTACTTGGCTTAAAATAATGGCTATCAACACAGATTCTGGACTTTCTCCATAACCATATCCAAATGCCCTAACAAGAAGTTCCAAATAAATGTCACATAACAAAAATGAACTTAAGCTATTTTAATATTGAATGACTAGACACAAATGAAAATAGTAATCAACCTTATAAATACAGCACTTTAATCAATGCTACAATGAGTACATTTTTACAGCATAAATTACTGTACAGAATTGTTCTACTTAAAATCCTCTTCAATCCTGGAAACAATTGTAAGACCAATTCCTAGAAGAGGAGGTGAAGGCTCTGTAATCTGGTTTTGTGGCTGCTAAAACTGGATCAGTGGAAAAGTCTCGCGGGACGTAAGCAGGTTCCCAAGTTGCTGACGGCTTTCCTGAGACCGAGGTGCAGAATTTGAAAAGTTGTTTGCTGTGACACCCTATGCAGGAATATTGAATTAGAGTTGCGGCTCCATAAATAAACATCCAAAATGATACAGTATAAAATGGTGGAATTTTAAATCCCTGCTCCGATTGAGGCAAACTTACATGGGAGTGACTTTCAACTTGATCCCATGGAACTGTAGAGTAAGCAACTGTTTATTATGCTGTGGTAGGAGCGTCTGTTCTATAACATCCTGCCTGCGAAAATGTGACATCCAAGAGTCTAGCTAGTGTATTGACACCTCCTCATGCTAATAAACCTGTTGCCATTCTAGAATTTTTTTTACCTAAAAACTCAGAATTCACACAGGATAAGGTGTTATGCTCTTGTGGAAAGGGTGTTAGTGTCAATTTGGGCCTAAATGAGGATGGATCTTGCAAGACCTTAAGCCCCTGCTCCTTTGTACTGGAGAAAGGCTAGGGATTTTCCAGTGAGTATGAAAAGAAAGGGCCCTTTAGAATGAGTATCTCATGATTATTTTGATGACATCAAAGCACTGATTTAGGGACACAAGGAAGGGCCATGTCTAAATACTATAAATTTTAGATAAAAGCTCAAAACTTCAATCCAACAGTTAGGGCCTTGACCTCGGTGGTATGAAACATTCAGATTATTGGTCAGATTTCCAGTTTTTGTTTCAATGTTTGGGGCTAGAATGTACAAATGTCTAGGTGGGCATCACAAAAATCACTAAGTTCTTATGTTGATTTTTCTCTCTCCTGGTACACTGACTAAGGTGTAGCCTGCAATTAAGTGATCATGTTGAGGCAACCTAACCCACTAGAGAAAAAATCTATCTATTCTCTCAAGAGAGGTCTCCTCTTTCCTGAAGCTCATGACATACCCAAGTCCCTTGCGACAGATCTCCTTTCTCAGAGACAAATGTCCCAGATTAGCTGTCCTACACCTCCTGGCCCCAAACAAACATACAAACAAACCATCAAAGGCACAAGATCCCCATCTTGGAACTCAGCCTCAAAGAAAAGCCATGAGAGCATGCAAAACAAGACTGTGCTGTGTTCTCTGGCTCTATGAAGACTTTTGAAGTATGGTGTTCAATAGGCAAGTTATTTTCTCATGGAAGATGGCACACTGGAAACTTGGACCCAATGTTCCTTCTTCCAATTTCCATCTGACACCCCCTGATTTCTTAAGGTCAGGACTGGATGAGAAAGAGGGGGGTGGGGCTGTACCGCCAACTGGGTGGGGTACTTGGCAGCCTTGCTCCTCTTGGCAAGGACAGGCCCCCCCCCACCTCCACCCCCTCATTGGTCTTACTCTGCCTACAGGCAGGAGGACTCAAAATGGTAACAATAAAGGCTGAAGAATCTTACGGAGGGAGCTGTGGCTACCCCACTGCCATCATCTTGGTCCTCTAGAACCTCTTCAGGGGGGACAGAGTACCATGCCACGCATCACACACCTTTGTGTCTTGGTGCCTGTAGATATATTTCTGTTGCCTCCGTTCTGACAATCATGCATTGTGACAACCTGCTGAATGTGACAACTGGGAATCTCAAAATGCTTGCCCGAATCTGTTGATCCTCACACTCTGTCTGAGGTTATGGGTATTCTGAGTTACATTTCACATAGAGGAAATTGCAGTATGCAGAGGAGCTTTATTCAAGGATCAGGTGCAGCAGGCAATGGAGGGGAATGTTTGGGTAGGTACCCCAGTTACTTTCCTGACTTCTCATCCCAACGTCCATGAGTTCTCATATTGAATCCTTGTTTCCTTAAAGCTCCCACTGTCTCTAATAACTCTTCTTCTAAAAAGTCAAGATACTAAACCTGACTTATAGAACTTAGAAAGGCAAAGCCTCCAAAGGAACAACAAAATCAACCCAGTTCACAGAGAAGGACATTTTGGGTTGAGTTGGCAGCCCTGGGAACTGCAGGGGATTAATACTCAGATTGTGGATTACTCAAAGGAAAGATTTAATATCGTTATTTCACTACACAGATAGGCCCCAGAGACAGCTGGTGATGCTAGGAAGGCATCTATCACTAAAGATTAGTATGTTATATACTTAGAATTTTTGACATCTCACCTACATGGCCATACTTGAGGCTTTGTGATCTCTCACTTTGGAGGATGAAGGTAACAGAGAAGACTCAAAGAGTGTTCTTTAAGAAGTCATATACCTTTGGCTACTGTGGGTAGAATGCTGTTCAGTCAAGTAGTGCATATTTCTCAGCGTTAAGTATGTTCTCTTTGCTCATGTGGACATCTAGAAATCAAGAGATGATAAACACTGGGGAAAAAGTCAGTTTTGTCTTATGGAAAACTGAAGAAGTGCTGAAGAACAGGGAGCTGAATATTGTGATTATTTTTATCACCAAACAGCACTGTTTGAAAATCCTAAACAATGGTACTATTTTACATCATCTTTGGATATAAATATTTTCTGATGAACTTCTATGTCAGAAATGAGTGGAAAACAAGTCCTTGATTCAGCTTCTCAGGCCCCATCGTTACTTCCTGATGCTTAAAGACAAATGCTGATCCTCGTGTCGACTTGCAATTAGTACTTTGAATTCATCCCTCAGATCAGTGTGTTTAAACCTGGCTCTAAGAAGTGGATGTTCAAAGTAACACGTAGGGATTTAATCCCCTGATTCCCATTACTGTAAGAGCTGTGAATCTAAGTGCCCTTGGAGCCTGCCCCAAATTACCCCCTGGTGCCTCAGAATGCCAATTAAATCATAAAAACCAAAACTGTGGCCAGATGTAATTAGTTTGAGAACAGAGTTTTGTAATTTTCCTCATGCCACACAAACAAGCTGACCCCTCTGATGACATCTACAGAGTAATTCAGTTTGGACAAAGAGAACACAAATCTCAAGTCTGAACATTTCTTGTGCTGTTTGCTGGGAAGCTGGGATATCGAAAACTGTGCTTGGAAAATTGCTGGAAATGCAGTTTATGTTGTTAAGTTTTCTTTCTTTCATTAAAAAAGTGTCTTTCAAGACTCCAGTTGATCCATGTTGCATTGAAAATGTGTTACTTCTTAAAAATGTGATTCTGATTACAACAGACTTTAACAGCAGGCAAACTGTAGACTGTTGAGTGTTTCTTAGCCCAAACCACTTCTGAAAAGAGCATCAAGGTCCCTGGAGTGAGCAAGGCCAGTGCCCTGTCCTGGCCACCTCTGGGATGAGGTGGTCTCCATGGTGGTGCCGAGCTAGGGTCCTGCTGCATGACAAGGCAACTTGAACCTAAGGGTATGGGCTGGATAAGGTAGAGTCATCGTTCTGTTTTTGTTGCCATTTCTGCTTCTTTGGGAAGGAATGGACTGCAAAAGTTGTGAGAGAAGAGTAAGAATAAGATAAACAAAAAACCCTCCCACACAGGGGGACAGATAATGGCAAGCTGCTGTTCTAATATTTCCATCTTCATTAGTTCAAAGTTCTCTTATTTGGTTCAACCAAATATTTGTGAGCATTATTATTCCACCATGTTTTGGTTTGAGTTGAAAAAACCTGGTACATATAACTTAGGGAATTAACTTGTGTTATTAAGGAATGTTGAGTAAAACAGTGCCCCAGTGTCCCAGGACTACCTGTGGGACCGGCATCAGTGAACTCCTTAAGCTTCCTATTCAGCGTTTTCTGGGACACTGGGCTGTGTCCTTCTGTACAAGTAGTAATGAAGAAAAACATACTTCTGTCTTGCCCTTGGAAAATATCAGACCTAGTAATGATAATTCGTGGGAGCTACATTTAAGAAATTCATGAAACAACAGGGTTGTTTCTGAAGAGATTTTGAACCGGGGACCCAAATACTTATTTGAACGTATTTTGATTCTGAAGTTTCCTTGTAAAAATATTCACAGAAATTGGTGGACATTTTTTTTTTTTTTTTTACATACAACTCGGTTTCTCTCGTTTACAACATAAATCATTTAATGTAACATTTGCAACCTTAGAAAGGCAGACATATTTAATCCAAGTCAGTTTATAAATTCCAATTTCACATGGATTAAAAACTGCAGATAAATTAAGTCACAATAATATCCTGTACATGCTTTAAGGCTGGTGACTGCTAAAGTCTCTTGGGTATCTACAAACAGGAAATCACACACAGATTACTGGGTCTGAAGAGTTTCTACATCATTAAAAAAATCTTGCTTTTTTTTTTTTGGTGATACAGATTTCAACAGTAACTCTGGAAAACTGTGAAAAATGTTATTTAAAAATATATATGTATATACTACTGCACAGTTTCAAAGATGTGATTCATAAATAATGTTGGCTGCACTGATTAATTTTGTAACAATTACTGCACTTCCAAGGTGATGCGAACACGCAGTGACTTATACTCAATGTTAGGCACTAGGAATATCCTTCAGGCATACTACAGTTTTATGTTAGCTGTATTGTACATATATATTTTTAAATGTATGCATTTATACAAACTGTGTATATTATGTATGGGATGTCAGAAATGTACACATCACTGTTATATAATACACACATCATTGTTTTACATACTAGGGTAAGTTTTAGTGCAGAAAATCTCATTGCATTGCATTCCATGTGTTCAATCTAGTACACAATTTGTCAACTCTTCAGATTATTTTTCCAGTACATTCTTCTTTAGATAGTAGGTCCGAGTTTCCATTTGCAATTTGAATGTTTCCAGAAATATCTGTTTTAACCAAACCTCTCTTTCCAGGCACAATCCTGCACATAAGTCTGATCTGTGTAGAGAGTAGTAACAAATCCCAAATTTTGATCAGGAATATATTTGGGTCACTTTCTTTCAAAGGTAACGCTAACATTGTGATAAAGGAAGGCATCTGCTCAGGTCATGGAAGGATAAGGTCAGTTGAACTTGTGTTGAACTTCTGAGGAAATAATATATCTTCAAATAGAAAAAAATGATAATAGACATTATATGTTTAAATGGGAGAATCTCTAGAAGAATCTACATGAAACTGTGAGCAGTGGTTGTCTTCGGGGGATAGGACTTACTACTTTCTACTTTATACATCGCTGTCTTGTTTGAATCTTTACAATGAGCATGTATTACTTTTATAATCCAAAAACACAAGAAAGGTATTTCTACTTTGAACAAAGCTAAAGAAAAGGAACAAGTTATGAATGACTTTCACAAACAACAATCAGAAGATGGTTCCTTACCAAAATCACCTCTGCCAAAGCAAACAGAAACTGCTGCCCTCACAGGGTCTACTGATGAGATCAAAGACAGGGAGAGGACCCTGCACGCTCTGACCATCCACAAAATGACCAGTTCCAAGTTTTCTTGGGAAACAGGGGCCACCTAAGTGCTGATAAAATGCTGTGGGCACAATCAGCCAGGGGCCACCTGTGTGTTTACATGGGGTTTTGTGGGTAAGCCACTATGGGGCTCCCATAAGACCTATGACTTTAAGGATGGGCAGGGGATACATGATGCGGACCCTGAGGCTCATCATCCCTTTACGTGAGCATTTCAACATTTCATCAGAATTCAGCAAGAGGAAGTAGAACTAAGCCTCTGTTCTCCAAAAAAAAATTAAAATAAAATAAAAATCCTAAATTAGATTCAAATTTCCAACATAGGATGGGGTCATGAACTCTGCCAACAACTCGTGAAAGGGGTTTGAGGAGCACCTCAGTTGGATAAATGTAAAATGGAAATACTGGTAATATTTCCAGAAGCTTCAGGGCTGAAGCCAAATGCAAATTTCACAAATCCTTCACTGGCTTCATTTCCCTTTGAACCCTTCACTTCCGATTCATTTCAAATCACTGAAGTTGCTCAATCCTTTTGAATCAGCGCTTAGAATTATAGCAGTCTTATTTCCCACCTACAGGTCAGGTGACAACAATGTGAACATTACAACCAAACCAGTAAGAGTGTCAGGGAAACCATATATCACTATCTTTTATAAATGTTTTGTGCCACCATCACCTTGGAAAACGGAGCGTTCCACATATGGCATTCACCTGTCTTTCTCAGACCATCCTGGTACAATTCTGTCAAGTGAGAGGCTTCAAAGGCATTATTTTTGTTTTTAAGGATATGGCAAGGTCTATCCTCTTTTGTAGGAATTTTTCTTTTTTACCAGTATTTTTTATATCCAAGTATATTTAACAAGAAGACTAAATCTAGGGCACGATAAGAGACTATAAAAGAAGTAAGTTTCAGACAAAAACTGTAAACAAGACGTCAAAAAACTAAAATGTAAACTTCATTTAAAAAAAAAGAAAAGAAAAAGAATCAAGGACAAGACGTAAACATACCAGACACGCGGGATGGAAGCATATGATGTTCTGGTCATTGCTACCGCAAACAGATTTGCGGTCCTTGCAAAAATAACTTACCCTGCGCAGTAAGCAGCTTGCTAATCAAAGCCTGAAACACAGCCCCCAGATCGAAATGCATTAAAGGCCTGCGTTCTGCACGAAGAGTGAGAGGATTAGACAGTCTCATGATAGCGAATAGTTCTCAGCCCGAGAAGCAGCAGATACAGACTCCTAGTGAAGAGACATTCTAGGGAATGTCCTAATTTGGCCAAGAACATTTGTAAGAGAGCTATCGCGGAGAGAAAAGACTTGAAAAATATTGGCTGACAAATGCCCCGGGGCTCTGTGGCCACCGTGTCACAGTGGCAGGAAGAAAGAACACATGTGCTGGGTGGGCTTGTCGTGGCACGAGCGGAAACTTGCAATTCTTGACTGAGCTCAGTTGTCTTTTAGTGTCGGTTAGCTTGCAAAGACACTGACTTTTTACCAAACCCCAGTGCCATGTTCATATTCTTTTGGGGGCAGGGCAGGGCAGGCCTGTGGGATTTGATCCATTTGCTCATAATGCCTTTAGTTGAAAACAAAGTTGGATGGAAGGGGTGAGGAGTAGACAAAAGGCAAGGTACTTGGTCACATGCAATCTAGTAAAAGTCCAGCACAAAAATAACTGACTTCTTTTCATTATTCAATTACCCATTAATACATACAATCAAAAATTAATTGGGGAATAGTATATTAATACTGAAAGTAATCAATAATATAAGAACTAGGTTCATCTTAACTGGCAGTCAAGCTTTTGGTGTGCTGTATTGCACCTGGTTAACTAACCCATGAGATTTTGGTTGAATGTTCTAAGAAGTCATGGTTTAGCTTTGAAACAGAAAGTGTGTGTGTGTGTGTGTGTGTGTGTGTGTGTGTAAGTGTATATTCTCTAATCAGAAACCTCTGATCACTTTGTCTAGCTTGGGATTATGAAACTAGACAAAGAAAGTGTGTTCTAGAGAGCTGTGTATCTTGCACACATACAGGCAGCTTCGTGAACACACACACACACACACACACACACACACACACACATGCCCTGGGAAAAGACCATTGTTCGATGCTGAGGAAATATTCACCGCAGTTTGGGAAACGCTGTGGCCGGGGACTTCAGTAGCACAGTGTCCAGAAACATTGAGCCCTCCGTGGAGACGAGAGCACAACCCAGCTCACGGGCAAGGTCTCTACGACAGGTGGGTGCTGTTCCGCAGCCAGTGCAAGCCCTGCTGGGAGTACTGGACCAGATGCTCCATGCTGCTGTGCAGGGTGACAGGCCCCATGAGCAAATCCAGGTCGTTGAAGAATTCTAGGGGACAGAGAGAGTCGTTTGAGTGACACACATGCTAAGTGTGCTACCCTGGGAGACCCGAGTGACTTAAGAAAAAAATTCCACTCCTCGTCTTTATATAAATCAAGCATTCTCTATTCCATCATGCAACTTTAGCATTCAGTGGAACAGAACCCACAGGTGGAGAACTCCTCCTATATCCAAAGGATTTTATTGGCCATTTCTCATTTAAATGAATAACGTTTGCTGAGCAAAGAGCAAAGAAAATTTTCTTCCTCAGACTGCATTGTCTGTGCGCACGAATGCTTCCTCCCCTGGATGTGGATTGTGGCTCTGTTGCCCCTTATACTGTACTCAACTGTAGCATGTGCTGAACCCCTGGAGTGAGCCCAAGGGAGGAGGCTCCAGGCCCCTGGGGGCAGATCAGAGATGGGTTCTCAAAAATCCTCCTGAGGTCACCTTCTAGTCCCGGGACATTCTCTAGGTTTGTCCTTTCATTAAATACTGATTAGGTGCCAAGGCACTGTGATAGGTGCAGGAGGGTAGAGGTAGGGGAGTATACCAAGGGGAATAATGAGTAAGCTCTGCTCTCTCAGACATCACAGTGTGTGGCTAAGAGAGATAAATTTGTATGGCTGTTATGCTGTCATAACTGGATCACTGAACCAACCACTCCTTGAAAATAAGTATCTGGGAGAAGTTTTTCAGAGGTGCTCAGGTACATGCTCAATGAAGTCCTGCTGGAGAAGGCAAAGGAGAGGTTAGAGAAGACTCCCAGGTGGCTAGGAGGATAGCCAAGGCAGGAATCCAGGAGCAGAAGAGGGGAGGAGGAGCGGGCTCAGGAAAAATCGCTGACTTTGCACTGGACACGTAGCACTGAGCCCTCTGGTAGGAGACATCCAGAAGGCAATTGGCAGTGCCATCAGGAGTGTGGCCTGCTCAGGGTCTCCCAAACTGGCCACATAAATTTTTATATGTCCTGTCCCTTCTATTTTGTCCACCTGTGATGCCCACCCCACTCTGTCTCAGTTACACAACTACCATTTGTTTTTCAAAACCCTGTCCCATGCCAGTTCCTCTAGCAAGCCTCTCCTGGTGGCCTCAGTCCCTGGAATTGACCTCCCTTGGCATTCCCATTAGATTTTCAGGGTGTGCCACCTCTGGGATGCATGTTATATACTCTCTGGTTTTATTATCAATTTTATGTATTCAGGACCCATCTGCTTCTCTGTGCTATTAATTCTTCATCTCATTGTGGACATCCTGGTCTTGTCCTCAGAAGCTTATGCTATCATGGGAACAAAATTTGCATCTCACGGCTTGAAAGTGAGGTCAGATTTGCACTTTCACCTGCTGCTGGAGGAAGAGTAGTAAATTGGTATAATCTTTTGGGAGAAAGTTAACAATATATGTCAAGATATAGAACAACATATATCTTAAAGGAATCTATACCTGTTGACCCCCAAATTCTCCCTCTGATGAAAATAATCAGAATATGGACAATGATTTATATGAAGATATTTATCATAACATTATTTTTAATAGTAGAAAAAATTGGAAGTGACATATGTCCAATAAGAAGGGAATGGTTTTGAGAAATCATGATACTTTATGACTACATAAGCACTATTATGACAGTCTTCTAGAAGCATCATAAAAGATGTTTTTGAACAAGTTGGTGACATGGGAGAATGCCTGATACAATGTTAAATGGAAACAGACAGTATATAAGACTGCATATGGACTGCAATCTTATTTTGGTAAGAATCATGCATATTTGGAGAAGACTAGAAGAAACTTCAGTAGAATGTTAACAGTAATTATTTCTTGGTGATAAGATTACTGATAATTAAAAAATGTTTTTCTCTGTAGTTTTCTACATTTTACAAATTTAGTCACAGTAGACATGTGCTTGTCTTATAATCTGTGAAAACACAAACCTTATTTAAAGAGAATAGAACTTACTGCTACCTAGAAAACACTCTCTTCTCAGGGGTAAGTAGCTATCACTTAAGTAGCACGGAACATTCATCCTCATTAATCAATCCACCAATTCATTCATTCAATGTTTCAGCTCCCCAGCTGTGTTCTCAGCACTGTGTGGGTCTTGGGAACACTAAGCTGAACAGAAGGTTACCCCTACCTTCAAGGAGCTCACCGTCTCAAGGGAAAACCATACGCGCGCGTGCGCGCGTGTGTCCTAATATAGGTATCTACATCATTTCTATGTATCTGTTTCCTATCTCCATCTCCACCTCCACCTCCATCTTTAATCACCAACAGTCAAGATTAAGGTCGGTCAAGGCAGAGGAGGCCGTGCGTGAGGTCAGGAGAAGTTTCACACAATAGGTGACAACTTCTATTATGTCTTCTCTGGTACATGATGAAAACTTGCTCGATGATGTCCAGGGTCAGGCTGGCTCCCTGAGCTGTGGAGGAAGCACACACACGCTCCCTGGCAGCACACACACCTCTGTTTTCCTTGGCCAGGTTGTCTGCCATCTCCCAGTAGTCATAGCTGTGGAGAATGCTGTTGGTGATGCTGACGTGATTGGCTGCCATCTGGTGGATGCGCTGTGGGATGCTGACGATGGTTGAAGGGGACAGGGCGTTGGCATTGGAGAGGCTCCCCTGAGATCCCACGGAGCTGGTCGGGGAGGGGTTGGGAGACATGGGGGATGGGGTTCCAGTGCTCCTGGAAGGGGAGGGCGTAGAAAAACACAAGAGTGGGGAGGTTGGTACCAGGTGAGGTAGAACAGCCCCCCAGGGTACTGTAAGCAAAGTAGCACATGGCCCAGCATCATGCAGCCTCTCATTTATCACCTTTACTTTGGAGAAATGAACTTACTTTCCACTGGCTCCCCATGGAGATGGGGCTTGGGCAGCTTTAGATGAATTCTGCAGGAAAATAAAAATGTTGACAGTGAGTACCATCTGTTTAAGTTTAAAGAGCTGACAGTAACATGTTCTCAGGTGACCGTTGAAAGAAGTAATGGCAGAAACTGCAGATAAAATGAAGACTCACAGAAACTGGATCTGGGAAGTTAAAATTACTAGGCTACTGGTTTCTTTTCTGGACGCTAGTGGGGGGCAGTTGCATGGCCTGCTGGATTTCACGGTGGGCTAAAATGGAGAACTCAACCCCACAGCCTGGGTTTTCATGCACCAAATTCTATGTACCAAATTAAATCATAATCCTGAGGGTCTGTTGAATCCTAAACCAGCCTAAATTTTTTCAACTAGCTTAATTTTCCTGAAAAGGAAAAAACAGCAGGAGTTCCCCCCCACCCACCCCTTGCCCACCACACCCACTGAGAACACCTTATATTTAAATGTAGGGCATATCTGCAGAAACCACTGACATACATTTAATGCCTGAACATATATGAGACACCAAATTATATTGTTTTGCCTTATGAAGCTTAAAAGTATTTCTCTTAAAGGAAATTGCTGTTGAATTTTTCTAAAAGAACAGATTACAATATACGTCCTTAACAGAGTATTCAAAAACCGATTTATCTGAATATTTTGATTTAGGATGTTATGTTACATGAGCCAGCTGTTTGCATCAGGCATTGAAAAGGAGTCCTGCCTGTGGGAAGGGAAGTTGCTAAATGTACAGACAGATTTCCTTTCTGAAAGCCTGATCATGTGTTCTTGCACATAAGTCTAGGGGACTAGTAAGGAAAAGAATGGTCTTTATGATACTGACGTGAATTTTCGAAAACAGCCTGAGCCTGGTTACCCAGAGACAAGGTGTTTCTTTTGGTTAAAAAGGACTTTAGGAAGTGGTGAGTGATTTTTAGCTCTTAGTGGAGGTGTTACCAAAATGGTAAGACATGGCCCAACAGGTGGCAATTCTGCAACTGCCTTCAGACTTCTTCTATTACCAGGAAGCTCTGTGACTGTAAAAACATACGTGGGGACCAAGTCTTTTTTCAGAGGCAGCTCTGTATCGATAAAACACATTCTTTATGGACAAATTATCATCGCCACCTGAAGCTTTCATAATCCCTGAACTTTTTTTTTTAAGATTTTCTTCCTTTTCTTTCTTTCTTTTTCTTTCTTTCTTTCTTTCTTTCTTTCTTTTTTTCTTTCTTTCTTTCTTTTTCTTTTCTTTCATTTCTCTCTCTCTTTCTTTCTTTTTCTTTCAAGAGTGAGGGGAGAGGGAGAGAGAGAATCTTAAGCAGGCTCTGCTCCCAGGACAGAGCCCAATGTGGGGCCCAATTCCACGACCCTGAGATTATGACCTGAGCCGAAATCAAGAGTCAGACACTCAACTGACTGAGCCACCCAGGCTCCCCCATAATCTCTGAACTTCAAGTAGCATTTAAATGGCTTTTAATTAAGGGTAACTACCAATAACCCCTGGAGGGGAAACTGATGTTTAAGTTGTGTTCTTTGTCCATTCTGTACATATTCATAGATGGCATACACACGCTAAGAACTTTTTGTATCCCTTAAAAGTTCTGTTGTAACCTCTGTGGCTTACAGAGTTCAGATTCCTTTTTTATTCAAGCATTTTTTTTTTACTCTAATAATGCTCTTCAGTATTAGCTTTTAGATTCTGACATTTTGGAAACGACCTCTCTTGACCTTAGGCCCCCAAAGTAAAGGAATAGGCTTAGTGTCTGTTCTTGTCATTATGACACAGAATGGTCTTTGTGTCAAAACAGTTCTCTCCTTGCCTTAGCACCTGGTTACTCTACATGCGTGACCAGGAAGCAGGTGGTATGCTGGACACAGCCCATGGAACCTCCAAGATAGCCTGGTCAGCAGAGATGATCTCTAAGAAGTGGATGTTGGGGATTAAAGGATCTAAATGATGGTGTGTATCTGACAAAGGGTTGGTGGAGGTGGAAATGGCATGAATTTCTTGTTTCTATAGACAAATGGACAGCAAAGAGGCCTAGAAATCCCAAATGCATTATAACTTCATGTCCGCTTCACAAGCACAGCAGAGAAGGCTTTTTTTTTTTCCCATTCCCCCAGTGAAAATGATTTCGTTTCCTGAGATACGTAGTTAACCTGGCTTCCAATTCTACCCTTATATTTACCCAATGCCATTGTCCTAGTGCCTCTGAGTTCCAATGAACCATTTCTTATCATTTAAAACAACACCCTTATTAAAAATTAAATGAGCTACTGGAGGGAGCTACGAGGAAGTTCTAAGTAGTTACTTCTGAGAGGAAGAAGCTGTAAGCGAACATGAGGAATTTGTTAGCTATAAAGAGGAATTTCCTAGGACACTGGAGTGGGTAATTGGATCTTCTTCCTCTTGAGGCCATGAAAGTACTTGGACACGAGGCAGGGGGATAAATTAGACGGGTTGTCAAGGCCATTCTCTGAGCTTTGAACACCATGAGTATGTCATAAAGGGGGTTACTGTTGATATCAGAGGGTTCCTGTATCCCCCCCCCCCCCCCCCCCCCCCCCCCCCCGCAAAGCCAGGGATTCTATTAGGCTCCTGGAAAATGCCCTTGACCGGGAGACCACTGGATACAAGCAACAATGTTGCCCACTAGCCAGACAATACCTTGAAATAGTCGATAAGTGCTTTTGAATACTTCACAGCGTGGTCCCTTTTGAGTCGAAACATCCGCCAGTACAGGAGAGCCAGGCAGCGGTAACTGCGGCGGAAAGAGAGAAATGGGCCCTGGGAGCATGAGTGTGTCCTCTGCCAGCAAGACCACACAAAACTCTTGTTGTTCTAAGGCACCCCATATTTATGTCACGATTACATATGTGAAATATTGCTATACTTACGTTTATGTCTGTTAAGTATCTGACCTTCCTTGTCTTCAAAAGATCTAATTCAAAATTTCAAGTAGGTACTCCGTAAATATATTTACCACTAGATCCTAGCTTTATGGCTTCTTCTTGGGGCTAAGGGACAGGCCATTTTCTTCTTCCGCCACTAGAGGGCAGTCTCTCTCCATGGGAGGAGTGAGGGAGCGCTAGCACACAGCTTTCACCGCGACTGGGTGAATCTCGGGCCAGAGCCACCTTCCTTCCTGACGCCCCCCTGGCGCCCGGGACCTCGGCAGCGATGGCTTTGCTGAAACAATAGCCCTTCACCTGTTCGTATTCCTTTCACTTTGAAACTACCTTACTGGACTGGAAGTAGTTCAAATAAAGTAACAGGTACGAATGTCATATAAATAAGAACTCAATGCTGAGAGTAGTTATCATTATTGTTTTATATTTATTATTTACGTATTAGTTTTCTATCTTATATAATATGAAGTATTAATCATCATTAATTTGTTAATCCTAGTATGGAACTTTGCATTTGAAAAGAGCACAGAAAGCCTTTCCTGAGACATACCCTCTTTTCCTTGGTGCTTTTTTTTTTTTTGAAACGAGGGAGGTCATTTTTTTTTAAAGATTATTTATTTATTTGAGAGAGAGAGTGAGAGACAGAGATAGCTAGAGAGAGCACGAGTGGGGAGGACAGGGAGAAGCGGTTCTCCGCTGAACAAGGAGCCCGATGTGGGGCTCAATCCCAGGACCTGGGGATCATGACCTGAGCCGAAGGCAGCAGCTTAACCGACTGAGCCACCCAGGCGCCCTGGTGCTTTTCACTCATAATTATTTGCTAACTCAGATCTGGTGCCAACAAGCTGGAATGCCAACATACCATGTACAATTTACTAGTCTCTTCTGAGCACATCAAACTGCAGATGATGTAATACTACCTGAGGACCCTCTCTTTTGTGTATGCTGCTCTTATTTTTTTTTTGAGACTTGATTCTCCGCCTTGCAGATCAGGTTCTAGAGTAGAGTATGAACCACTAGAGAGCAGAAAATGTTGGATTTCTATAGATAGGTGTCCTGTGATTTAGGAGAATGGGATGAGGTGTCCCAAGGAGATGTAATGGGGAAAATTATTATACCCACATAATCAGTACCACTGTAATCATTACAGATACAGAAAAGATCTATTACATGTTGGTGAACATCTTAAAAGAAGTGCTTCTATTATCACAGTGTAGTGAACTGCTCCTTAGATTGGAGTGTTGAGAACTTCAGCCCATCATCTTGATTCAGTCATACTAATCCCAAATGTAAATAGACAAATGGATTATTTTGATTGTGTCTGAAGTGTTAAACACAAGAGAAATGACATTTGGCACAATTCACATTCAAATTATTAAAACACAGACCTACCTGATTTTAAAGTCGGGCATGCATGTGTGCGCGTGCACACACACACACACACACACACACACAGAGAAACAATTATCCTTGTGTAATGGACCTGTTGATTCTTAATCACTGTGAATTCACATCATGCATGGTATAGCAGCAAGAAATGGTGTGGGCTCTCCCTGGTCACCACTAGAACTGCATTTGATTTTGCAGGTCAGAAGGCACTAGAAAAACATGTGTTTCAGCACCTGGTTTGCCAATGAACATATACAAGGCTGAGGAAGCTTTTTTAAGCTGGTATCATGCACTCACCATAATGCAGCCAATTGTTTGTCCTCTGGTGTGGCATTGGGGCCTGAATGGGTTTTTAGTCTCATAGCATACCTAGGGGGAAAAAAAAAAAAGAGAAACCAAAGAAATTTAAAAAAAAGCTTTCTTATTAACAATAGAACATCTTTTATGATTGAATTTCTCTTTGCCCAATACTTAGTTTTTCATAGCACTTGCTGTTCTTTCCCACTTTCTTTCCTTCCTTCCTTCCTTCCTTCCTCTCTCTTTCTTTCCTTCCTTCCTTTTTATTTAGAGAGGGAGGGGGGAGGGGGAGAGGGAGAGAGAGAGACAATCTCAAGCAGACTCCCGGCTGAGCACGGAGCCTGACATGGGGCTTGATCTCACGACCCTGAGGTCATGACCTGAGCTGAAATCAAGACTCGGATGCCCAACTGAGCCATCCAGGTGCCTCATCTGTTAATTCTTTCTTTTTATTTTTAATTTTTTTAAATTTAAAAATTTATTTTTTTATTAACATGTATTATTTGTTTCAGGGTGTTAATTCTTTCTTAAAAGCTAGCTGATGTTTGCCCCATTTTCCCTAAGCATTATACTACTACGACAACTAGAACAAAATGACTTTTATGACCGTCTAGCTACTTTCTGCTCCTTAACAATACAAGTTCAAATGCTACAGATGGTTGAGAGTGATACCAGTTCAAGCATTATCCAGGTATATGGTGACACATCCATTTTTACTAATTTGGATTCATGGCTGAGTGGCTGACAAGATGGAGTGAAGTTCAATCCTTCTAAACCAGTCTCCAGGAAAATGTTCTACTCCTTGTACTCAAATGAATGCTTGGATTTACCCCTTCTTCTTATTCTTACTTTGATGGCTGTATACATGTCCTAGGTGCACAACTAGTGGCTCTTATGAACTTCACTTAATCCCACTTACCTCTCTAAACTAAGGGGACAATGGCCATTCCATTCTCCCAATAATATACCAAGTTACTTGGCAGACTTTTTGAGAGAGCTTAGACAGTAGTTGAATGGTCAGGAAGTCCTGGGTTCAAATCTGATTCAGCCTCAATTTTCTTATCGATAAAACAAGACTAATACTGCTGATCACATAGCACTGTTGTAAGGATAGTATTGGTAAAGGTCATGGTAAATGCTCAAGAAATGATACTGTTATCATATTAGCTCCACACCATGCAGATCTGTAGTCTCTTTGAATATATCTCCATGCACAGTTTTCCTAGTGGGTGCTCTGGGTATTTACAAATGCGTACGTGCCTTACTACAATTCACTGGTGTTAACATGTTCCACTTGGAGTGAAGCGTGGAGACTTTATTTCCATTTAGGTCTCTTTACTTTACTTACTTTTAAATAACATTGTCTTGAGTGTCAGCTGGTGGCATAATTTTTGTTTTAATCACTGAATACAGGATTTGTAAAACTCATGAGGAGGACAGTTTATCATACGAATCCATATCTCTGTTCTTCTGTTGTTCTTCCTTCCTTTCTGATGCTCCAAGATTCCTTCATTTGTCATCTCCTTTCAGTCTGAGGAACTTCCTTTGGCCAGTCTTTATAGGTTAAAAACAAATACTTCATTTTTCTTAGTTGGAGAATATTTTTATTTCCTCTTCATTCCTGTATAATGAAGTTTCACTGAATCTAAAATGCACAGTTTGATGGGTTTTTTTCTTTCAGCACTTGAAAAATGTCATGCCACTCTCTTCTTTCCTCCATGGTTTCAGATGAGAAGTCTGCTGTCATATTACCTCCCTGACAGGTAATGCGTCATTTCTCTCCTGCTATCTTCAGGACTTTTTGGTTGTTGTTTTTAGTTTCTGAAACATAGTTATGATGTGTCTTTGCATGCATTTCTTTGGGTTTATCCTGCTGGGGTTTTTCTCAGCTTCTTATACCTGTAGGTTTATATCTTTTGCCAAACTTGCAAGTTTCAGCCATTACTTCTTCAAATACTCTTTGAGTCCCACTTGCTTCCTCTCCCGAGACTCCAGTGATACACATGTTGGATCTTTTGTCACTGTGCTTGAGGCTCTATCCATTTTTTTTTTTTCAGTCTATTTTCTTTTTGTTGCGCAGATTGGGTAAATTCTATTTTCTGTTCTCAACTTCACCGATTCTATTCTCTGTCATTTTGTTGGGGAAGGTCTTCAAAAAGCCTTGACTGTCAGTTGACCTGGACCCTGTGAGCTGGGCCCGGGTGATTAGAGGCTCCTCACATCCTCCCTTGCTTTGAAATGTGGGTTCCACTTGCCTTTTCGGCTCCCAGAGGCTGCTCCAAGGGCACAGCCTTGAGATAGTGATATGGTATTGAGAACTATCTGCACAGTATACTTGGATGAACCCAGTTAAGGGCTCCATATAAACTTTAAGATTTGGTGGGCAAGTGCAGGGATCCATTCATCTTGTGGCCACCCAAGTAAGTTCTCTTAGCCTATTCAACCAACCTGGAGTGGTCTGCCCCTTTCTCCCTGTGTCTCCCTACCCCCCATGTACAGGGAGGTGGTTTCAGATTACACCCGGGAAGCTCCTGACAGGGTTATGCACCAACACATCTCCACTTTACTACTGAGCCCAACCAGTGAGATTTTTGTTTCTGTTATATTTTTCATTTCTGTAATTTACATTTGGTTCTTTTTAAAAAATAACATATTCTTAATCTCAGGAAACAAACTAAGGGTTGCTGGAGTGGTGGGGGGTGGGAGGGATGGGGTGGCTGGGTGATAGACACTGGGGAGGGTATGTGCTATGGTGAGTGCTGTGAATTGTGTAAGACTGTTGAATCACAGACCTGTACCCCTGAAACAAATAATACATTATATGTTAAAAAAAAAAAAAAGAAGAAGAAGAAGATAGCAGGAGGGGAAGAATGAAGGGGGGGATATCAGAGGGGGAGACGAACCATGAGAGACTATGGACTCTGAAAAACAAACTGAGGGTTCTAGAGGGGAGGGGGCTGGGGGGATGGGTTAGCCTGGTGATGGGTATTAAAGAGAGCACGTTCTGCATGGAGCACTGGGTGTTATACACAAACAATGAATCACGGAACACTACATCAAAAACTAATGATGTAATGTATGGTGACTAACATAATAAAACAATGAAAAAAAAAACATATTTCTTTGCTGAGATTTTTGATTTTTTGTTTCTTTCAAGAGAATTTATCATTGTTTTTTGAAGCATTTTTATGATGGCTGTTTTAAAATCCCTGTCAGATAATTCCAACATCTGATTCATCTTGGTGATTGGTGTCAAATGGTTGTCTTTTCTCATTCCAGTTGTGATTTCTTGCTTCTTGGTATGATGAGTGAGCTTCTATTGTGTCTTGGACATTTGGCTCTTATGTTAGGAGACCCTGGGTCCTATCTAAATTTTTTCTTTTAAAAGGAAGTCACCCAGTTTAGGTTTAGCAGGCAGGTCCTGGCCTACTTCTGGGCTGTAGTTCCAATTACAATTTAATTTTTAGAGCCTTTGTGGTGCCATTTTGATTTGTGGTGTTTGGTGTCCCTTGGGGAGAAAGGAATTCTCTTGCCTATTGGGATATAGAGGGAATCCTGAGCTGGACACTTGTGATGAGATCCCCCTTGCCAGTGTTCCCAGCCCCAAGTGTCTCTCGGTGGGGGAGAAGAGCCTTAAGCCTGGCAGGCAACATAGAGATGTAAGTGGTGAATTAATGCTATTTTCTAACTCAGAGAAGAAAACTTTCTCTTGTCTTAGTTTTCTGAGTAGTTTAAGGGATTCTATTCAGTCTGAATTATCTAGAAGATAGTGTTCTCCATCATGCGACGATACTTGCATTAGTGAACACACCAGAGTCCTAACTCCGGTGCAGGGTAAGTGTAGCACATCTTCACCTCCAAGTGTATGTGACTGTCATCAGGCTTTTATTGTGGTGTGGATTTGTTTGCTTATTTGTTTTTTAAAATTTGAATGCCTTAAAGGGGGCCATATACACTCCAGTTCACCATAGGCTCTCTGACTTACTTATTTGTTCATTCAAATATTTATTGAGCATATATTATGTTCTAGGAACTGTTCTAGGGATTAGGGATACATCGATAAACAAATCAGAACCCCTCCCCCCCAATTCCCTGTGCTGGAGGCAATCGCACTCTAGGACACCTTACTTCTTTGTGCCCATCCAGTGTCACCATTTTCTTACCTGCCTGTGGGTATCTGAGTCTGTGCCTTGCTCTGAGGAAGGACGGGGAGAATCTGGGATCTCTTAGAGTAATTTTAAGTATTTTACTATGGTGATTTCTTTCCTTCACTGACAAAAATAGCATACCATGTAAGAAAATAGAATGAGGAAATCACCAATACATTGATGTAGTAGAAATATTTTAATAAGAAAAATGACTGAACAGTGTTGACTTTCAAAACATTCTTAAGAGGTGCTTTTTGAAGATGATGTATTCTGATGCTGGGATGACAGTTTCAAAGGCTGGAAACTATTTACTGAAGGAAAGTGGTATAAAATACCAAGTTGTATCTTTGGGCCAAAGTGGATCAAAAAGGTTATAACCTAAGATGACTAGAAATCTTTCATCTGGAATGATGAGGTGTGCTAAAAAAATATCTAATCTTAGGTTGCAAAGAATTCCAGAATTAGAAAAGTCTCTTAAAGTTCGTTTTGGGGAAGGATAATTTCACATATGGGTATTAAATATTATCCCAAGCAGTTGAACTAACTAGAGACATAAACTATATGACAAGGTTCTCAGTACAGTTCATGGATGAGATTCCCTTAAGGGTTCATTAAAAAGACATTAAAGATGTGTCTTTCTGGGTCTCCATGATGGAAGACAAGAGTCTCCCATCCAACCCCTTGTGGTGCTCCTGTTAGAAACCCTGCTTCTGCTCATATTACATGTCTCAACCCAGGTGAGGGATGGTGTTCCCATTCAGGTCTAAGACCAAAACAACATCAGCAACCCCTGAGACAGCATATCATAGGAGGGATTTCCTTTCTGACAATACCCCCTGAATCTTCTTTCCTCTCATCAAATACTCCTGAATCATTTACTGATGGAGTTAGGATTTTTATTATACTAACCTGAATCCGATTTACAAAAAAAAAGGCAGCATAAAGGTGAAATTAGTTCAAAATCTGCCACTTCCCAGCCGGGTGAGGTAGGCATGTCACATCTCACTTGGGCTCAGGGCTCAGCCTGCTTTCTGCAGCAATCAGGGGTTAGAGGAACTCTCCTGCTCACTCACAAAGACAGCAAAGGAGGCAGGGTGTGTGAAAGTGCCTTGCAAAATCTTATATTCCTCTTTGTGAGGATGAACATTAGTTCTTGGTAGCTGATAGAGCAGGCTGGCATTCTTTTCTCTGTATTCAGAGTACCGACATACATTCCTCACCCCCTCCACTTCCCCAACAAGACACGGTGCTTACCTGATGAGCTCTACTGTTTCCGAATACATCGTATAAGGAGATTTGGATTCCATTGGGCCTTGTTCCATGGCGTTTCCACACTCAATAAATGACAAAGCTGCTTCAGCATAGTTCAAAGCCTTTCCAAACTTTTCCACCTGATCAACAGAGTTAATACAGTGTCTTCCTTAAGTACAGTTTTTTTTTAAACGGCATTGTCACATAGTCTATACACTTTATTTGAGAAACCCGACTGTAAGTTCCAAAATCCTGTGAATGAAGCCGAGAGAAGAAAGAAATAGGATGCTTCCTTCTCTAGTTATTTTCGCAAATTGCTACTGGTTCAGGGTAAATGAGTGAATGGTTACAGACAGAAATGTCCCAAATCCATACAACAGCTGCCAATCAGAATTGGTCAGAACTACACGGTTGCTCTAATTTCTCTTTCTTTCTAACCCCTAATTGCTGGGCAACTTCCCTCCTTGTCCCTCCATGCTATGCCAAATAAAAAATGACTTGGGGGGATTATCTCAAGTTGTCTAAATGTATGTTAATTTCCCACGTCAGTGAGGATAACCGGGAATCAGCGTCATATTCTTCGGTTCTCATAAATCTGAACTTACACGTCAAGTTCCTACTTCCACATATTGTTACTCTCTGTGGTAATTACATATTCTAAATTCAGATTGTATAATCTTCCCAGTTTTCACATATTCATTCATCAACCCAAACAGAATTACACAAATACTCTACTAATCTAGGTCTTGCCTCTAAAAACAATTCTCATTCATAATGGATACCGTAGAAAGCACCAATGGAGAGCAAAACTCTCCCTCCTTGGCAAATCAAGGTTTTAAACAGCTTATAAGCCTAACAGGCCATAGAGAAATATTTCTTGGCAGCGCTTTCAGACTAAGGAGGTCCTTTCATTCAACAAGTATTTTTTATAGCACCCAGTTCTGTGCAGCGTGCACTTGATACACAAAAGCTCCTTCCAGGAACCCAGAATATATTTGAGGAGAGAAAACGTGTACCCACGGTATAGTTCAAAGTGCAAGGCAGTCTGTGATTAACTGACAAAATGCAAAGCCAAGAGTCCAATGCAAAGAGATGGTAAGAAGTGAGGAAGTCAGGGGGTTCAGAGAGGCTGGGGGGACTTCAAGGGGGAGACCTGAAAATGAGAGTAGGAAGGCAGTATGACTTGGCTGGGTTTGGGGAGGAAGCGGAAGGTGTGAGGAGCTGTGAGTGTGTGTGTGAGGCTCTGCAGCTGCAGGGGCCCGCTGGCTGGCATGAGTGAGGTGTGCTCAGCGGCCGGGGGGGCATCAGTCTGGCTGGAGCAGCATGTTGATAGGAAAGGAACAATCTTGGTAAACCTTGGGTGATTCGGGCAGAAAATTTCATTCTGCTTTAACATTTGGTGCCCTTCTCCAATAGTGACCACGCATCAGCTTCTTCAGGTGACCAGAACTCTCCATCAGACTGTGGGGTTGTGAGGACAAGAACTGGACCTTCCATTTCCCTCATCTATTTTCTGATAACTCTGCTTATTTCCCCTGCACACCCGTGTACCTAGGCGGAGAGCTTCATACAAATAAATGTTTGATGGGCAACATTACTGGGAGAAGGGTACGCTTCTGGTTTCAGCATCTTCAGCACTGGAATAATACCCTAAAGGACATTCGAAATGCCCTAATGCCAGTTAGGAATGCTGGAGGGGAACAGAACTGGAATTACTAGGTCGGAAGGAGTCTCTTTGGAGGAGACCCTAAGATGGAACAACCATGTGATCTCTCAGAAAAAAACAGAAGTTTTTTATTTCTTGCCTGGAGGAGTCAAGCTTTCCAAAACAGGAGATTATCCAAGTAAGAAAAGTTATTTTTTTTTTTGAAAACATCAAATCATGGTGACTTTAGGGTCTTATGTGCAGCATAATAGTTTCTGTGTTGTACAGTTTCACAGGAACTATTAATTTTGGCAGATACATAGGCAGAACAGGAGTCTTTTTGAAAAGGAATTTGATCCTGGGACCAAGCCAAGGGTTGGCCAGGCTAACGAGAAAGAAAAATGCAAACCTAGATTTTTTTTTTTTTTTAAAGGAACAAAATACTGCCACCCACTGACTCCATTGCCTCTAGTTACTATTCAAACCTTAGAACTAAATTGAAATATTCATTTATCCGGGACTTTCTCCCAGTCAGACATTATTGGTTGAAGTCATAATTTATTGGGCTATGAGCACTTGATTATATAAACATTTCTCCATTTAACAGACCCAGCCATCCTTGTAATAGATTTTATAATTACCCCAGCTATATTGCCCCAATGATGAAGCTGCAGTACAAACATAATTTGGAAGAACATATCTGGAAGGAAAGGGTCTTACCATTGCATCTGCTTTATGTTTCATCCGTTTAGCTTCTTGCATAAAATAATCTGCACTGCGTGGCCTACAGGAGAGAATATTAAATGTCATTATTGTGTAAGCGCAAGATCTTTTGAAAATATTCTTCCCTTTTACTCAAACTTGAATCACAATTTTCAAAGTCTGTTTAATATGGAATCAAGCATTTTTGCATTCTCAAATTACTGCATATATGTGAAATATCACAATTCCTTTTCTCTTAAATTAGCTATTCAAAACACACTCAATATATGCAGATAGTCTACATTTATAGTGATTTTAACATGGTTCCCCAGTGCCTAATTTGTGAATCAGATTTCTTATTGCATGGTTAAGAAAACAAGTAAAAAAATCTTATTTTACACGATATTTGTATACAACAATCCCTTTTTAATGTAAAGATCATAAATATACCTCATAATAACTGTATGATATGTATGGGCGAGTACGTTTATGTATTCTTATGAAAGTACCTGTCATTTATATGCATAAATGGCACCTACAGCTGTATGTATCTATATATAATTATTTTAGGGCTTCACAGTGAAACATGAAAAGAGGTAATACTGTATCATTATATTCCAGTTGTAATGAAGTTAATTGTAAAGTGATGTCTACCTTGTAACAATGCAAACGTGGCATATATTCTCCAGAGTTCTGATTAGCTGGCTGGTAAACATTAACAGCAGACATGTGCATTATTAAAGCAATAACCCTGGTCAGCAGTAACTCTGCTGGGGGAGGAAGGTAATTCATATGGAGACTGATCTGAGTGTGTGTAATGACCCCAAGTTATGCTAAGCTACTCATCAGACAGTACCTTTAAATGCTTAGTCTGATAGATTTTTAAAAATCTGCATACTCTAGGTACCATCAGCATAAGCTTTTTTACATTATGGGTCTTTATATAATCAATAAACTTGACCTATTCCTGAATATCCAATATAAGCCAGGACTCCCCAAATGAGAGGTAAGATGTAAATAGTGATATTAATCACAGACTGACTCACCTATTGTTATATGCTTATTCTGAACTCTCTTCTTTCAGATTCTAATGGGTCTTTTCCCTTACTGCAATATTAGGTGGTCAGAGCATCCTTTTATCCAAAGAGGTCAAAATGCTTGGAAACACCATGCGTACTATGACTATGACATCGCAATCCCAAAAGTTTATCCTCATCTTAATCGTTTTAATCAATCAAACAAAAAACAAACCATGATCATAATAATTAGTTCCAAGTACAAATTACGGAGGCGAGAAAAGGACCTTGGTTTTCTTTTACTTCCCCATAAAATATTGTATTACTGTGGTAATGTGCTGAGAATATTTAACTTTTCCAACAAAGAAATAAGGAACAGAGTTGCAGAATTTCCCGTCTCTGGCTCATCATCCCTCTATCATTCTTCTTGCCACTCAGGCCTGAAACCTTTCCTTCATCTCGGGGCGGGGGGGGGGTCTCTGTGGTGGGGGGGCCTGAGGTGTCCTTCATAGGAAGGCCCTGCTCCTACTGGCTCTGTTTCTCTAGTTCATCTCCTAGATGTTCACACTTCTTCCATTTGAATGGGTTTTAGCTGCTTTTACGCGTGCTTTTCCCTTGTCCACACATTGACCTTTGAACACATACTGAATACTGGTCTTAGATTTCAATTCTGGCAATTTACATTTTTGTTGCTACTGTCCTTGTTTTTTTTTTTTTTTTAAAGATTTTATTTATTTATTCATGAGAGACACACAGAGAGAGAGGCAGAGGCAGAGGGAGAAGCAGGCTCCCCAAGGAGCAGGGAGCCTGATGCGGGACTTGATCCCAGGACCCCGGGATCATGACCCGAGCCGAAGGCAGATGCCTAACCATCTGAGCCACCCAGGCGCCCACTGTCCTTGTTTTTTAACGGCCTTTGTTTCAGAGCAGTTTTAGGCTTACAGCAAAATTAAATGGAAAGTATAGAGAGTTGTCATATACCTCCTGCCTCTTTCCCACCAGCCTCCCTCACCTTCCTTAACATCCCCCACCAGAGAGGCACATTTGTTACAACTGATGAACCTACACTGGCACGTCATTGTCACCCAAAGTCCACAGTTACATTAGGGCTCACTCTTGGTGTTGTACATTCTGTGGGGTTTAACAAATGTATAATGACATTTATCCACCATTATAGGTTCATAGAGAATAGCTGCACTGTCCTTAGATTCCTCTCCATTATTTTTTGTTGTCTTTTTGCTGAATGCCCCAGCATAGAAGACCAGACCCTTATCTCCAGGCCAGACCCAGACCTAACTTCTGAGCTTCAGATGAGTTCCCAGAGCCTATCTACTCAGGAGAGGAGTTCCAGTATCTTCATCCATTCCTCTTCCCTGTTATCAGATGCTGTGAGCATATCCTCCTTGTAAATATCCTTCCTTTCCTTAGTGACCACATCCACTACCCAGGCCTAGGCTTTCATTACCTCTCCTGGCCTCTAGTTTCACTCCCCTCCAACCTATCCTGAGCTTGAACCCTTGACCAGTGTTTGTAAAACATGGCTTTCATTACATCACCATCCTTCTCACAGACCTAAAATCAATCCCCAGATTCCACGGGATCAAATCTCAGTTCAGGCCCCCAAAGATCTTGCCTAACCCCTGGAACTGTACCAGTTACTCATGAAGGCCCTCAACCACAGCCATGGGTGGCTCCCTCACTGTGTCGTTCACATGCCATCTCTGTCTCAGAACTGCTCTGCTCCCCCTTTTCCTCTTACCTGGAACACTCTGCTCACTGCGTGCACATTCACTGAGTGTCTTCTATGAGTCACCTCTCCCCCAAATTCTTACGCTGTGAGGTGTTCTTGGTAACTTGGTCCACGCTCATCTCTGTCCTTCCTGGATGCCCCTTCTCGTTTACACTACCCTTTTAGGCATTTAATTACCTCCTGAGCTACAGGGCTAGTCTTTGCACTTGGGCAGCTCTGTAGCTGGTACATTTTTCAGCAGGGAATATGCTGTGGACATCTTTGATCTTCCACACCCTATAGTTTTAGGCACATGGGAGAAGTTACATGAATCCCTCCTGAATAGCACTGAATTCGTTTTGAGCTTAGAAGAGAGTGGTGGCTTCTGATGGGGTGCAGCATCACAGCCAATAAGCCAGGGAACGTCTCCATGGCAACTTGAAATTCTCCACATCATTATCTGCTCCACACTCTAGTATATGAGTTTGGTCAATTTTTTTCTTGCCCGGTTTTCTAGACCTTGTCACTAATAGATGATCACTTCAAATGCATTTCATTTTCATGAAAGGATTCTCCTGGCAATAAGCTATGGCATCTTAGTTTTAACCAGCCTTCTAAGTTACCCTTAGGGATGGCGGCATCTCCTAATTCCTCATATATGTTCCTTCATCAACACTGTTTTCATCTGCAGCCTATGAATGTATTTTTTAGACGTGATACGGAGGCTGAGTCACAAACTCTCACAATAGTGTACGTGGATAAGTAACACATCTAATTTTCTGACTGTATCATAGCAGTTGACACTAACCTGAGATGCTGGAAAAAAATGTACCATCGGAGGCCATTTACAAACACATTAGTTAGAATTCTCATCTTCGCATGTAACGGAGCGCTCACCACACCGAGTCACTGAAGATTGCCTGATGACTGGCTCACTTTCTCCTTTCAGGTATTTCCAGTGCCATGCTCCTAGACCAGAACATTATGGAGGCAGTGGGGCCAATGGGATGCCACCGAACACTGTCCAGCTGTGCAGTGGACGCATACATCATGAAGGCATCACTCTGACGTCAGGGTACAAGTCAGGAGGAAGGTAGAACTGTGGTCACCACTGGGGCACTTACAGACTATAACTTGGCCCAGGTACTACAATAAAATCTAATTATTTCAGTGTTCAAACAGATTTGTGATCTAAGCTTCTTTTTTTTAACATGAAAAGCCTAGAGTTTTCGTTTTTCATTTAGATAACATTCCTTGTACTGTTTTTTCACAGTGATGGTATTTTATGATGATACATCAATAAACCTAATGAAAGGTCAATTAAACATCATACATGTAACTAACTGTGTATCTTGGGCTCTTCAGAAATGGGGCTTGCGAGTGATCCTTTTAAAAGCCAAGGCTTAGCCATGTATATCTTTGTTGTAAGAGCTCTCTGCAACAAAAAAGAAATCTCAACACTTGATCCAAATAGAATGTTTTCTTTCTTCTCCTCACCCTCCCACTACCCCCACCTATAAACACGCAGCTTTAGTTCTGAGCAGCAACAGGGTTTGAACTACCCCAATATTTTTTCTGGCAGAGGAGTATTAAAGCAACCTTGCTTTTTGTTCTGCTCCATGGCTGAGACCGAGTTGAATGGTCTCCCACAGAGAGGATGGCAGCCTTCTTTCTGTAATTCCTACCTCTGTGAAATGCACCCTCCTCCCCCCTAGCAGAGCCGCCTGTTTTGTGAAAACTGGCAGGGATGGGAGCTCAATGTGTCTGAACAAACAGGTTCCTTGGCACAGCAGAAAACTGGATAATTTTCTTAGGGAAGTTGAAGTCCAAATCAGACAAATAGGCAACTGCATACCAAATGAATTCATCATCCGATATCCTGTCAGCTTGTCATCTGATAAGCCCCATGGGTGTTACTGTGTCCCTCAGCTTTGAAGTACTTTCTTCACAAAGAAGGACACGTAAGAAGTTAGGTACAGGCACTCCCCCACTGCTTTCTGAAAGTTTGCGGTGTGCCACTTGGCTTTTACGAAAGACCCAGAATGGTTTTTGCTAATCTGGAGAGGATTTTCACGCTTCCGAAAAAAGCCTTACTGTACTAATGTAGGTCTTTCTTCAAAGTGAAGTAGTGCAAGGCGAGCTCTCGGAGAGCCGGGATACTCCTCGCTTTACACAATTTTGGCTTACAAATGGTTTCATAGGAACGCTCTACCTTCAGATAGCGGGGGATCCTGCAATTCTTTTTAATCCACTAAAGTGAACACGACTGAGGAGGGCACTTCAGATGCAGGGACTCTGGCGGGCTAGTGTTGGCTTTATGAGTGCTTCTTGAGGGAAGCAGGTACACTGCATTTAAGCAGCAAGGTTTCAAATGCAGTTTTTGTTTCCATTAGCTTGATGCTGGCTGGGACCCCAGGGTCTCCAGAGCCTGGCTTCTCAGAAGCACAAGTGATCACTCATTGTGTCTCATACAGGCCATGGGCTCTTGCCCATGACTGCTTCTCTCCTGGTCATGCACAGAAAACAGCATGTTTTCCAGGATGCACAGGCTAAGTGTAGCAGGTTTTTGTCATTCAGTCAAAAGCAATTTTCTATTGAAATGGAAACTCATCACTTTGATTGTTGTTCTTCTCTGGGTGTGACATTTAAAATAAAATAATTTTACAGACTCTTAAAATGATCAGAGAACTAAGATTTCAATCAGGGAGGTCTGAAGGCATTGTCCTTCACTACTCCCCACCACCCCAAGTCTAGCCTTTTTCTTTCTCTGTCTCTCTGTTTCAGTTAGAACAAAATAACTTGGCTGAGAGACCAGGATCTCATAAAGGAGAAAATTCCATATGAAGAACATAAAGGTGTACTAATGGGGGGCACCTGGGTGGCTCAGTTGGTTGAGTGTCTGCCTTCAGCTCAGGTCATGTCCTCAGGGTCCTGGGATCGAGCCCCGCATCAGGCTCTCTGCTCAGTGGGGAGTCTGCTTCTCCCTCTCTATCTCCCTCTGTGCTCTCTCTCCCTCTCTCAAATGAATAAATAAAATCTTAAAAAAAAAGGTGTACTAATGGTCTACCAGGTAAGGTGGGGAAGGGGGACCGTCAGGAGAAGAACAATGGCCACAGCAAGCCCTCTGTGGGAGTGCCTTGTCTCAGTGTACTATCACCTCCTCAAGGATTTCAATTGGTGTCCTCTGATGAAATCATGCCACAGAAGATCTGACCTTTTATGTACCGGACTCTTCCCATCCTCTATAAAATTAAATCCTTTTAGCTACAGATTGCTGAGCATAATTACATCACAAATGCCAAATCTTCTTCCTTCCCCACTGGCCACATTTCACACTCTATGGCCTTCAGCGGCACATGGTTGAGGGAGTCTTTTCTCAATGTCGGGAGGTGTAAGTAGCTGGGCTCCTGTTACTGGTGTCACGGGGACAGATGGACTGTTTGGTGGTTGTGATGAATGTGATGATCGTGACTGACTCTTCCTTGTGAAATATGGGCAGGAGACAGTACATCCTGTCTGCAGTGCTGGCACTCGGGATTCGCTGGCTTCCCAATGCAGCAATATGGCTGCTGGGAAAGGAGACTTGATTTCCCAGCCAAGAATTTCACCACTCAGCTCTGCTCAGGACTTCTGTACCAAGGCCTTCACGACACAGTTGTTCTCTCTCGATGTTCCTGGGCCAAGAACTCCCCTGTCACTAACTATGACACAAAGTAATTTGCAGCTCATGGCTTCGCACTAATAAGATCAGTTTCTAGGCTTTGGGTTGAATCAAATGCTGTCACTCATTGACATAAATTCTTACAGATTTTTTTTTTAACAAAAGTTGGCAATCACACCAGTGTCACCTTAAAACCATGGCTGTCAAGCAGTGGCTGTCGAGCATGGCTAAATGTCGGGGAGGAGGTGCAATCACACTGCCACCAATCCGAGCCTGCAAATTAGGCAGAACAAGCTGACCTGGATCACATTCTTAAGATAAGTGTTATTGCGTTCGGTTCCATCTGCATCCCAAAGACACAAACTGGTGCCTGTTTACTTGGTAAGTAACACAGGAAAAAGGGCTGAGAAGCCCGTGAATTTAAATTTACCTTCATGTAGATTCCTTATACTCTCGGGGGGTGGGGGGGGTGGGGGGGGTGGGGGAACTGCTGGCATTACTCTCCTGGGAATGTTATTCTAATTCAGCTGTGTTCATTCAGCGCTTGATATTAAGTGCCCACTGAAGTCAGCTGTTGTCTGAATCGCATGTTTATTCAACCATTAACCAGTATTTATAATACAAAAGGATGAGTTTCCTTTTTTTTCTAGAAGCTACATGATGCGGCTTTAAAAATCAAATGACAGTGTGGCATCTGTTCATTTTTGGATCATTGTAACTGGATTTCTGTCAACTCTAAATTACTCCGGGGCGATTTCTCTAGCTTGCTCTTTCTTTCCCACTGGTGGCCTTTCTGGTTGTCTCACTGCTTGTTGACCCCTTCAGTGAGGAGAAATCAAGGAAAGTGATTGGAGCCAGGTCCTCGTCTGTCAACGAGGCTGCTGGGGCGGGGTGGGGGGAAGCTGGTGCAGAACAGAGCGGAGCAGGCGAAGGTGGAAGTTCAGTGGTCCCAAGGCACTTTCCTGGGGAAGCCACCCATGTGCCTCCCTGCACCCTGAATTAATGACTGAGGGTTCATTAATTGCATATCTTAACTCCAGCCAATGTACCTGGCCCTTAGTAAGTACTCAGCACATACCAACTGGACCTGGGAGACATTCTGTACCAGTTTAGGTGACTTCCTAGCCCAGCCACCTCTTAAGGGACATGTATTTTTATTGTTTTAAGGAAGAGACAATGCCTAATTTTGCTTTTCAAGCTTCAAGGATCTTCCCAAGACTTTCTTAGTTCAGTGGTTGAGTGGCTGTTTGAGTTGCATGTTTATTTTACTTATTATGGATTACAAATCAACTGGGACACATAGCAATTGGAACATGACATCTATCTCTCCATATGATGGGTATGTAAGAGTGCTTTTTTATTCTATTATATCTATATCCAGAAAAAGAGAAACACTTTTATTGTAGCTGTCAGCCAGAAAAATTATACATATTGCTAATGGGAAGAACGAATGATAACAACTTCTTCGTTGACACAGATAGTGAAAAAATTATATTAGCAATAGCCCCAGCAGATTGAGAAACATTTCCTCTTGTAAGCAGTCCAAGAAACTGCAGATCAAAATATGGCCATTTAGCTGTTGCTGTTTCTGACTTAGCTTTTTGGTCCATATACTAGAAAGCTCCTTATATGTAAATTTTCCATATGTGTGTTTAATATAATTGTATTAATACATGTGATACCATTGTGTGTGTGTTCAAATATCATGCCCTTAACATCACCTGCTGGAAATGTTGGATGTTTTAAGCACCTTAGGGTCTAATGCACGCTGTGTTTGATCACGTTATTAGATTATGACTTCTGAATGCAAACTGCCATGTTACCATCAGACACAATTATAACGTCCCATTTTTACAAATGGTTAGAGCTCATGTGAACAGTTTATACCACCAAACCCTAATTACATGTGTACTTGACCAAGGGACTGTCCTCCCATTACATGCACCCACCCCGGGGATTAATTACCACTTCCCTCACTCGATGCTTAGGGCAGTGGAGAAGCCGAGGGAAGGGGAGGTGGTGAGGGCCAGGAAGAGAGTGTGCTGGGACTGAGTGCAGCTGTAGCCGCCATGGGAAGAAGAGAAAAACAGTCGCCCTCCTGGGCCACCCTTAAACTTTCATAAATCCAATTATCTTGGAATGTGTTCAGTAAGTGGAACAAACCAAAAACGTGGATTTGGCTTTCAACTCCCCAATTCTGTGCCCTTAATTAGCTCACTAAAGTCCAAGTATAAATTGAGGACTACAACTTTGTATTCTCATTTCTCAAGAAGTCTACAGGGTGAATAAACAGAGTGTGTCTAGGCTCTGGGTAAAGTCGGGGCCAGAGAAGACGTTGGGTGGAAGATGAGGATGGAAGAGTCATCACCTCTGCACAGATGGTCATCCTCAGGAGATCTCATCTAACTGGGTCTTAGGAGAACCTCCAGGAGAGAGGTGTCATGACTATCATTTTTCCCGATAAGGAAGCTGGGACTTGAAGACATTCGGCACCCTTCACTTTTTCCAATTTTGGGTGGGGTTAGTGGTTTATAGTCTGTCCGTCAGCCAGACTGTAAGCAATTAGAGGACAGGATGTCTCAGTGCTGCACACTGTTCCACCCCAGGATTTAATGTGGCGCCTCACACAGACATGAACTGGATGCGTGTTAAACAGTTAATGCTGAACACAGGATTCAAGCCAAACTCTCGCCCATATCTTCTGTCTTCCAGGCTTGTGCTTGACACATATTTTTTTTCCCTAAGAGCCTAAATAATTTCCAGTACCATTTTATCACTTCTCCTTTGTCATTTTCAGCATCTCAAGAGCATTCCAAGATGTTACTTTTATTCATCTTCTTCTCCTTTCAAATTGGTGCTGGGAATGGAAGTAATACTTGGGTTTCAGGTGCTAGGGCTGGGGGGAAGGATGACAGGATATTTTTTTCCTGTATAAGACCTGTTTATGCTATTATAAAGAATATAGCATTTTAGAAGGAAACAAACCAGGAGTGAATTGCTATTATTCTTTGCCTATTATAATATACGAAAACAAAAATGCTTCTCTTTCTGGTGGCATACAACCGCCAACAGCCCAAAATGCAGGTGTGCTCAGAAATGTAAGGCTCATGAATGCCATTTGCCTTAGCTTCCTGACATCTCGGATGCAACCCCAGCAGCTCTGGCTGTCGTAGCCTTTCAAAAGGCCCATGAGGACCCCAGGGGGTGTTCAAAGTCAAGCTCCAGTTCCCTCTGAGAAGGCAACACTTACCTGACCCAGTCACGCATGTAACCCTCCTACCCTTGGAGTTTCTGTTTTACCTTGCCCCTCACCACATCAACAAAGAGTCCACACTCACATATCATCGAAGACAAGTTTCTGCCTCTTGCAGTCCCTGTGGCCGTTGGCACCGGGAGACCATGGCTCTGTCTGTGGCCGTGACTTGTGGAGAACGTTTTCGGAATTGTTGTGAGTGGCCTTCTAAACAAAAAAACAACACACCAGTCTTTCAGAAACAGGCCACCTGGCTGAAAGAGCAACCCACTGCCCTGTGTTCTAGGCTAGAACTGATGATCCCTTGTGTTTGTTTATTTTTTAAGATTTTATTTGTCAGAGAGCGCACAAGCAGGGGGAGTGGGAGAGGGAGAAGTAGGCTCCCCGCTGAGCAGGGAGCCCGATGCGGGGCTCGATCCCAGTACCCTGGGATCATGACCTGAGTCGAAGGCAGATGCTTAACGACTGAGCCACCCAGGTGTCCCGATCCCTTGTGTTTAAATGAAGAAAAAGAAATACATGCATTCCAGTTCTCGTGTCGAGGGCTTTCACACGTGTTGTCAAATGTCATTCTTATAATAGTATCAAAAGGGAAGTTCTTGGTGGCCCACTCTCACAGATCCAGAAACTGAGGCTGGCTGAAGTTAAGAAACTTGCCCGCGTTCAAATAGCTACTGTGGATCGGTGACGCCCAGGGCTTAGGACTCAAGCCCCTCCTTTTCCCAGTTGGCTAGACCAGTGGTTCTCCAAGGTGAACTCTGCATCAGAATCATCCCGGGGGTGGGAGGGAGCTGTCAACACACAGACAGCTGGACCCCCACCCGTCCAGAGCTGAATTTAGTAGGTGTGCAGTGGGGCCTGAGAACATTGCATTTCTAGCAAGTTCCAGGTGATGCTGATCCAGGAACCAAGCTTTAAGAACTGCTGACTCACGCAAAAGAGAAGTTGTTCAGGTCACAAATGGACTGATCCTCATTAGCTGTCTGTGAAGAATAGGAAAAGCCAAAGGGAATGACTAGAAATTATTTAAAATGTGTTTTTAAAAGGAACACTATTGATCTGTGGAAAAATTAAAAAATCACATTCCCTGGGGATTCAAATATTTATAGAGCACCTATTGTGTGCTAGACCCATGAATCATAAAGCAACTGTCTTTGGTTATGAAATTCAATGGATTCTTCTGAAGTAATTAAAATGTGATGAGTGTGTACAAATGCTTCTTTAAATATGCACTGATTTTATGTGTAGGTCAAGCCTCTTGGTTGTAAGTGCCCCTGGGCCTCGGCCTTTCCTTTTTGGCATTCACGGTAGTCATTACCGATGTGTGTGATTTCCTGTCTATGCCATTCTCCCCAGCTGAACTGTGAGCTTCACAGAGGCACAGACTGAATCTGTTAGGTCATCATTGGATCTCCATTGCTTGGCACGGTGCCTGGCACACAGTAAGTACTTGCTCAATAAACATCTGTTTGGTGAAAGGAAGAATGACTGAATAAAGTCTGTAATTGTTTTACAATTCTCTAGACATCACGGTTGCTTTTATATTAGGATCTAGAGGTGAAGAAACATTTTGTTTGTGTTTTAATTTGAATTGGTAATTTTTTATTCCAGGTTTTTCTAGTAGGGTCTTCTCAGGTTCTTTGAGCCTGGAATTAAAGATGATTGTTCCCAAATAAGGGTGCATCAGTGGGTTATTAATTTCCAGATGTTACAAGATTTTGGCTCTTGCCGGATCTTCTACCCACTATTTTACCTCTTTAATTCATGGGATGGAACATTAAATATTGTTTCCCCCTCTTTGCAGAGCCCTATTCTCATGTCTCATCTCTCTCTCTGCCTCACAAAGCCCCGCTGGTATTGATAGCATGGCGGTGACCTGAGAGAACTCGGGAGGAGGGTTTGGAATGAAATAATGTGCCCTAGAGGATGCATGATCCACAGTCACCAGCTGTTAGAAGGAATGGCCATAAAGAGGAACTAACATGTAGTGTTAGTTGCATAGGTATCCATAGGTGTCAGTTCTTCAGAGAATACTGGCTCAATTTAAATCTTCTCACCACCATTTTGCAAACGAAACTGGCTCAGAGAGATGAAGCAACTGGCCAAAGTCACATTTTGACTAAGATATAAGGTTAGACAGACTGTGGACCCCAGTCCCCAGCCCCTCCCTAGGGCACCGCAGGCAGCTGGAATCACCCCTGGGAAGGTTGCTGGAAAAGGGGGTGGTGGCCGGGTCCCACACTTTGGCCACTACACTGGTCACTGAGATTGGAGTGGGAATCCCCATAGTTGTGGCCTAGGGTTTCAGTCCCAGATTTAACTCTGCCCTGGGGCAAGGAATCTTTCCAAATGAAAAAGCTGGCTGGTTTGTCCCAAACTCCCAATTTACAGTGTCTCCGGATAGTACTCCTTTGGGGCCATTTCTCTTCAGAGTGGGAAATGCAATCCTACAAAGAGGCGTCCTCAGCAGCAGAAGCTGACAATGCCTCCTCTGGTTTCTTCTGTCGCTCTCTGTGGGAAGAGGTAATGGGGCGTGCTGGTTCACCAGGTCTTCCCAGAGCAGCATTTAGGGATTCTTGTGGGACCTCAAGCGCATGTTTAGACTGTGCTGGGCTACAGACAGATGAGTGTAGGGGTGTGCTCAATTTCATTTTTATTTTTATCGGGAAAGTTAGAGAATCAACATACCGTGAGGTCTCCGGCATGAGACTGCGGCTGGTTCTCCCCCTTATGCTTTTTGTTGGAGGATGCAGAAGTGAACGAGCCACTGCCATTCGATCTGCTGGAAGAAGTTAAGTCCTCGCTGGAGTATTTGTGTTTAGATGCATCCGATAGGGGTGAGATGGGTGACCGGAGCATTTTTTCATTTTTATTTATTGGTATTGCCAAGCTGAAAAAGGAAATCACAGTAATGGATTTACTGTCACGCAGTCAGCACAGGGAGAGGTAAATGTTTTATATACGACCCAAACCTCCCATTTAAAATCTACTGGTAGGAAGGCATTTATTGGGAATTATTATACCAGGAAACAATTTTATAGCCTTAGGACCATAACAGACAATAAGTACATTTTACTCATTGTTTCCTTACTTGTCTTATCAGGATGAATAATAATTCTGTTGTTAAATAACTAAGACTAATAAGACTTTCATTTTTCTGAGTTTTTCATCCAAAGATCTCAAAACACACAACAACTTACTGTTTTCCCAACAAGCCTAAGCAGCAAGTAATGGGAAAGTCAATCACATGATATATGAATTCTCCACCTCTAAAAGGACTTTTGATAACACCTGAGTTTGTACTAATTATTATATGGAGAATAACAGAATCACAGAATAATCTGCAAAGTGTGAGGCCAACTTTCAGTTGTTAGGTTTCTGGGGTAACCAGATATTGATCAGAATAAACACAGAATAGAAAACTGTCATTACAAGTTATATTTCTGGGGGCTCCTGGGTGGCTCAGTTGGTTAAGCCTCCAACTCTTGATTTCAGCTCAGGTCACGATCTCAGGGGTTGTGAGATCGAGCTGTGCACTGGGCTCCACACTGGGTGTGGAGGCTGCTTAAGATTCTCTCTTTCCCTCTCCTTCTGCCCCTCACCCCTTCTAAAAAAAAGTTACATTTTCTGATTTCTAGTTTCTTATTTCACCTCCATAATTAATTGTTTATGCCAGAGGAGGAAAAATGCTGTATAATTTCACTTACATGTACAATCTAAAAAACAAAACAAATGAACAAACAAAAAGAAACTGAAACAGACTCATAAATACAGAAACAAACTGGTGGTTGCTGGACAGGAGGGGGTGGGGGGAAGAGGATTAAGGGGTACAAACTTCCAGTTATAAAATAAATAAGTTGTAAGGATAAAAAGTCAATAATACAATAATAATTTTGTATGGTGACAGATGGTGACCACACTTATCATGATGAGCATTGTATTCACAATGTACACAAATGTTGCACCACTATGTTGTATACCTGAAACTAACAAAATATTGTTTGTCAACTATACTTCAATTAAAACAAAAAAAAAATCACAAATGAATAAAACTATTGTCTATGCCTGACTATAAATTCCACCCCCCACAATTAACCATCAGAGAAGGGAGTCACTTATATTTGAATCTTTGCAATGTATGTTATATTGAGAGGCCTCTCTCCATTACTTTACCCTGAAAAAAACTGAGGGAAGATACATTAACCTGAAATAAACTCAAACATTGCTAATTTGGGATGCTCACAGAAGTCACTTGACAGAGTTAGTTAAAAAAGGGTAAATCCATTTAACAAAGACTTAGTCACTATTCCTGCAATTATTACATCTTAATTGAATGTGCTGGCTATCACTGCAAACAAGCCATTAAAGTCACTTCAAAAAGCAATTTCCTTAGTTGGTGGTCACAGTGTAGAAATTACAAACACAGGCCTCTAGAACAGATAATAAAGCCAAGGTTCTTAATGTTAAAGTAACAAGGTTCCTAGTGTTATGCAAATAGATCTGTGATAGATTTCTGGTTCAAAAAGTACTGTGCGTCTAACAACCCAGAAGTGAGAAGATGTGTTCTGGAAAACTCCCTTAGGCAAATCAAAAGTGGCTCAGGGATGATGAAGACACTGATGTTGTAGATGTGAACAGTCTGTACATAATTGTGTCTTGACATGTGAGTGAAGAAAGTCATATTTCTAATTTTTTTTTTTTTAAGATTTTATTTATTTATTTGACAGAGAGAGACATAGCGAGAGAGGGAACACAAGCAGGGGGAGTTGGAGAGGGAGAAGCAGGCTTCCCGCTGATCAGGGAGCCCGATGCGGGGCTCGATCCCAGGACCCTGGGACCATGACCTGAGCCGAAGGCAGACGCTTAATGACTAAGCCACCCAGGCGCCCCAAGAAAGTCATATTTCTAAATCATATTATGTGATTTGAAATGTTCACAGAAAACCAAATTATTACATTAAAATTGTCATGGACATAGGATTATTTCTTCTTCATCATTATAAGTTTACATACTCAACTTGACCAAAAAAACTTTCTTTGGATCTCATCTTTGGGATAGGTGATCCCTTTATACACATTCCTGAGGTATTTCCTAGACCACCTTTCCTAGAAAGAACTCAAAGCACTTTTATATGCAAGGGTCATTATGTAACATAAATAAAGCTATCGGAGCTGGAGGCAAGAGCTTTTATTCTGGGGTCCGTGAACTTGGATGGGAAAAAGTTACAATTTCTCACTGAAATGGAACATTTCCAGAGTAGTGGTTTAGCAGGTGTGGTGTTAACAATGCCTGTGATTGCATCATCAGCAGGAAATCACAGATATTCTCATGTCATGTCACAGTGGTTGCAGACATCTTGAAATATTGTTTATATTTGTATTTGTCGCTACTTTGATATTATGGCAGTTACTAGGATCTGCTAGAAAGGTTTCAGTGTATTAACAAAGCACGCCAACAACTATATCACGCATTTAGTTATTTTTTTTTTTAAGATTTTATTTATTTGACAGACAGAGACACAGCGAGAGAGGGAACACAAGCAGGGGGAGTGGGAGAGGGAGAAGCAGGCTTCCCGCCGAGCAGGGAGCCCGATGAGGGGCTCGATCCCAGGAACCTGGGATCATGACGCGAGCCAAAGACTGACGCTTAATGACTGAGCCACCCAGGCGCCCTATATCACTCATTTAAATGACGTTTTGGAGCCACATTGCTCCTATTCACATTTCCGCAGTATTCTGGGATACCACCCATTAAGCACAGAGCACTGCGGGCTAGGCCAGCTTGCACGCGCACTCTCCCTCTCACTCAGACCTTCAAGAGCCCTCGCCTTCCTTCCCAAGGTGACTCTCACACTGCAGTGGGCATGTGCTCGTGTGCCCTCACTCTCCAATTTCCTCTCGGAGGTTTAGTACTGCTCTACATCTTCTCCTAACCTTTCCGTTTACATTTTTATGTGTTGTGCTGAAACATTAATCTCCCCTTAAAAATTCTATGTACACAGTCAGGGAGAGTGAGAGTGTCTTAGCAGAGGAAAAGTGGTTTCTGAGCTGTGGTATTTCTAAATGGAAAGAGCTTCTATGACTGATGATAAGCTCAGTCTGGGGGGTGGGGTATGGGTGATGGGTATCATCAGAAGGAGGGCACGTGATGTGATGAGCACTGGGTGTTATATGCAACTGATGAATTATTGAACTCTACCCACTTCTAATAAATATCGGGGACCTTGGCTTGCTAGAAAGCCATTTGTCACAGAGGGGATTTGGTGCAACGTGGGTCCATCTGGAACCCCTTTAGAGGAGTGACTGGGTGCTGTTTAACCTTGGAGACACAGATCCTGTCTACTGCCACAATTTTAGTCTATCTCCAAGAGATTCCACTCAAAGTTTTTTTTTTTCATCCACGTAATAAGCTTAGTGTTCTTATGGGTTTAGTGGCTGTTAAAATAAGGGTTTGAAAATTCAGTTACTGAGTTTTCAGAGGGAAGGTGTGTCTTTGAGAGCACAGAACTGAGTATAACTAGTAACCGGTCCTTTGTTACAAAGGAGTGCTGAGAGTGCCCTTGGGGTTGTGACAGAAGCACACATCCAGGCTTAATTATTAGCCTCCGGTTAAATCAAGGGAAGCAAGTCTAAAGACCCAGACCAGAGCAGTCATTAAGAGATCTGACTCTCCTCCAGTCTGGTACCTGCCTTTCGGACCCAGAGATCCTTCGGGCTCACCTCTACCTTCAATGGAACATGCATACCTGTTGATGTTCATGCTGCAGTGGTTTGCAGATAAAGTATTATTGGCAGAGCTGGTCAGTCGTGAAGAGCTCTCTTTCTCTCCCTGGGCCTTCTTGACCTCCCTGTAGTCGTCTTCGTTGTCACACTGCATGGAAATAAGCAAAAACCGATCAGTTTTGGATTTCAAGGGATCAAAATGAGCCCCCATCACAACCTTCCACAGAGCAAGGCCTCCTGCGAGACCAGCTCACTCGGCTTCTCCAGAGAGCATCCCGAGCAGGAATGTAGTTGCGGTGTTCTTCTCTCTGTTCTAGGTTCTTGGTCAGCTCCTCAACCGACAAGGATGGAATCTATCAATTTTACTATTGCCACTTTATTGAGAGGAAAAGCATGACACCATGATCAACATTAGAGAGGGAACATTGTGAATGATGAAAATTGGACTACCATCAACACATCTGATTTTGCTCTCCAAAGACGACCTCTACTGAATTCACACTGTACCTTCAGTGTCTCTCACTTTGGCATTCCTTGGTATCTGAATAAAGTATAATTACCATATCCTGGGCTTAATGCCATAAGGGCAATGATAAACCTAGACTTTTCTTTTGAAATTTATGGCTTTTATGAAGTTCAAGCAAAGGTTGTTACCTCATGGTGTCTTAATTTTAGTTAACAATTACTATCCCATGACATCTTAGAATCCTTAATGTATCTTTTTATAAAATAATATGCTGAGCGAAATAAGTCAATCAGAGAAAGACAATTATCATATGGTTTCACTCATATGTGGAATATAAGAAACAGGGCAGAGGACCATAGGAGAAAGGAGGGAAAACTGAATGGGAAGAAATCAGAGAGGGAGACAAACCATGAGAGACTCTGGACTCCAGGAAACAAACTGAGGGTTACAGAAAGGAGGGGGTGGGGGGCGGGGTAACCAGGTGATGGGTATTAAGGAGGGCACGTGATGTGATGAGCACTGGGTGTTATATGCAACTGATGAATTATTGAATTCTACATCTGAAACTAATGATGTACTACTCTAAGTTGGCTAATTGAATTTAAATTAAAAAACAGTATTTCAATGAAATTCTTGTTTCCATGATTGTGTTTAAATATTATACGTGTATCAGGGTAAAATACAAATGCACTCAACGAAGTTCCATTGTTGGAGAGAAAGCAGGAACACAGTAACCGTATATTCAGGACTCTCAGCAGTGTTTTCTAGGAGACAAGTGCTGGCTTCAAAGATAGAAAGATTTTGACCTTCTCTCTCTAGCTGGGATCGTCACACAGCCTCTGTCACAGAATCCCAGAGGCTCACACTGAATAGGGACCCCAAGTGACCAAACCGAAACTCTGAATCCCTAGTCTTCTTCTCTGGGGTTATGGCAGGGCTAGACTCTGAGCCTTTGGCAGCCAGGTCTATGGTGTCCCAGTACCGGGGTCTTAACACCCCAGATGCCCAACGGAAGATTGCTGTGAAAATGTTCTTTCACTTCTCTGTGTCTGTACTTAACAGTGATTCATTAGATTTTAGAGGAGGGCTAAGTGTCAGGCTTAGTGTAAATGAAGCTTCATAAGTTAAAAATTTTTAAAAAGGCCATAATAAAATTGCTTAAATACAGAATATTATGGAATTTATATGTATGTCTTTCTGCACATCTATTTATGTATGCTTATATAGCTATATGTATTTCCAATCTATGTTTATCAATTTCTAGCTATGCATATTTCTTATATGACAATGTTTTTCTCTGCTTTCTTTCCATCAGTCTATCCATTTACCCATTAATCCCACAAGTAATGAGGATGGCAAGGTATCTCGAGGGAAGAGGGGTAGAGAAGTAGTGAGCTAGCCCGTATTACTGAATTATATGGTCTGAACCTGACAACACCTCTGTAAAGATGTCACCATTTCACAAATGAAGAAACTGAAGTACAGAGAAGGTAAGGTCACCTGATTAAGGTTACCCAGGAGGCTGGGGCCGACTACATAATTTGCAGGGTTCAGTGCAAAATGAAAACACTGGGCCCCTTGGTCAAAAAGCAGGAAAAGATCCTTGACATTGGTCTTGGTGATACTTTTTTGAATTTGACACCAAAACCAAAGACAACAAAAGCAAAAACAGACAAGTAGGAATATATCAAACTGAAAAGCTTCTGCACAGCAAAGAAAACCATCAACAAAATGAAAAGGCAACCTACTGAATGAGAGACGATATTTGTAAATATATATCTGATAAGGGGTTAATACCCAAAATATATAAAGAACTCCTACAACTTAATAGCAAAAGCACAACCCAATTAAACAATGGACAGAGAATCTGAACAGACATTTAGACGCCATGCAAATGGCCAACAAATAAATATCGCTTTGTAATATATACAAAAACTGAAACTAATATAATGTTATGTAAATTATACCTCAAAAAATAAACTGAAGAAAAAAGCAGGAAAAGAGTAATGTTATAAAGTACTAAAGTAGAAAACATTTTCCTGTCTAAGTCTCTCTCTTGACCTGTCATGGTGGTGTTTAATTACCATTTCATACTGTGTTCCTTGAGGCGTGGGGATACGTGGAGGGTACAGGCAGACTGAAGGGCCTGGGGTGGCCCCGTGACTGTACGCATGCACAGGCCCAATAGTAGTTTCCCCCTGCCTGCCAGGTGTATAGGGGTAGGGAAGTCCAGTCAGGCATTTCCCCTTTCCACGGCTCACCCCCCAACCCAAGGCGAACCTGCAACCCCTAGGAGATTGCAGTCCCCCGTCTGAGACCTCTCAGGTCCTGGATGAGGGCTGGGTGAGATGCTTACCTTGACCTGCCTGCGCCTTGGCCCCTGGAGAGCTTAGGGGAGCAGCACAGGTCCCTGGAAGGAGATGGGGACTGGGAGGCTGCACAGGGCCTGCTTCTAACCATGTTGCCAGAATTGTTTCAGTATGGGAGTGATGATGGAAACTTTTCCTGTAAGCTGTTTGGCTAACTTTGGAGTGTCAAGGGGCCAAAGGGCTGGCAGAAGCCATGCTGCGGAAACAGGCAGGAGGGGGGACCACATGCAAGTCAGAGCTCCATGCCCCCCCCACCATGTTCTCTCATCCTATCACGCTTCACTTAAAAACACAAATTCAGAGATAAAATGAATTTCAAGATGGCACCCTCAAGCATTGAATTCCAAGCATAGAATCCTTCTGGGCAGGGGCCCTGTGGGGAAAGTACCTCCCAGTCCTCAGACCAACGTTTTATTGGGAGAGCCCAGAGCCAGACAACCCAGGTTCCTTCCTAGCTCTGCCCCTTATCCCCTGTGGGAACCTGGGGCAAGGTGCTTTAGGCTCTCTGAGCTTCAATTTCCTCATCTGTAAAACGGGCGTGACAAAAACATTTGCCACACAAAGTTGTAAGGACTGAATGATTTAATAGGTCCAAAGTGCCTAGAGTAGCATCCCTCATGGGGACATCATAGATACATTAACTGTTGTGAATGATTTTGTCCTCAATTTGGAACCATCCATGATAGTACGATCTTTGATTTGTCACTCCCTGGTGTTTTTCGCTGTGGCCCAAGTTGCTTTTGAAGGTAACAGTAACGGGAGGGGCTCAAACCCCTCAAAATTGGCTTTAATTTATGAGTAAGTTATTCCTGACCTCAAAGGTCTGCAAACACGGCTGAACAGCGGGAGCTGCTTCCAGATGGGGAGCCAGCTCTCCCGACACTCAAACCACCTTTCTTACTCCATGCCTTCCTGGTGCACCCTGTTGCCCTTTTTTTGGTGCCACATCATCCCTAGCTCTGATTGCTCATGCTCGTCCTCCTCAGGGTCCTGTTCCCAGCCCCTCTCCACCACAGAGTTCTCCTTGGTCAAGGCTGCAGGCTGGTGCTCTCCTCCCTGGGCCCATCCACCCAAAGCCTAGTGGCTGGCACTTCTGTTTCCTACTTCACCCCAGTGACAGCCTTACACTCGATGAGACTGTTGGCTTCTCGGGTCCATGATTGATCAATGTCACCCTGTCCCTTCCAGCAAAGAGTGAGGCGCACCCTGTGTTTAGCTTTCTACTGGCCCATCATGCAGCTTGCCTCTGCACACACTCGATAAGGATTTCCCATATGCCTGCTTCAACATGCAGTGGGACAGGCCTGAATTATCTATAATGATAAAATGGGACTATGAATGGTGCTTCCCCCATCAAGCAGTTCTAAAGATTTAACGGAGTTAATCTGTGTCAAGTACTTAAGTATGTGGCATGCAGGAAGTACTCTAGGAATGTTTGTTGAGTAAGGACACACATAAAACTCTTGCTGCCTGTCCCCTGCAGACCAGTGGCCCCTGTGGGCTTCAACACTGCCCCACAATTTAAGGGCAAGCCCTTCCTCCCTCGCCAGGTCCTCAGCCCCAGGCCTACCTTGCGTTTCCTCTTGGATTTTGGCAAAGCCTTCTCGGCAGGAGTGTCAGATGGATGGCTTGGCTGTGTGCTCTCAGTGTCCTTGGCTGCAGGGGCATTCAAGACCCCGGGCTCCTGGGGCAGGTGTTCTGGGATTCTGGACAGGAGGGTCAGGTCAATTTTGACCCAGAGAGACCTGACCTCATCACTGTCCTTCAAGGGGGAGAGAAGTTCGTTGCGGCCGAAAGGGACCAGCGTGTAGAACTGCTCCTCCAGCTCCTTGGCAATGTCGCTGGTGGTCCTGGCGTTGATGGAGCCTACAGGGGCCCTGGGGCCGCCGCCACTGCTGATGCTGCCGGCCGCCTCCTTCAGCCTCTGGTCACTCCCCGAGGAGGCCGCGGCGGCGGCGGCGGCAGCCACGGCCTGCGCTTTGCACAGAGGGTACTCCTCCTGCTCCGACTCCAGGTCCGAGTCCGAGGAGGAGGAGGAAGATGACGACTCTGTCTCTATGAACTCCTTGGATTTGGGGACGATCCTGCTAAGCCCGCGCGTGCGGCGCTTCTCGCAGGTCACCGAGGAACGCAGCTCTTTGCGGTGGCTCGTTCTGCTGTTGCCGCAGGGCCTGGTTTTGGTGGGCTCCGGAGGGATCACCGCGCTCGCCCCCAGCGCGTCGGCGGCGGCGGGCTCCTCAGGCCGGTGGCAGTTGGTGCTGTCGCCGGCGGAGGTCCTCTCGGTGCGCCTGGTGGGCTTCTTTCCCGCAGACCTCCGGGCGGGCGCGGGCGCGCTCTCGGCGGGCGCACCCGGCACGGCGGGCGGCTGGGCAGCGGTGGTCACGGCCACGGCCACGGCCGCGGGCGGGGACTTCTGCTTCACTCCTTTACTCCCCGGGGCCTTGTTCGCTGTCCTTGGCCTCTGCTCCTCCTTGCAGGCGCTCTTGATGTCCTTCTCTCTCAGGCTGGTTTGGCAAACGTCGGGAAGTTTCCCACAGTCCTGCACTTCCTCTTTCGCTGGAGTGTAGTATTGATTGCTCTCTGGCCCGTGGCTTTCATTTTGGATCAGAATAGGCGGCTTGTGGGGATTAACTTTGTTTAGCCATTTATCCAGCTGCCACTTGTTAGAGGACGCTGGTTCAGCCTAAAAGCAGAAAACCGGCAACAAACAAAACATCTTTTATTAGACTCACTTAAAAGAGACTTGGCTGTTTTTAATCTTCACTTACTACCCTAGGTGTATGAACGGGAAACCAATGGGCTGCAAGCAAAAGGAAAATGGAAGCAGTAGGTGTGTGTAGCCCCAGCTGGCCTGACACACGGGAGGCAGGGCTGGTGTCCCTTTTCTGTCCCAAGGCACTTATATGTCAGCGCAGTAGTATGAAGCCTATTTGGCAAAAATAAGGGGATAACCCTGTGCTTCATTAGAACCTATTTCCAGCACTTTTGAGTGTTATACAATGTATATTTTTTTATAATTATTCATACTACATAAACTTGAGATTCCAGGAAAGTTAACTGGGGAATAGTATGAAGACCCTGAGTGTTAAAGCACTCATTTTTTTGTAAGACTGAAAAATTTAGAGGAAATTAAAAGAGGGGACTAAGTGGAACCTATAATCCCAAGCAATTAACATATAATTTACGTGGTGAAGGCAAGTAGGGTATAGTAATTTAAAAGTAGAAGCAATAACTATGGGGGGATGGCTTGTTTAGTGGCTGAGAACTCCTATTTCAAAGGGAGCTCCGTGGGCCCTGTATTCTTCCGTAGCTGGACTCAGTTAGTCCATCCTCAACCTGCTTCCATCCCACTTTGCTGGGAATATTTCAGAAACGGAAATGATGATGGAAACTTTTCCTGCACGCAGTTTTGTTAACTTAGAGCAAATCATGGATACTGTAGGTTTTACACTCTGCCCCATGGATTGGTTCCAGGGAGTCAGGGAATGCCCTGAATCAGAGTGCTGTGTAGATGCATTTTTCTAAGAGAGAGGTCCATAGTTTTCATTCAAGTCTCTAGGGATCTATGGCTCATAAAAAGGTTAAGAATTGATGATTTTACAGAGAGTAAATGCTGTTGATTTCTAATACAAGTCCATTTTTCCAGCATCTATGATTATTAATGGAAAAGAAGTGTATTAGTAAGTGTAAAGCTTTAGGCAGAGTGTTTTCTATTTGTGATCATACGTGACATGGGGAAAATATTTTGGCTATTTCAAGTGATGTATTTTTCCTTCCCTGTGGCCTCCCACCCTCTGAATTTCTGGCATCCATTGTTTCACGAGACTAGTTTCCAGCTTAGAATAAAGAAGACATTGCTTACCTTTGCATTTAAACTGGATTGGTTAAAGTCCAGAGCAAGGCATGCTCCCTTGTAGGAGAAAACTGTTTTGTTTTGTTTTTTTTTTAAACATAATAATTTCCTAAAGCTTGCTTTTATGTGTCAAAATTTGTTTTTCAACAGTGAGGTCCAGATTAAGAGCAGAACTTGGGGCATAAGCCCATGCAGCAAGGATCTGAGCGGAGTGGAACAGGCAGTGTCTTGGCCCCGGCTGGGGCTGGACATAGCTTCGGACATGTGAAGCCTCTGCTGGGCCAGAGGGCTCTGGGGCCAAGATGAAGAGGACACAGAGTGTGGGCACCAGGCCCTAGAGCTGTGGCAGGGACCATGGACAGCCTGCTGCTTCCCCCAAAAGAGATGAGGCCAACTGTACTTCAGGGAACACCAGCACAAGGTGTTGAGTGACTGGGAAGGACAAGCGACATTTCAGTGGAGGCCAGCACGAGGATCTGGGGCCCTTCTCCCAGGGCAGGGAGGATGGAGAGGCTTCACCCTGGGACGTAGGTAGGTATGGGAAGGGAAACCCTCATGGTCCCTGACAGGGAGGCTGGCCTTCGACTTGACTTTTCTATGTTTTCGTGTACCAAAAGGACCAGGGCAAGATGCAAGACATAAAAGGTTATAATTTTGTACCTCTAAGTTGCTCTATATAAATTCTGACCTCACTTTATTTTGGCCTCTCCAGAGAAAGGGAACACAGGAACCCTAAGAGCACACCCAGTCCATACTGCAATGGGAGATGCATGCAATAGAGAAAGCAGGACAGCAGGACACAGAACAGCTCTGTTGCCAAGGGGAAGGTCTCACCTTCCCTGGGATTAGCAGAGTGTAGCCGAAAGCGAATTTGGTGGCAAACAATTTATGGCTTCTGATAGTGTCTCTTCCCGACCCCACCTGCCTCCCTATGTGACCGCTGGCACGTCGGTGACTTGCGTGCCTCTGCTGCCCTAGTGTAATGGGATAGTGAATATGAATGGATGCTGAAGGGGCCTCTTGCAAAAAGGGGACACATCTGGGGAGAGGGTGCAGAGCAGACACTCACACTGGCCCTGCCACCATGTTTAACACTAGCTCACCCTCACCCCCACCACCGTGGGCCTTCCACAGCTCACGTCTTGGGTGAGAGAACACAGACAACTGCACTAAAACCCCCCTATGGGAGCATTGACAGTGAGGGGGAGAATTTAATACATTTAGTATAGGCCCATTACCTGATATGCTTTAGGGTCATTTTTTTCTGCACTTCACAGCTGAAAAAAATCAGTCCAAAGTACCATTTTCAACACATCACTAAATCACACTGCCTTTCTTAAGGATCTACAATGACCTCCTCTTGCCTCTCAAAAGAAATCCAAATGCCTCGGGCTGGTTTTCAAGGGCATCTTTCATCTTACAGTCATCTTTCATGGCTGAACACCTACAGTGTGCCCCCCTCTTTACAGATATCATCTAATTTAATCCATACAGATAAGAAATATTATCATTCCCAATTTGTAGATGAGGCTCAGAGAGGTTCAGTGACATGTCTAAAGCTGCAGAGCTACCAGGCACTACCAAGGCTAAACCCATATCTAAGTCCATATCTAAGTTTAAAGACCAGAGTCTCATAGCATAATGCTTAAACTTGTTGAATCACTATGTCCTACACTGAAACTAATGTAACATTGTGTGTCATCTCCACTCAAAAATAATTAAAAAAAAAAAAAAAGATCAGATTCTCTCCCCTGCTGCTTTGCCTAATCTCCCATTACTTACTGGCATAGCCTCATGAAAGGGGGACCTCATTCCTTTGAGAAATGTTGGTCTTCAACCTAAAATGACAGAATTAGGTCTAATTTTGGAGAACACCACTAACTCTCCAAACAATACCTGTTGGCCTCTATTATCCTCAATTGAATAGTCTTTTTTTTTTTTTTAACTGAATAGTCTTGTGATACTCATATTCATTTCACGTGTATACATCTTGGGTCTTCAACAAAGCCAAACATTTCTTTCCGGGGGGGCAGGACTCTGTTTCTCTGTATGGCTTGCAGTGTCTGTAATAGGGTAGGGAGGCCAATTGCTGTGACTTTGCTCCTTGTAAGAACACCTTACAACAGGGTTTTGCTCAAATTGTATCATTTATTCCTCAGAACAGCTTCACAGATTAGGCAGGACAGGACTGTCTGTCATTTTGGGACATTTTGGGGCAGATGAGGGAAAGCTCAGGGCTTGGGACTGTCATCCACCGGCATGCTGCTTGCTGGCTGTGGTCGACTTCCTGAGGGTTTCTGCCCAGTGTTGTCTGTTTGCTTGCTGGCTGCTTTGTATTTTCAGCCATGACCCTCCTCCCTGATTAATCTTCCCCTCCCTCTGATTTATGCACAAGCTCTCCATCGTGGACTTGAGTCCCTGCTTCATCCACATCCTTCACAGCACCCACTGCCATGTACCCTACAGATGCCTAATTAAGGAGAAGCCTTTTCAATCAATGAGTGACTTGCATCACATTTCTGCTCATTTTCAAGAATGGTCTAGGGCCCCATTTTCCAAAATGAGTGTTTGGCTCATATATTCCATGAAGAAAGTTTCCATGGTCAAGTAAGTTTGGGAAATGCTGCATTGGAAAACAGTTTACATGAGCAATAGTAAGGGCTGGGTGATGCCTTAAGGAGATGGATTAACCTGACTTTATCCTGACACTCCTCAAGATCATGTGACCAGGCTCTCTCTGTCCCACACAGCATCTAATACTTGAGGAACGCTGCTCTAGGGAGCTCCGTGTGCTTGTGTATGTGTGCTAGCTGAGGGGGAAGGTGCTCCCCCCTGAATGCTCTGGCAGGAAAGGATGCACCACGCCAGGAAAGAAGACAAAACTCCAGTGAAGAAAACTAGGCTGAGAACAAGTAAGCAAATATCAGGCTGTAGAGAGGGGATCTGTATTGATGGAAAGAGTTTACAGCGGCTCTTCCATGCTAGCTGCAGATAGGACATTACCTATGGCGATTCATGTAAAATGCAGTGGCTTTCACAGCCATGAAGAACAGTTCACATGAAACTCAGCTGGGCCTAGCGGGTTTCCAGTGCTGGCACGCCGAAGGGGAGCATGCAGGTGCTTTGGAACATCACGAGCGCCTCCTTCTACTCCCGCAGCAGGATGGTACCAGGAGGGGAATGAGGGCCAGGAGCATTTTGCTGCAAAGCAGCAGCATGAGCTGTCTGGGCAGTGGAACGGGAGGTGTGTGTATATACAGAGTCCGACTATCTCGTGGGGGTCAGGAAAACGAGTCTCACCACTGTCCTTAAGGTGACCTGGGCTGGCTCAGTCCCGGTAGAAGAGAGGCGCTGGGGGGGGTCAGCCATATAATGCTGCTTCCTGTCTTCGTGATTTTCGTTCCGCAAACTCATTTTACTTCTCAAGGGTGAATGTATTAATGTTGGGAAAATGTTAAAAGTAACCTGATCCATTCCATTCCAGTGGAAGGAAGTACCATGCGGCATGGCTAATACATCGCTTGTCACTTCTGCATTCCCTCCGCATAGAGAAGCAAGAATCGAAACTCTGTGGCTTCAGGCAACTTAAACTTTTCAGGCCACTTTACTAGACTTGCATTCCCTCTCCTTGGCCTCTGAGAGCGGCTGGAAGCTCGCTCGACAAGAGCTTCCTTTCATCCACCAAGGAGTTCCAGTCTTTGTAATTATCCCAATGACATTTAGAAAGAATGTGCTTCAAGCACTTTTTAACTGTACTTCTCTGGGACTAGGTTTAGCCAGTAGCTCCAGGATTTACATTTCAGAATGACAATAAGACTCAACATTCATGAATTTAACCTTCAAGGTCACAAAGAGACTGGAGGAGGGGAAGGGTTATTCACGGACACCTAATACTTTCTATGCATCTCCACTGGCTCTTGCAATGTCTCTGGTACCCAGTTCTTATAACTAAATATTCTGGAGTTTCTCAACAAATTATAGGATACAGCTGGCTTCGATGAATCCTGTTTAACACCTATATATATTTTTTGTTCCAAATTCTTCCTATTAGAATGTCAGTTCTCTGAAGATGGGGACCTTTTCTGTCAGATAACTGCTGTCTTCCAAGGCCAAGCAGCAAGTCTGTGGCAGACGCTCGGTAAATATTTGTTGAATGAACACTAAATGAGTGAATGAATGAAATTATGAAGAAGGAATAATAATTTAGTTTCTTGGAAAGTCAGGGTTGTATCAACTTACAGGTTAATGTTGCTAAGCGCCTTCCCCTTATATTGGTAGACAGAGATAGAAACAGAGAGAGGGGTTGCGGGGAGGAGGTGAGCATCATGGAAAGGAGAAGAGAGATGGAGAGATGGCTGGTTTTGGGGTGAATGGAGAGCTCCCGGTGCAGAACAGAAAGGTGCTGAAGAAGGAATGAACACTGTGGAGGAAATTCTCAGTGCCTTCTGCAAAAGGCCTCAGCCTCCCGGGAGGAGATCGGAAGGGGAAAAACCTGAGGGAATTTAAGAGCCGGTCTACGAACTGCAGATAAAAACACAATTGCTTTCAGGTGTGATGATGTCCTGAGGCACAAGTATCAGGCTGGAAACGTGATTGTGTAGGCCCTTACTGGTGCTCTGCTCCCCTCTCACCGCCACGGTTTGCAAAAGTGGCTTCGGTTTTATTTCAGAACCTATTTAGAAATTTTGGCCCCAAAGTGGTACAGTGGGCCATAGGCCAAAAATGTCATCCATGGTAATGTCAAATGTTTATATACCCAAGAAGAAACCGTATTTTATGCCCTCTTTAGCAATCAAAGTCTACCCTTACAGATCCAGGGACTTGAGAAGTTTGCTTTCAACCCTCTCCCAAGAATCTCCATGCACTGAATTACTATTTAATTTCCCCCTTTCCCCTTTAAAGTAGAAATAGCAATGGTTTTTATTGGTACCTTATAATGCTTTTATATGGGGCGCCTAAATCTTCCACACAGATACCCATCATAGCTATAAAAGGTTTCATTATTATTTGTAGGTTGATGCTAATTTTTCTTTTTCTATTTTCACAAAGAAAACACAGTTAAAAAGGTTTTATTAATATTTATAGCCCTTGTTCTTCTAATCCGTGACAAACTGCAAAAAGGTAGGATTCTAACCATGTGTAATCCATAAAACTCCTTTCTCCCTGATTTATGGGTGGCCGCACTTCCCAGGCGCTGAACTGCCCTGTCTAGTTATTGCCTCCGGCTAACCCTTAGGGAGACCCGACCCAGAGGTTCTTTCCAGGCAGTGATGTGTACAGCATACTTGGAAATTTCTGGAAGTTAACACAGAGATTTCTGTACTTCAAAGGGAGCTCTGTTAGGAGAAGCGCGAGGAGGGGGCAGAGTGGGGAAAATGATGAGCCCAAACAAACCCTGGCAGGCTGCCAGGCGGTGGTGGCCTCCAGGCCAGTCCCGCTGTCCGAGCGCAGTGGGGAGAGGACAGGTGTGAGAGCCGGCCGACTGCAGGGATTTACTGTGCCCACGCTTGAGAGAGAAGCGCGGCTGGGAGGGAGGGGCTCTTACCTCGGGGCTGGAGTAGTGGGGAGGCTTGCTGCCCTCACTCTCGCTCGAGCTGCTCTCGGTCTCGGAGTCGGAGCCAGAGCTGCTTTCCGAGTCACTGGACGAGCTGCTGCCGCTCCCACTGCTGCTGCTGCCGCTGCCCTTGCTGGAAGGCACGGAGGCTCTGCAGTTGGCCTGCTGGACCACGGCGCTGCCAGTCCACCAGGCCCCCGGGAACAAGAGGGAAGGAAAACCAAGTGAGCAAACACAAAACACCCCCGAGCAAGCTGTCATTCGACTGGAGGAGACAAGGAGCCCCCCCGGGGGCTGCCCAGCTCTCAATCATCACCTGGAACCTGAAGAGCAATCATCGGGTCAAAGGCATCCTGATGGTTAAAAAAAAAACAACAAAAAGCCATTATGTACGTAAATAAAATTGGGAATGAAAGTTGGTGCCCCTTGGTAGTCGGGCACTCGTGACTTGGTGGGCATTTTAGAAGGGAGGGTGGTGTCATTTCAGAATGACTGTTTCTGGGAACGGCTTTGCAAATGCACCCCCTAATCCGATCAGCACCAGAAGGCAAGGAAATAAATCCAAAATGCTTGAAATATTTTGTGAAGACTGAAAATGTCTGTTTGCTTTATTTTAGGAAGTGGGCTGTGACGAAGGGCACAGCATTCTGCTCTGTGCTTTCATGGCCTGCTGGAAGGTTCTGGAGCCTGCGGGATCATCAAAGTTACAGTCCTGCTTCCTACCTCTTCCTGCCCATGGAGTTGAGTGGCTGGAGTGTTTGCAGGAGCTGGCTTGCTGTATAAACAGTAATTTTCCCTTGAGCTCTTTAGCAAAGAACTGAAGATCCATCCTTTCCACATTTTTATATATTCCAGACTTTAAAATTTAACCCCCGTGCAGCGGCTTATAGTAACAGCATTTCAAATGTTCAAATGTTTCAAATGGTCAAATGCCTGATGTTCATATCCATGCTGAAATTTGCCAGAAGCCATTATATACTCAGAGACAACAGGAAAAATTGACTTTCTAATGGTAATTAATTAACCACAAAAATTCAGATGGAATCCACCAACCCAAAGAGTGTTCGAGCCAAAAAGAAAGTTTTGGTACTCACATAATACTCAACATCTTCAGAGTCCTTTATTAACTGCATTGCAACACGCATGAATCTGTTCTTTTGAGGTCAAATTCTGAACCCAGAAAACGCAGTGATCATTTTTTTTTTTTTTTTTAAAGATTTTATTTTTATTTATTTGACAGAGAGACACAGCGAGAGAGGGAACACCAGCAGGGGGAGTGGGAGAGGGAGAAGCAGGCTTCCCGCAGAGCAGGGAGCCCGATGCGGGGCTCGATCCCAGGACTCTGGGATCATGACCTGAGCCGAAGGCAGACGCTTAACGACTGAGCCACCCAGGCACCCCCGCAGTGATCATTTTTTAATGTTGAGTCAGCAAATACCTGCTTGCCACTTGGAACCGTGACTACTGCTTCATCAGGACTGGACATGAGTGAAGGCCAGGGGCGGGGGGAGTCTGTCAGGGTTTATGGCCTTAAGTGCAGAGCAGCCTGGACAAGGTGAACAACCCTTTCACCTACCCCTTAAATCTCTGACAAGTGTTTTGCCTAAGGACAGATTCTCATAAATCCTCAGTGTGGGGATAGGTAGGGCGGTTAATATTCATTGGAGCCTTGCTTCTCCTAGAAGAATGACAAGACAAGAAACTACCTTGCAGGATATATATCTGAAATTGGAAGCATCATTTTGAACTACAGGGTTACAGAAAAATGGAGCTGGAGCATAGCCTTCCCTGGTGGTTCTCATCTCTTCCACTAATGTCATGGTCCATACGTACTGTCTGACGAAATTCTTCAACATCAGACAATATCAGCACATTTATGCCTTGCCTGAGCTGTAGTGATTTCTTTACCAGACTACCGTTTGTGTCTGGTGTTGAGTGAGGAATCCTGGATCTTTAGAGGTGGGGAAGGGAAAGTTAACCATCTAAGGGCTGTAATATTTCTTTCTTCCTTTATGAACTAAAATTCGTTTCTCCTGTTGGCTAAGTAGAGATGGCTACTATCAATGGAGTCATACAAAAAAAAAAAAAAGACTATTAGATTCTGACCAAACATCTGAGATCCATAAGAGTTTGGCAGTTTTCAGTTTTGGGGAAAACACTGGGGGTAAAGACTCCAAACAACCAAACAATACCCACCCCCCAAATAATCCCCAAACCCTAAACCCCCAAAAAGCAAAGCAATGCATGGTGGAGGAAACAGATATGTCTCCCTGCCATATTGTGGAATGACATTTGCTGAAGACGGGAAAATGATGATAAAGAGTATTTTGATGGATTTTATATGATGGTCAAAGGCTTTGATCACTGAGCAGTACATTCTACTTGCTTTAATTCAAACAACAAAGGACATGTGATGCTGGTGCCGTGTGTACCTGGGCATTATGTGTGCAGCAGAAACAGCAATGTGTGTGCAGTTCCCTGGGGCTTGCACCACAAAGTGATTGTCTTTTGAAAAGCGGCACTTTAATTTCTGAGAAAATGTCCATTAAACAGTTACCATGCTGCCTTCCTTTTATGACTGCTGTCTTCTAGTAATGAGACATACTAGCCCAAGGAGAGAGAATCTTTGATCTGAATTAGATTGGCAGAAAAGCCTTATACTTTTACGTTTTCCTTCCTTAAATTAGGAAATTCACTTAAAATGACAATTTTACTGGCATAACTATTATTTGTTTTTAAAACAGTTGAGAGAGCCAAGAATTTTAGGTTTTTCTTCGTGTTTTGGTTGTAAGGGCCGCGAGGCTTACCACGCTTCTGGGGGCAGGGTTGAATATATTTGTGTTTCAACGGTCTGTGTAGAGAATATGTCACTAGAAACAATCCGTGTCAAGGATGGGGGCCTGGTAAGACTGTCGTGGCTCCAGTCGTGGGATCGAGATAACTATCATCCAACCTCCACGAAGGCTGCCCTGGTAACTTGTCTCAAGGCTGGTCTTTGGGGGACAACAAGTCATTCTGGCCTCGGCATAGCGGATGTTGTTGCCATGAGTGCGGGCAGCTGCTTTGCCTCTGTGAGCCTCTGCAGCAGGGAGGGGAGGGTGGCAGGAGAGGCGAGGAAGCTGGGGATGGTCATCACTACAGACTAGTACTAACAGAAGGATGAGATCGGTTAAACCAGGAGGGCTCCGAGGAGTCATGGAAATCAAGAAGATGGAAAAAGACATATCAGAAAGACCCTCTGGAAAGAAGACTTTAGACTCAATATATTTCCAGTTGCAGACTGAGCACGTTAGTGTGCCAACTTGCTGTCATGTTTCCATGCTGAAGATACTAAAAAAATACTCAGTTAAAAACTAACTTTTTCCTAAAACGGTAACACAGATTAGTTGAGATGATGACACAGTCTTAGACAACTTTCAGGAGAGTTTTTGAACCCCATGCCATTTTAGGAACACGGTGGCATGGAATTTGCAGACGTGACAACATTATTGAGATAATGGAATGAAAGTCTTTCTGTCATCAAACTTAGCAACGTGCCTGGGACATAACGGGCATTTACATGTGACTGCTGAATGAAAAAATCAATAGAGAACATCTATCATTGGGTTAATGAGTTTTTTAAAACAAAGGATTTAACCTTTTAGAAGGGTTATGATCTCTCTTCTCCAATAAAGAATTTAAGGGGACTTCAGCACCTCTTGTGATCTTCCAATTTTAACACTTCTTCCTTTCAGAGAATATTTCTTTAAATGTGCTGTAAATTTCATCTGCTATAATTAAGCACAGTTCTCTCTTGGATGGTTTATTTACTTTTCTGTATTTTGACTTCATGCAATGTCTTGCTGGTTTTGTGAGCGTTCAATATCAAATACACCTTTGGGAGAGTCTCGGGTTTATTCTAAACGATCTGCTTGCTGTGTCCCCTCCTTCGGCTTCAGTGACACAGGGGCGAAGTCTGAATACAGATAGTAAAAGAAAAGATCTGGAACCTAAATGACAAATCCTGGATCTCACAGTCAAGCATGCGCATGCCTGCCAAGTGTATTGTGAGGCCTGGATAAATACCCAAAGTTTTCCACAAGCTTTCAGCTCACAAGTAACTGGGAGGCAGGCTCTCTGCCTGGTTGGCACTGTGTGGACAGCGGTGATGCCCAGCAGGGGCCTCACTTCCTGTGGCCACCCCACTCATACTGGCCAGATGATGATATTTTAGAAGGCACGACAGCACCTTCTCACTTGACACTTGGTATTGATTTCCAAATCCTCGATTTCCAAGGTGTGATTAGTGCTCTGGCAACAGCAGTCCTTTTTTGATAGCATCTTTATTGATATTAATTGGTCTAAATTTCACATTATGCGAAGTGAAGATGGTAAAAGATGGCACAAGGAGGTTCTCTATTGCTGAAATTATCTTCCAAAACACAAAACTGATAGGACTGTTGGTCCTGTATACAAGGTTTTGTTTGCTCTGCTGTAGCGCCAGGAACGCGTCTTCAGGCTCTGGCCTCAATCAGATCTCCAGCTTCACCTCAGTGGGTCTATCCTTAAACCTCAGCCATAATAAATTTCTCATAATTTTGACCATCTCTAAAATGTTTTAGAATTATATATACGTGTGTATGTATATATGTGTATATATATTTATATATATTTAAACTCACTCTATTTAAACTAAAAAACCAAAGACCACCGATTTCTCCTACCCTCCCAACCCCCACCTCTGGCAACCACAAGAATAGAACAGAATTATAATAAATAAAAATAGAGTTATATTTTTATTTACCTTCAGTGTTTTTGAATTCATCTCTTTGTACAGATTTTCAATTGTTTTTCCAGATGCTACATTATATATAACTTATCACAATCTACTGGTATTATCATTTTACCAGTTTGAGTGAAGTATAGAAACCTTATCTCCTTCCTTGTCTTAAATATTTCTTCTGTTCACATTGGAGAACCACACCAAACAATGTTTCAAATGTTGTTTCAATTGTGAAATATAATTTAGAAACCCAGAGAAGAAAAATTTATTGTATTGACCCTACTTTTGTTCCCACTGTTCTTTCTTTCTTGATACCATTTTTTTTATTGAAGTTCTTTCTTTTATCATTTCCTTTCTGTTTCAAGAACTTTCCAGCCATTCTTTTTGGGTAGGTCTGCTGGCCACCAATGCTTGTCAATTTTAGAATGTCTTTTGTTCCTTGTTCCTAAAGGAAATTTTCAATGCATACAGAATTTTAAGTTGACAGTTTCTTTTTCTTTCAACACTTGAAAAAAAAAAAAGTGATGTGCTACTACTTCCTTCTGGCCTCCATGGTTTCTAACTCCAGTGTCATTCAAATTGTTTTTATCATTTTACCCCTATAGGTAAGGTGTTTGTCACTCCTTTCAAGATTTCTTTTTTGACTTTTGTTTTCAGAAGCTTGACTATGATTGTGTCATGGTATGAATTTATTTGGGTTTATTCTGTTTGGGGTTTGCTCAGCTCCTTGCATCTGTAGGTTTAGGTCTTTTGCAAAACTTGGAAAAATTTGAGCCATTATTACTCTTTTTTCTCTCTGGGCCTCTAATGATACAAATGCTGTATCTTTTGTTATAGTTCCACAGGTTCTTGAGGCTCTGTCTTTTTTTTTTTTCTTTAGTCTGTGCTTCCCTCTTATTCATTTTGTTCACAGATTCTTTCCTCTGTTTTCTTCATTCTACTTTTGAGCTCATTCATTGAATTTTCAAATTTCAGTTATTGTATTTTTCAGTTTTACAATTGACATTTGGTTCCTCTTTATATCTTCTATTTTTTTGCTGAGACTCTGTATTTTCATTTGTTTCAAGTGTGTTCTTAATTGCTTATTGAAGCATTTTATAATGGTTCCTTTAAAATCCTTGTCAGATAATTCTAATATTTATGTCATCCACTATTGGCATCTGTTGATTGTCTTTTCTCATTCAAGTTGAGATTTTTCCAGGTTCTTGATATGAGGAATGATGCTCTTTTGTATTATAAGACTTTGGATTTCAGAGAAAGCACTTATTTTAGCAGGCACCCACTAACACAAAACCAGCAAGGGGCAGAAGGGTATTTCTTTACAGTTGGGCAAGGGGAGAAGGAAGTCGAGACTTCTAACTTTGCCTTTCTTGATGCGGGTGGAAATGTGGCCATTTCCCCCCACCTCCCATGGTGTTTGGCTGGAACAGAGCAGTTATTGTCTAAAAGTTTTCTTCTTCCTAGGATACTCACTTCCTGGTTCTTTGACTAGAGAAAGCTGGCTTTCCTGGGCCTTTATTTTTATTTTAAAAAATATGTGCCTGTTGGCATTTCTAGGTTGCTGGCTTTTCCAGCATCCACTCTGAGCTATATGAGGAAAAGTGAAAACTCAGTGAACCAACCGCCATGTCTTTCTTGGGCCTTAATTCCCTAGCTGATCTGCCTTCTTTCTATCTTACAGTCTTATGTTTATTTTATATATAATATCTAAGGATTTTAGCTGTATTTAGCAGAAAGGATTGGGAAAAGTACATCAGTATTTTGTCCCAGAATGGGAATGACCTACTTGATATTTATCAAGTAGTAAGGAACTCTCTCTCTCAATACTTCCAACCTTTGCTCTGGTCGCAAAAGCTGATGAATGAAACAACCATGTAGGTATCTGCTATCGTCCCTGCCCTCTTTATCACCCAGCCAAATCAGGCATTAATTAATTAATTTAAAAACCATTTATTGTGGAAATTATGCTCAGATTTTAAAAGTACACGTACCAAAGCTAGGAAGATCATGTCACAAAGAATGCATATATCATTATGAGAAAAAGGATTCACACAAAATGAGGTTGTAAAAATGTTAAGGATAAAAAGGTGAGTACTTTAAAAGCTATGTTTAGAGTAAACGGCATGGGAGTAAGGGATGATATTGGTGTGACATTTGTTAAGAATCCACTTTGTGGAAAGGGTGGCCCAAGATGGCAGTGTAGGAAGACTCTGAACTCACCTCCTCCCATGGACACACTCAATCTCTACCTACTTATAGAGCAATTCTTCCAAAAGAACTGAGGGCTGATTGAGTTTTCTCATGGCAAACAGTAGGAGGACCAAACAGAGAAGAGTAGGAGAGACAGAGACACGGTAATGATGGAAACCCCATCCCCAACATGGTGACCTGCAGTTGGGAGGGTCATCACTGAGGGGCCCATGGGCAGATTCATCCACCTGGGGCAGCAAAAAACCCGGAGTTTAAAGGGCAACTAAAGTGAAGGAAATCCATTTACTAACTGTAGAGCATCTGCCAATGGATAGAAACTGCTGGAACTCTCTCCAGGGTTGGGGGTGATGGCAAGTGCCATTTTTTATGTTCTTCTTCCATCTTAATAGTGTAGGTGGGAGCAGGGTTGAGGCACTCTAGCCAAATTGCTAGTGCTGCCCATTGTGCCTCCGGCCTCTGGCTTACACTAGCTCTATGGTTCCCCCCAAGAAGGCCCCAGCATGGCATGCCCTGGGAACCCCAGGTTCATGCCTGTTCCAGATCCAGCCATCCTGCTTGGGTAGCCCCACGAAGCATGCCCTGGGATCCCACTAGCTTATGCTTGCTCCAGCTTGAGCTATCCCACCAAGCCAGCCTTGGCATGGTATGTCCAGGGACCTCCTGGTTCATACCTGCTCTGTTCCAGCTATCTCACCAGGCCAGCCCTGGCATGGTGCACCCCAGGACACCCCTCCTCATGCCTGCTCCAGCTGTCTTGCCAGTGAATCCCTTGTGCAGTGTGCCCCAAGCCTCCTGGCCTGCACTGGCTCCCAGTATGGCATGTCCTGGACTCCTTGGTCCATGCTCACTCCAACTCTACCCATCCACCAGAACAGTTTTGATGCAGCATGCCCTGTGAGCCCCTGGCCTGCACCTGCTCCAGTTCCAGCTGGCCTGCCAAAGCCACCAGCCACATGCAGTCTACACAGGGGACACTCCTACACAAGGCCACTTCTTCAAGACTGGGAGAAGTAGCTACTCTGCCTAACTGATAGAAACAGACAGAAGGTAAGACAAATGAGGAGACAGAAAAACATGTTCCAAAGGAAAGAACAAGATAAAACCACAGAAAAACCCTAGTGAAACAGAGATAAGTAATTTACCAGAAAAAGAGTTTGAAGTAATGGTCATAAAGACACTCATCAAACTTGGGAGGAGAATGTGGAACAACACGGTGAGAACTTCAACAAAGAGTTAGAAAATATAAGAAAGAACCAATCAGAACTGAAGAATGTAACAACTGAAGTGAAAAATACACTAGAGGGAATCAAGAGCAGATTAGATGATACAGAAGAATGAATCAGTGACCTGGAAGACAGAATAGCAGAAATCACCCCATCAGAACACACACACACACACACACACACACACACACACACACACACACAGAGGCTTAAGGGACCTTCGAGACAACATCAGGCATACTAACTTTCACATTATAGGGGTCCGAGAAGGAGAAGAGAGAGAGAAAGGAACAGAAAACTTATTTGAAGAAATAATGGCTGAAAACTTCCCTATCCTGGGGAGGGAAACAGACATCCAGGTCCAGGAAGCACAGAGAATCCCACACAAGATGAAACCAAAGAGATCCACACCAAGACATATTATAATTAACATAGCAAAAGTTAAAATAAAGAGAGAATCTTAAAGGCAGCAAGAGAAAAACAGTCACATATAAGGGAAACTCCGTAAGTCTATCACTTGATTTTCAGCAGAAATTTTGCAGGCCAGAAGGGAGTGGCAGGATATATTTGAAGTGCTGAAAAAGGGAAAAAACTGACAACTGAAACCATGGCCTGTCAAGATTATCACTCAGAATTGAAGGAGAGAGAGAGTTCTCAGATAAGCAAAAACTAAAGGAGTTCATCACCACTAATTTCACCTTACAAGAAATGTTAAAAGGTCTTCTTTAAGTAGGAAAGAAAAGGCTGTAAGTAGAAAAAAGAAAATATATGAAAGAAAAAAACCCACTGGTTAAAAAATAAACTCACTGATAAAGGCAAATATATAGTAAAGGCAGTGGTCAGCTACTTAGAAAGCTAGTATGAAGATTAAAAGACAAAAATAGTAAATCAACTATGACTACAATAAATAGTTAAGGGATACACAAAATAAAAAGCTGTAAAATATGATGTCAAAAACATAAAATGTGGTGGAGGGCAGTGAAAAGGTAGCAACTTTAGAATGCATTCAAACTTAAGCAATTACCAGTTTAAAATACACTGCTATTTATATATGACAATATAGGTCAATATATATGAACTTCATGGAAACCACAAACCAAAAACCTACAATAGATACACAAAAAATAAAGAGAAAGGAGCCCAAACATAAAGCTAATGAAAGTTATCAAATCACAAGGGAAGAGAGCAAGAAAAGAAGAAAGGAATGAGAACTACCAAAAAGCCCCAGAAAATAGTGAACAAAATGGCAAAAAATACATACCTATCATTAATTACTTTAAATGTAAATGGACTAAGTGCTCCAATCAGAAGACACAGAGGGGCTCAATGGGTAAAAACAAAAACCAAACAAACAAAAAAACAAGACCCATTTATAAGCTGCCTACAAGAGACTCACTTCAGGACTAAAGACATACAGAGACTGAAAGTGAAGGGATGGAGAAAGATATTCAATACAAATAAAAATGAAAAGAAAGCTGAAACAGCAATACTCATATCAGATTAAATAGACTTTAAAACAAAGAGTGTAACAAAAGACAAAGAAGGGCATTACATAATGATAACCATGTCAATACGAGAAGAGGATACACATTCATAAATATTTATTTATTTGGGTGCACCCAACATAGGAGCATCTAAATATATAAAGGAAATATTAATGGAAATAAAGGAAGAAATTCACAGTAATACAATAATATTAGGCAACTTTAATACCCTAGTTACATGAATGCATAGATCACCCAGGCAGAAAATCAATGAGGAAACATTGGCCTTAAACAACACATTAGACCAGATGGATTCACATATGGACTATTTTATCTCCAAACTGCAGAATACACTTTCATCTCCAGTGTACATGGAACATTCTCCAGGATAGATCACATGCTAAAGCCACAAAACAAGCCTCAATAAATTCTAGAAGACTGAAATCATATCAAGCTTTTTTTGCAACCAGAATGGTATGAAACTAGAAATCAATTACAAGAAGAAAACTGGAAAGAATACAAACACTTAGAGACTAAACAATGTGCTCCTAAACAACCAATGGATTAATGAAGAAATCAAAGAGAAAATTAAAAAAAAAACCTTGAGACAAATGAGATGGAAACACATTTCCCAAAATCTATGGGATACAGCAAAAGCAGTTCTCAGAAAAACAAAGGCCTACCTCAAGAAACAAGAAAAATCTCAAGTAAACAATCCAACCTTATACCTAAAGGAAGTAGAAAAAGAAAAACAAACAAAGCCCAAAGTTAGTAGAAGGAAGGAAATAATAAAGATTGGAGTGGGACTTAAAAAATTTGAAAAAAATCAATGAAACTAAAAACTGGTTCTTTGAAAAGATAAGTAAAACCAATAAACCTCTAGCCAGACTCATTAAGAAAAAAAAGAGAGAGAGGGCCCAAATAAATAAAATCAGAAATGAAAGAGGGGAAGTGACAACTGACACCACAGAAATACAAAAAATCATGAGACTACTATGAAAAAGTATAAGCCAACAAACTGAAAAACCTACAAGAAGTGGATAAATTTCTGGAAATACACAATCTTCGAAGATTGAATCATGAAGAATTGAAAATCTGAACAGACCAATTGCAAGTAATGAAACTGAATCAATAATTTAAAAATTCCCAAAAAGCAGGGGCACCTGAGTGGCTCAGTTGGTTAAGCGTCTGAATTCAGCTCAGGTCATGATCTTAGGGGTCCTGGGATTGAGCCTCGTGTCAGGCCCCCCACTCAGTGGGAGTCTGCTTGTCCCTCTGCTCCTCCTCCCACTCGTGCTCTCTCTCTTTCTCTAAAAAATAAATACAATCTTAAAAAAAATTCCCAAAAACCAAAAGTCTAGGACCAGATGGCTTCACAGGTGAATTCTACCAAATATTTAAAGAGTTAGTATCTCTCCTTCTCAAATTACTGAAAAAAACTGCAGAGGAAGGAACACTTCCAAACTCATTTTATGAACCCTGATATAAAACCAGACATAGACACCACAAAAAGAAAATTACAGCCAATATCCCTGATGAACATAGATACAAAAATTCTCAACAAAATATTAGCAAACAGAATTTAACAATACATTAAAAGAATCACACACCACAGTCAAGTGGGATTTATTTTAGGGATGCAGGGGCAGCTTAGCATCTGCAAATTAATCAACATGGTACACACAACATTAACAAAATGAAGGATAAAAATCCTACCATCACCTCAACATTGCAAAGAAAGCACTTGACAAAATTCAACATCCACTTATGATAAAAATTCTCAACAACGTGGGCACAGAAGGAACATACCTGAACATGATAAAGCCCATATACGCCAGACCCACAGCTAACATCATACTCAATGGTGAAAAGCTTAAAGCTTTTTCTCTAAGATCAGGAAGAAAACAAGGATGCCCACTCTTGCCACTTTTATTCAACGTAGTATTATTGGAAGTCCTAGCCACAACAATTAGGCAAGAAAAATAACTAAAAAGCATCCAGATCAGAAAGAAAGAAATAAAACTGTCACTATTTGCAGATTATATGATACCATTTATAGAAAACCCTAAAGATTCCACCAAAAAGCTATTAGACCTAGTAAATGAATTCAGTGAAGTTGCAGATTACAACATTACCATACAGAAATTGGTTGCATTTCTACATGCTAATAACAAGCTATCAGAGAGAAAAATTAAGGAAACAATCCTATTTATAATGGCATCAAAAAGAATAAAATATCTAGGAATAAGTTTAACCAAGGAGGTGGGAGACTGGTACTCTGAGAACTATAAAACATTGATGAAAGAAACTGAAGATGAGACAAATAAATGGAAAGATACACAGTGCTCACAGATGGAAAAATTACTATTGTTAAAATAGCTATACCACCTGGAGAAATCCACAGATTCAGTGCAATCCCCACCAAAATACCAATGGCATTTTTTACAGAACTAGAACAAAGAATCCTAAAATTTGTATGGAATCAGAAAAGACCCCGAATAGCCAAAGCAACCTTGAGAAAGAATAAAGCTGGAAGCATCATTCTGATTTCAAACTATACTACAAAGATATAGTAATCAAAACAATATGGTATTGGCATGAAAACAGACTCATAGATTAATGGACTAGAATAGAGAGCTCAGAAATAAACCTGCACATGTATGGCCAATTAATCTACAACAAAGGAGGCAAGAATATGCAATGGGGAAAAGACAGTCTCTTCAAATGGTGTTGGGAGAACTGGACAGTTACATGCAAAAGAATGAAACTGACCACTTTCTTACTCCGTGTACAAAAACAAACTCAAAATGGATTAAAGACTTGAATGTAAGACCTGAAACCATGAAGCTTCTAGAAGAAAACATAGCAGTAAGCTTTTTGACATTGGTCTTAGCAATATATTTTTTGGACCAGTATCCTCAGGCAAGGGGAACAAAAGCTAAGATGAACAAATGAAACTACATCAAACTAAAAAGCTTTTGCACAGTGAAGGAAATCATCAACAAAATGAAAAGACAACCTACCGAATAGGAGAAGATATTTGCAAATCATGAACATTTGATAAGTGGTTAATTTCCAAAATACATAATGTACATAATTTAGTATCAAAACCCCCCCACAAAGTACCTGATTAAAAAATGCACAGAGGATTTGAATAGACACTTTTCCACGGATGGCAACAGGTGCCTGAAAAGATGTTCAACATCGCTACTCATCAGGGAAATGCAAATCAAAACCACAAGGAGATATCACCTCACACTGGTCAGGTTGCCTATGTGGAAAAAGAGAACTCTCCTACACTGCTGGTGGGAATGTAAATTGGTGCAGCCACTATGGAAAACAGTATGGAAATTCCTCAAAAAATTAAAAATAGAACTATCATATGATCCAGCAATACCACTTCTGCGTGTTTATTGAAGAAACCCCAAACACCAATTTGAAGAAATATATGCTCTATGTTCACTGCAGCATTATTCACAACAGCCAAGATATGGAAGCAGCCTGTGTCTATCAATAGAGGAATGGATAAAAAAGATGTGACATATACACACACACACAGCTCCCCCACCCCCCCCACACAGAGGACTATTACTTAACCATAAAAAAGAACAAAATCTTGCCATCTGCGACAACATGGATGGACCCAAAGAGTCTAATGCTAAGTGAAACAAGTCAGACAGAGAAAGACAAATATCATATGATTTCACTTACATGTGGAATCTAAAAAACAAAACAAATGAATAAACAAAACAAAACAAAACAGAAACTGACTCAGATGCAGAAAACAAACTGTTGATTAACAGAAGAGGGAAGCAGTGATTGGGGGGTGGGCAAAATAGGTGAAGAGGATTAAGAGGTACAAACTTACAGTTATAAAATAAATAGGTCACAGGGATGTAATGTACAGCATTGGGAATATAGTTAATAGTACTGTAATAACTTTGTATGGTGACAGGTGGTAACTAGACATCATGGAGATAATTTTATAATGTATATAACCTGAAACTAACAGGATATTGTATATCAGTTATACTTAAAAAAATAAAGCTATATTTGATAGAAAAAAAAAGGAACCCACTGTGTGTGTGTGTGTGTGTGTGAGTGAGTGAGTGAGTGTCTGAGGAAGAGGCAGCTGACAGACACTCAGTAGTGCACACAGCTTGCAGCAGAGGAATCAGCTGCTCCTGGCTTCGTCAAGGGAAAATTTTAACTATCCGAAACAGTACAGAATCATAAAAAGTAGATGAAATCAGCTATGAAAACCGTAAAGCAAGTTATAATACCACTTTTTAACAGTGGAAAAACTGCACATTTTTCATTAATCTAGAAAATCAAAGAAAAGCTCTATAAATAAGTCATAATGGATTAGCCAGTATCCAAGTGGAGGGCAACGGCCACATACACAACACGAAACAGTGACTCGGGACAATTGGACAATACTTCCCTCACGACCCAAGACCCCTGGAGATTTTTTTGTTTTTGTTACTTGTTACCATTGTTGCCTCCTTATAGGTATTATTCTTTCTTTTTACAGGTGAGGACAATAAGATCCCTAATAAGAGACAGAGCTGAGATTCTATTTCCAGAAATTTGCCCTATGAAAATAATCAGGAGTGTTTAAAAACATTTATCTAAAGGATATATGCTCTTACATTATTTGCAATAGGAAAGGATTTGTCAACAACCAAATGCCTGACAATAGGGGATTGTTAAATAAATAATGATACACCTTTATGAGGGAATACTTTTATTATTATGCACTCATTATAAACATATTAGGATACTGACTTCATGAAAAGTTCTTACAGTATATGTGTGAGGAAATGGACTTTCCGGTATACCAGTCATCTGAGGGCAGAGAAACTGATCAGAAACGCCGAAGTGTTGACTCTGCTTTTTTTTCCTGGGAAAGGATGGGGTTTTGCTGACTCTGGGTTTTACTTCAGATTATCAGATGGTCCCAGTGTCTATAAACAGGCTCTTCAATGGGATTATTAAGCATACAGATTGCGTTAATCTTCTTGGCTAGTTATGTGAGGTCCAAGCATAAAGGGACTGAGGTGTGAGCATCCTGTTAGAAGCTCTAGGGGTACCTGGGACCTGTGCCAGGGTACAGGACATCTATTCCAGCTCTGTGGGGCTCCTGTGCCTCAGCTGTGTTTCCGTATCCTTTGGCAAATAAAATGAGGACCTAATCTAACCTCACAGGGTAACGTATGTGGTCCTTCCCAGTCTATTAGCTACAAAGCAGCATGATCATAATTACATTAAAAAATATACATATGCAGAAAAAATATATATACAGAGAAAAAAAACCACTGGAAGGATATACACCCAAATGTTAACTGTGGATAATTTTGGATGCTGGAATCATGAGATTTAAATATTTTTTGAACTTTTCTCTGTTTTCCAATTTTTAACCAACAGAACATATGCTAGCCTTTTCAAGTCTACTTGATGATTCTCTTAATACATCATTAAAATTAGCTTGTTAGTATTTTATTCAGAATTCTGGGAGGATCTATATTTACGGGTGAACCTGACATATTTATATTCATCTGTTTTATATTTTGGGGGCAATTTTTGGCAGGTTTTGCATCATGGGGAGTTTAGCTGGGAAGAATAAATTGGATGGTGTTCTAAAAAAGTTTCAACAGTATGAAAATTATCTGTTCCTTGAAAGTTTAGTACTTACCAGCAGTAAACCATCTAGTCACAGAGCTTTTTCAGAATGGTGATTCTTTGGTATCTTTTATAATTTATTTCTTGGTTACTATCTATTTCTTTTGTTGATTTTGTTATTTTTTTCCAAAAAATTCTATTTAATTTATATTTTCAAACTTATTTATTTCACAAAATTTATAGAATATTCTTTTTTAAAAAGATTTTCTTTATTCATTTGAGACACAGAGATACAGAGAGAGAGAGAGCGAGCATGAAATGGGGGAGAGGCAGAGGGAGAGGGAGAAGAAGGCTCCCCGCCGAGCCAGGAGCCCAAAGTGGGGTCTGATCCCAGGACCCTGGGATCATGACCTGAGCCGAAGGCAGATGCTTAACCATCTGAGCCACCCAGGCGCCCCTAGAATATTCTCTTAAAACAAAACCCATGGTATCTAGTATATCACTTCCCCTAAATTTTGCTTTCTTGTCCCTTTTTCTTCATTGTATTTGTCAAAAATTTGTCTATTTTCTTTTCAAAGAAACAGCTCAATCTGTGTAATAATTCTAGTATTTTGTGGCTTTGCTTCCTTTTATATTTTTCAGGTTTATTTTATAATACTTTTACACACTTCTTGAGTTGAAGGCTTATTTCAGCTATTTTTTTTTTTTTTAAAGATTTTATTTATTTATTTGACAGAGGGAGAGTTAGCGAGAGCAGGAACACAAGCAGGGGGAGTGGGAGAGGGAGAAGCAGGCTTCCCGTGGAGCAGGGAGCCCGATGTGGGGCTCAATCCCCGGACCCCGGGATCATGACCTGAGCCGAAGGCAGCCGCTTAACGGCTGAGCCACCCAGGCGTCCTATTTCAGCTATTTTGATTCTTTCCTAATAATGGAAGCATTTGAGGTTATCAATTTGCCGCTGAGTATGTATATCTATGGTTGCAGGTGATCCTCCTCATTATGCTGTGTTTTTATTTACACTCTAAATAGACAGTTGGTAGTAGTTTTAAGTTCTCCTTTGATCAAACAGTTATTTAGAAGATGGAATTCCATACAAAATGACATTTAAGAAGGATAAACATTACATTTGGGTCCCCAAAATAAAAATGGTGGATGTAGCTTAGTATATGTCAAAACTTTGAGTGGGATAGTGGCTTTAGCCTGAGGGGGGCGGAACCTTAGGGTTCAGGTAAGACAATCTGGTAAACGAGAGAAGGGAGGGGCAGGCGGCACAGCTCATTTACTGTGAACCAGGATGGGATGGTGATAGGGAATGGCCTGGGGAAGGGATTAAGGCCATAAAGGAAATTTATACAGCACTACGTCTATCCCAAAGGTCTCTGAAACCTTCTGTTGGCCTTAGGGAAGGATAAAAGTCAACAGAACCTGCCACATTTGGCAAGAGAGAAATTCAGTGATACAGGAGGTCAGTAAACTTGGACATCAATTATGCCTCATATTTGACTGCTGATGCTATTGTAGCATATGGAATTCTTCTGTTACAAACCAAAGAATCCAGAGAGCCTCCTGATCATCCAATTGGGCTATTTACCTAGTCTTAGAGAAAATGAGGAACTAATGCCCAAATTCCAATTTTATGAAAAGCTTTGGGACACAAGTCTTGATCATCAGTTTCAGACACCAGAGAGCACAGATGTCACCTCATGGGGCCTGTGTCATTTCCTGGATTTCCATCTTTTATGACATCAAATGTCATAGATGACAATAAGCCATTAATTCTTAACCAGCTGTCTGATGCTCTGCTTCCCTTAGATGGGTGCCCCGGCTTGGAGAATCTGCTTGAATAGCACCAAAACATTCTTGAGTTTATGATTCTTGAGTTTACATCATTACTACCTGACTAGTAACATTTGCTAAGGAATATAAATTCTTTTGTTCTGACGTTAGTCCTGCTTTTAGATTTATCGTATTTTCTTTTCAGAATGGGTGAAGAATGTCCTAGATACACCAAGACAAAAAAAAAAAAAAAAAAAGCTATGGCTTGGAACTTTGGATCATATTTGGAACAAGGTTTTATTTCCAGTTGAATGAAGACCCACATGTAACCCAACCAAGCAAATAGATATTTCACACACAGACAAAAATACAGTAACGCACAAATATACATTGGTTCCTAAATGTTCCTGGGTTTGTTGATAGTTTTTGTCTGTTTCTAAAATAATATTTATTTATTTGTAAATAAAGGCCCATCAGAGAACAGCCAGCCACCTTCTCTGGACTGATGGCTTTGAATAGAGTGGAGCCCTCTGGTCCCTCTTCAGATGCAAGTGTTCTTGGCGGGGGTGGAGTGTGTGTGTGTGTAAATATCACTGGGAAGTAGAGGAAAAATCTGCACATTTTGCTTGTGTAACAGACAAACATTGAAGCTGGGCATCCTGATGTGTGTGTCCTAGAGGATGTTGGGCTAGTCCCCATGTGGGATGCCTCTTGGAAATCCCTGCATTTCTTTGGCCAGGCTACCTCTGCACCACACCGCTAAGCAAGACCAGTTTGCAGGTGCATCTCCATCCTGTCCTTAGCACTGTCTGAGAGATGGTGCCAGGAAGCAGTTGCCTTCTGGGCGACACAGACTTGCTTCCTTTATAGTCAGGTGAGTGGTACCACTAGTGACACTGGGTTGAAAAGCCTCTCTTGACCCAGAGAACACCTACAAGCAGGGAATTCAACATCCTCCTCTAGACAACGGGGATGGGAGCTGCAATGTGGCAGCCGCTCTGGAGGGCCTGCACCCAAAGGCCATTAGCACAACTACTCCCCTGGCAGGAAGAGCTGAAAGGTGGACTGGGTGAAGGCCATCTGGATGGAAGTATGGGGAGACAAGGTGGAAATGGAAGGGCACTGGCCTCTGCGAGGCTGGGCTAGCTGGCTGTTTTTCAGCCACCGGATGCATCTACAATGGAATGCTGAGAGATTCTTGGCGATCATAATTTCATGCTCCCCTGAGCTGCTTTCTCACGCTGTCCTCAGGGGTAAGGTTGTGCAGGGACTGCTTCTAGAGATGAAATCATGTGGTGGGGACATGCAGGACCGACTGCACCCTACCGAGGCCCGTGCTTCAATATGACAGTCCCGGAAGAAAGAAATCTACCGTGAAGGGTAAGTCTTGTACCTTCCAGCACTTGAGTATTTTAAAGCAATACAGCACATGAGAGATCCTGCCACTTGTGTACTTGCTCATGTGGTTCTTATATTTTCTTATATATATTTTCAGTTCACTTCGCACAGTGCAGCCCTAGCCTGCTGCCCTCAAGGGAACTCTATAATCCATGTGGCAATAAAAATTTACCCAAGCTCCCGGACTACTTAAGAAAACACACCAAAAACAGCTTCCCTGAGATATAATTTACATACCACACGAGTTCACTGGTTTAAGGTATATAATTCAATGAGTTTTAGTATGTTCAGGGGGTTGTGCAACCATCACCACAATCTCATTTTAGAATATTCTCGTCCCCTTTAAAGAAATCCTGCACTCATTAGCCATCAATTGTCATTTCCCTCATCCCTACTTCCCCTTGTTCCAGCCCTAAGCAAGCACTGATCTGCTTTCTATTGCTACAGATTTGCCTATTCGGGACATTTCATATAAATGGAAGCATGCAATATGTGGTCTTTGGTGACTGGCTTCTTCCACTTGGCATAACATTTTCAAGGATCATCCATGTTGTAGCATGTATCAGTACAATATGGTGGTTGGACACTATTCCATTGTATGGATATACCACATTTTGTTTATCCATTCATTGGTTGATGAACATTGGGTTGCTTCCACTTTTCAGTTATTACAAACAAAGTTATGAACATTTCTGTACAAGTTTTGTGTGGACACATGTTTTCATTTCTGTGGGTTTATACCTAGAAGTGGAATTGCTAGGTCCTATGGTAACTCTATGTTCAATATTTTGAGGAACTGCCAGTCTGTTTTCGAAAGCAGTGGTAGGTACCATTTTGCATTTCCACCAGGAGTGTATGAGGGGTCCAATTTCACATGCTTGTCAACACTTGTTATTGTTCATCTTTTTTATTCTAGCCATAGTGGTATGTGTGAAGTGGGAGCTCACTGTGGCTTTGGTTTGCATTTCCCTGATTAATAATATTGAGCATCTTTTCATGTGCTTATTGGCCATGTGGGTATCTTCTTTTGAGAATGTCTACTCCAATCCTTTGCCTTTAAAAACACTTCATTACTGAGTTGTAATAGTTCTTCATATATTCTGGATAAAAAGTCCCTTATCAGATATGCAACTTGCAAATATTTTCTCCCTGTCTTGATGGTATTGCTGCAGCAAAGTAATTTTTTTCATTCAGTCATTTATTCACCCATGCAACAAATATCTATTGAACACAAAAGCATTAGGCACTATTCTAAAGCAGCAAAATAATTTTTAATTAATTAATTCTATTTTTCTTTTGTCACTTCTCCTTCCTTGACTACTTTTAATCATAATAGATGCTTGAATTTATATGATTCTGTAAGAGTTTTCAAAGCATTTTCCTTTCAAGCCCCTCCTGTAAGCCTCACAGTAAACCTATAAAGTAGGAAAGTCAGGTATTACGTCCACTTTATAGAACGTAAAACAGAGAGGCTAAATTGCCTCCTCAAGATTGCACAAGAGAGGCTGGGACCCAAGTCCTAGGCTCCTAATGCTAACCTGTGCTCTCTGAGGAGCCAGACTTTCCCAGCAAGGGGGGTAAATTATCAGACTTTTTGGCCTCAGCGTGGCACATTTAGATAATTTTGCCACATGAGGCAGGATGGTGTATAGGCTTTAGAATCATACAGGCCCGGTGGACATTTTACCTCCTCTGCTTGCTGGCTGTGTGACCTTGGGGAGGTTGCTTAACCTCTCTGAGGTTCAGGGGCCTCACTGGCATTAAGGGGGTGATAACAGTGCCAACCTCAGAGGGCTGCTAGGTGGACTAAATGAGAAAATGCATGTGATGTTCTTAATTAGCACAGTGCCTAGCATAGAGCAAGTGCTCAATAAATACAGGTTAACATTATTCTTTAATTTTTGATAACTGTTACTTCTTTCAAGATGGTAGCCTAAACAAGTAGGAATTCCTCTAGTTCACTTGCATTCTTAACTTGCATTACCCATCTGGTCATTTCATGGGATTTTAAAATGTTTGATCAAGAAGGAACCTGGGAGATCAGCTAGTTTGGCTTTCTAGAAAAGGGGTGTAGCACAGTGTGTCCAAGATCACACGGCAAATGAGCTTTCCAACATTACTTATCAGACGTCTCCTCTTCAATTTTCCATAAACCTGGTTGTTTTAGTGCCAAGTTCCAGGCAGCTCTGATCTTGAACAAGGTCAAAGCTTAAAAAGCACCCATGGGGGTCCAGAGGGGGTCAGAGAGATGGCAGCACCCCAGTCTTAGGCTGGGATAATGTTTGGCTCCTGAAAACCATCCTCCTAACCCAATCTCTGTCTGAATAAACCAATTCCATTTCTCTCCTGTGTTTAAAGCAAATAAAGCGAGCTTCTGAATGTCAGCAGCATGCGGTGTTTAATTTGCATCTCACCAAGGAATACAAGACTTAAGGATGATGAGCAAAAGGGATTTTTATGGAAACCAAATTACAGCATCCAAGACACAGACTCAGGGCTGTATCGGCTCAAGCTGTGATCTTGTTAGCTGTCGTTAACCGAGCCGGGTTTGTTCCTTGGATAAGGACTCTCAGGGCACATGTGTAAAACATTATTCAGGTGTTTCTGCGGGAAGTGCTGTTCATAAGGGCCTTTTCAAAGGCTATGTAACAGAGCGTAGCTGATAGACTGTGGCTGGCGGCAGGGAGCAGGGACCACAACTAAAGTCAACAAAAACACGGTAAGGACATGTATGTCTCCTAGTAAGAAGCCCCAGGGAAAGGCATTTCCAGGACTGGCTAATTCAGAGGCTCAGTGGTCTCACCAAGGACCCAGGTTCTTTGCATCTTTTTTCACGGCCACCCTTGGCTCGTGTGCAGGCTGATTGTCCTCACTGCCCTAAGGCGGCTGCTGCAGTCCTGTACACACAACGATGTCCGTACTAATGGATATTTCTCTCTGGACTCGCTTGCTAAGTAGACCACTCCTCATTGGCTTCAACTGCATCACATGCCCATGACCAAACCAGTTCCATAGCAAGGCTAACAAGGCCATTAAGACCATTAAGATCGGCTAAGACCCATCAATAGTCACCCCTTAGGACTGAAGACTGACCAGCCTCCCCTGAAGAACATGCTATTCAGTGTAGGGTGAACCCACAGGGGTTTTCTTGTAAGGAAGCGGAGAGTAGCTGCTGGATAGGCAATCGATGGTGTCTTCCTCATACAGAAAGCCTGCCCCATTAATGCAGCATATGCAACAAATGGCAACAAATCCAACCAGTCAGATTCAAGGTTAGCTTGATAGGTCATCCCAGCTAAAATTCAAGCAGAGAGCTGTGCAGCCTGGACACCTGAACACCTGGGTTCTAGTCACACCTGTGGGCCTCTGCTTCCTCATCTGTTAAGAAACGGGCACGCAAACAATGAATCATGGAACACTACATCAAAAACTAATGATGTAATGTATAGTGATTAACATAACATAATAAAATAAAATTAAAAAAAAAGAGACGGTCATGGATGAGATGATGTCTGAGGTTCCTCTGACCTCCAATATCTATAGTTAATTACAAAGAAAATCTATAGTTAATTACAAAGCAAACCCTGGTGACCCTCATTTTCATTACTTATCTCTACAAATGCCTTATATCAGAATTCCTAACTAGACGCTATGGTAATTTCTATGTTAATTCTTTTCCTTTCCCCCATTAGGGATGATGAGCAGTGGGGAGGCCAAGAAAACAGCCAGAGGACATCAGTGCCAGAAGTCAGAGATGATTCGCTACTGGTAGTTCGTCCAGAGTTGACTATAACATGCTGTCTTGTGTTTTCTTCCTGAATGTGCATGTAGGGTTCCTGCATAACGGCTGAGCGCATGACACATTCCTAGCTTTGCTACTGCTAGAAGTCTAGGCAATCACAAACATTCCCCTGACAACGATGCATGGAGCCTCTGATCACAAACATTCCCCTGACAACTATGCATGGAGCCTCTGATCACAAACATCCCCCTGACAACGATGCATGGAGCCTCTGATATGCCAGGCGCCGTCCTGGGGGCTGGAGGTTTCTTATGCTGCTGTGTGTAAAGTGACTTCAAGGATGAGCCAAAGGCATTATCTGCCTGAAGCCAGTTATATCCAGAGCACCTTCCATTTTAGTTTTAGGTCAATGAGGAGTTTTCTGCCATTAAGGATTTGTAAGTGCTTTCTTGCCCTGCGCTGTGGCTTTGCACACACTCCCTGCCTGGCACTGTTCTGAGTGTGGTGGGGGCAAGAAGCACCATGTTAGGGGCGCCTGGGTGGCTCAGTCGTTAAGCGTCTGCCTTCGGCTCGGGTCATGGTCCCAGGGTCCTGGGATCGAGCCCCACATCGGGCTTCCTGCTCGGCGGGAAGCCTGCTTCTCCCTCTCCCACTCCCCCCTGCTTGTGTTCCCTCTCTTGCTGTCTCTCTCTCTCAAAAAATAAAATCTTTAACATCAACAAAAAAAGAAGCACCATGTTAATCCGCGTCCTCAGAGTTGGAGGGCCTAGGATAATGTTCACAAGAAGACAGTATATTTTAAGTGCGAAATTCTGTGACAAAATTCTTACTCGTAAGAGTTTAGAGACCAGGAGAATAACTCCAGAGAAACTCCAGGAGGGCTGGAGTTTGCAGGTAGGTGTCCCCGGAGGAGGTGGTGCCTGAGCAGGGCCCTAACCTAGATTTAGCTAGCGGAACAGAGAAGGGGACAAGCTCTAGGCAAAGGGGTGGATTACGGGTGGGAATCCAGAAACTAGCAGGAAACAGAGATCCACAGAGGGCGGGTGTGCAGGGGGGAGTCAAAACAGGCTCGGGTGGGGGTGGAGCTATTTATATTTCCTTCGATTTTACAGAGTCCGGCACCAAGCAGCCCTTCTATGTAGACACACAGGTGGTGATGAGAAGAGCTGAAGAAATAGATCGGGATTGACTGATTTCCTGTACCGTGCGAAGCAGAAATTCTTTGAGCAAATATACGTGATTTAAAATAGGAAGACCATTCTCAGTGTGAGGCTCATGGGAGAAATGCTGGATCAGGGGGTGTCCAGCCCCACTTTGGTGCAGCCTCTGCTGGAGTAGAGGGCAAATGAGTCAGGGAGGTGGGCTCTCCCTCAACCACTGTGGCCCTCTCAGAACATACTCTGTGGAGGCTGTGCCCCTGGGAGACACTCATGATCGTAAGCGACACCCACATGCAGAAGCTGAGAATGAACTGAACCGAGAGGGAAATTACAAGAATGACATTTTATTTGAGGAAAGGAACATTGGAGTCAGGCCTTTGTTTCTTTAAGGTTTGCTGAAAATAGAGAGGTTGTTTTACGGGTAGGCTGAGCAAAGAGGGAGAAAGGAAGGGCGGTGGGGGGTGGGTAAGAAACAGAAGGGGGAATGAAATAAACTGAAATGTGGTCAGTATAATTTTATTTGCTTTATTATTCCTGAGGATGGTGCCAATAAGTCTGAGTTCTGTGACTCCCCATCACAGAAAATGTGAGCCATCCTGCTCCCAGAAATGAGCTTCCCACTAAAAGGAGAAGCATCACCAAGCATCGTACAACAGGTCAATAAAACTCCCAGCTGAGGCCCGGCCTGAATGGATGGTGTTCTCCCAGCAGGGTCTGAATGGTCCCAGGCATCGGGCTGGGGACAAGCCAGGCCTGCAGGGCTGCAGCCTGTACTTTCACTCAACACACAGCACGGAGTCGGGAAATGCAGTCAGGCCCCAACTGGGCTCTGGGTAAAAGGCCAGAGCACTGAGATGGGTGCTAGAGACAGTCCTTGCCTACAGGGAGCTCGCAGTTGGAAGCTGTGGCTTGTCTCTTTGATCAGGATCTGCTTCAAAGTAGTCTCACTTTTTTCCAATGAAAGAAAAATGAGTTAGAGAGTTCAGAGGAGGAAGAGAGGACAGGAGGGAGGTATGTAGGCAGCCATTAGGGTACACCTGGCAGTGTGTGCCTCAGTTAATCCCAAGGAGCAAAATGCATGTAGGGCCTCAGAGTGTCACATGAAAGAAAACACTCCATCAGGATCTTAACACCTGAAAAGACAGGCATTTCCTAAAAATGGCCCAGCTTCTCCCAGCCCCGGAGCCAGGTCCTGCCACATGGTTTGAAGGCCCCATTATTTGCATAAGTATGTGAGCCCCTTGTTCAAAAAGCAGGGAAAAAAGGTGTCATTACAAGTACTAAAATATAAAGCTCCCTCATTTCTTCCATGGTTTCTCGATTGGTCATGGCATTTTTTTTTTTAAAGATTTTATTTATTTATTTGAGAGAGAGAGAGCACAAGCAGGGGGAGTGGGAGAGAGAGAGGCAGGCTCCCTGCTTGAGCAAGGAGCCCAATGCAGGACTCGATCACAGGACCCCAGGATCACAACCTGAGCCGAAGACAGATGCTTAACTGACTGAGCCACCCAGGCGCCCCAGGTCATGGCATTTTTTATTTGCTATTTCATGTTGTGCTTTCTGGGCACCAGGGTACTTGTGGGGTGAGTACAGACCCTCACAGGCATCTGGGGAACTTGTCTTGTGGTGCCTGGCTGGGGTGGGTAGTCAAGTTGAGTCAGGCATCTGCCCTTTCCAGGGCCTGCTGCCCCAACTACGATGGGCAAAGGGTGACACCCAAGGGTATTGTGACCTTTGCACTGGGACATACTAGGCACCTGCATCAGGGCAGAGGAGAGGCTCGCTCTGGAAGAGTCGCCCACTGAATGAGCCTGGAGCTGCCAGCCTGGGGGCGGAAAGGGCCACGATGGTGCCCAAAGCATATGTGCCCTCCCCCTGGAGTGCAGGATGGCAGCAGCTGCTGCTCAGGATGAAGAGGGAACGCAGAGTGGGGCCAGGGCAGCCGGCAGGGGAGCGGGCGGCTCCCTGGGAGGCATGTGACCCGAGACTCCAAGCTGCTGCACACTCCACTCTCTCTCAGATTTTGCTTATGAAACATAAATTCAAAGACCAAACTATTAAGGATTTCAGGAGGACAACCGCAGAGCGTTAAACTAAGTGCAGACCATCTGATCATGGGGCCCTTTGAGACCTCACAGTTCACTGGCCCAGGAAGCTGGTCCTACCTGGGGCCATAGGTCCCAGGTCTTCTACCTTTGTCCTTCTCCAAAACAAAATACCCAGCATGCAGGCTGCCATCCAGACCCCTAGGACTGTGGTCTTCTGAGAGCACCCAGTTTCCTGCCTGCAATCCACCCTGCTGCCTCTCTGCTGGCATTCCCCGAGTTGCTCACTGATGTAAAGGTGGAAGAAAATTCCGCCGACTGTCTCCAGGTGACCAAGGTGGTGACAGTTTTGGAAGCTCAAAGGAATTTCTGTGGAGATGGGGTTTGAAATAAGTTGGAGTCCCATGTAATTAAAATAATGAATTAAAATTGCCACTTCAGTAATTGCTTTTATATTATAATATTTACTACCATTGCCATTGTGTAACTTAACTCATTAATTACATTTGGAAAAAAGTTCGGCAATGAATAATTAATAGGATGTGATAACTGAGGGAGTCATGGTGGTTAAGAAACAGAGCTTGAAAGAAAGTGTCACCCACAAGCATTCCGTTAATGAGAGCCTCACAGCCTGACAGCCACATGCTCGGAGGTGATGCTCTCAGCCTGTCACCTGCTGTTCTCAGAGGTCAGCAGAAAACTCTCTTTGGCCTCAACTGCAGATGTGGAAACAGGTCAGGAACTCTCCTCAGTGGCAGCAAGAAAGTCTCCACTTTATCAAAACAGACAGTTCTTGGCACAAATAACTCAGCAAAATACAAATTAGGAATGGCACCAAAAGGTCCCCCCAGCGCTGCCCATGCCTTGCCTCATAGAAAGTGGAAGTCTGATATTTTCCATCAGGACACATATGGTGGGCAGTGGGGGGCAGGAGTTCAGCCAGATGCTTCTGACCTGCAAGTGGTTCCAGCCCCACCTGGATTTCCAAACAGGTCCAAACACTTGCAGCAAGTACAGCACTCAGTACACACACACACACACGCGCACACACACACACACACACACACAAACATACACACTCGTGTGGAAAATCAAGAGGAACCACAGTGCACCGCTTCTGGCAGGGAGAGGCTTACTCTACTGAAAAGAGAAAATTAGTTTTCAAGGAAGCTCTCCTGAAAAGCAGGATAGAATTGTGATTTAAGCTGCATCCACAGTTTGTATACAGATGGCCTTCCAAGATCTTGACATTTTCTTATGTAATTCCCAACAAAGATCAAATACTTTTATAGGACATTTTTTTTTTCATAATGGTCTTTTAACCAAAATATGGTTTCTGTAGTGTTGCCAGATCAAATAGAGGGTAACCAGTGAAATTCAAATTTCAGATAACCAATGCATAATAAGGAATGTGAGGGATGTACTTATATTAAAGAATTATTCATTGTTCCTGTATTTTTATTTGCTAAACCTGGCAATCTTAGGTTTGTGATCTTATTCATCCAACATGAAAATGTCTGTTGCCAAGCACTAAGGAGACGCTCCTGGAACGTTTGTGGATGACTTACTTAAGAAATTTGCATGACACCTGGCAAACAGCACCACCATTAAGTAGTGTGCAGGGATTTCCTGCTTGAAAGTTTGCAAAATCTCTTCTGGGTTCTTGATAGGATGCTAGACGGAATGATATGTGAGAGGATTAACTGCAACTAATCACAGATCTGGAAGTTTGGAGACCTGGGAATTCATATTACCGGTTGCCAAAGCTGTATTTTAAGAGTGGTGTAATACAACAGATATTGTGATGGAGGAAGTGTTAGATGATAAAATAAAGGGGTAATAAAATATCATGAGTCTATTTCAAAGTCACAAAATTCAGGGTTAAAATATTGCCTTTAATGCTTCTGAATGAGTTGAAAGGATGAAAAGTTAGCCTTATGTAACCATTTCCTTGGTATAAGCAAATTTGTTTATATCTTCATGACTGCAACACCTGCCAGCTAGTTGATACTCCTAAAGTGGCCATATGAAGAGATTAGAGTTTCTAGAAAAAGAAATATACCAAATTGCCTTCCAGGGTAGGTGTATAGAATGTCAACATTGAAGGATCTTTAGTGCATCCAGACTAGCCACACTCCACCCATCCTAAGCTGTGTGTTGTTGCATTTAGACAACAGAATACTGGAAGAATATGTTATTCAACAGAGCAGCCTTTGTCATAATGTGGGGAATTAAAAGACATGCCCTCCTTGGGGTGTTTCACTGAAAGACAGTGGTATCTGTAAACCTAGAGACCATGTTCCAGGCTCATGCTTATTGTTGTTGCCAGTTTTATTTTCATAATACATAAAAGGTAGAAAATTCCTCTGGAAAGCAATTCTTCTCCTTTAGACTCTGTTATTTAGACTTTCTTATGCATTAGATGCAGCTTACCCTATTTAGAACAGGTCATAGATGGAGAGAGAGACAAGGTTGACTCCAGGCACCAGGTTTGACTCTAAACTCCTCTTTGGAGGCTGCTCATGGGGCAAGTGACCCAACCCCTCAGGAATGCGACCAACACAGAGGCAAGAGCTTGTGAAAACTTGCATTTCTTTTAGGAGCTCTGCCTCTATCAGGGTTTTAGCATTAAGACTTCCAAAAAAAAAGACTTCCAACAGATGATCTTCATCAGAAAGTTCAGAGAAAAAAATAACACTGGAAGTGTGGGTACATTGTATGAAGCTTGAAAAGGGGGAAGGGTAAGCCAGCAAATTTAAATACTAACTAAAGTCACGGCAAATATGTTAGAGAACAGAAAATAAACAGTCTGCAATAGCTCCTGAACACCTGTCATAGAAATGAGGAGAAGACTTTATGATCCCATCTTCACACTGCCCTCTGGAAGTTTATCAGCTGATGAAGGAGATAAGGCCCGTGTAGGAAGGATCACAGTCCTAGGGAGAAGTGACGGGGGCACTTTCACACAGCTGTGATACAGCTAAGAGGCCACACACCTTGGAGAAAAGAGAGAGGCCTGGCATGTCCTGGGCTTACCTCATGGAAGAGTTGACCTCTTAGAGAACGTGGGGTTCTCAGTGCAGAGAGCGAAGGAGGGCCTGTCAGAAGGAGGCAGCTCCTAGCTAAGTCTGTTAGGCCCAAGTGCTGTGGGCTGTTGCAGGAAAGCTGGCCTGAGCAGAACACGGAAGGGGGCACAGTCCAGTTGTGAAAGCTCAGTGAGGGTTCTAGCTGCTGGGAGTGGCCCGCCTCAGCCCTGGGACAAGCACTCTAGAAACTGCAAGGAGCCTTTCTTTCGCAGAGAACCCCAGCTCTGTGTCAATGAAAGGAATAAGCTGGACTTCCCCACACTGGTGGCCTGATGCTTGTGTGAACCGCCATGTATCATGCCACCCAACCCAAACAAATGTCCTTCAAACTTCTCCCCATCTGCCTGCTGAGAGGTTAGAGTCCTTCATACGAGCTTTCTATTCTATAGTCAGAAATAAAAGGCTTGCACTGAAAATGTTTCTTTGAGTAACACTGACTGATATGAATTCAATATGAGTTATAATTAGGGTGGCCATATAATTTTGGTCTAAACCAGGACACTAAAAAAAATTGTATTAAAATAACATAATATAAATCTTAATCATTTTTTTTTTAGAGAGAAAGAGAGAGAGGGCAGAAGGGGCAGAAAGAGAGGAAGAGAATCTTAAGCAGACCCCCCTGCTGAGTGTGGAGCTGATGAGGGGCTCAATCTCATGACCCTGAGATCACAACCTGAGCTGAAATCAAGAGTTGGACGCTTAACTGACTGAGCCACCCAGATGCCCCATTTTAAGTGTACAGCTAGCTTAGTAGCATTAACTATATCATATTGTTTTGCTACCATTACCACCATCTATCCCCGAAACTCTTTTCATTTTACAAAACTGAAACTCTATAAACACAAATTTCCCATTCTGCCCACCCCTCAGCCTCTGGCAAACACCCTTCTACTTTCTGTCTGAATTTGACTTACTCTAGATAACCCTATATATAAGTGGAATTACACACAGTATTTATCTTTTTGGAGCTGGCTTATTTCACTTAGCATAGTGTCCTCAAAATATATTATACAGCTCATGTCAGCATTTCCTTTTTTTTTAAATCGGAATATATCCCAGTGCAGGTATATACCACATTTTGTTTATCCATTCATCCATCTATGGGTTGCTTCCATCTCTTGGCCATTGTGAATAATGAAGCTCTGAACATGGGTGTGCAAATATCTCTTTGACACCATGCTTTCAATTCTTTGAGGTAATATCCAAAAGTGGAACTGCTGGATCATATGGTAATTCTATTTTTAATTTTCTGAAGAACTATGTATTTTTTCTATAGTGGCTATACCATTTTAGAATTCCCACCAACAGTGCACGAGGGTTCCAATTTCTCCACATCCTTGTCAACACTTATTTTCTGTTATTTCATTTTTTATTTTCTTGATAGTAGCCATCTTAATGGGTGTGAGGTGATATCTCATTGTGGTCTAAACCAGAACACTTCAAAGAGTGAAGGAGGCACTATGTGTAATTATAATGGGGCATGGGTGATCATTAGGATGTAAGCTCATTGCAGCTATAATCAGCCGAGGGAATCGCATGGGGAGTGTTGCTTCTATGGCCTCAGATCTACTGGCCCAGAAGCCCAGAATGCAAGCTTTTGCTGTAGAGCAGCATAACAGTCTTCTCAGGGGGCTCAGTTCCTCCTTTGATCTACCCAGCTACCTGTCTTCTTGCATTCCCCAAGTTTCTCACTAATGTAAAGGTAGAATAACATTTGGCAGACTGCCTTTGGGTAACCAAGGTGGTGATAGTTTTGGAAGCTCAAGGAGGCTCAGTGGAGCCAGGATTTTAAATAAGTTGGAGTCTCATGTAAATAAAACAATTTTGAATTAAAATTGCCTCTTCAGTAATTGCTTTTATATTATAATATTTACTACCATTGCCATTGTACAACTTATTTCATTAATTACTGTTGGAGAAAAGTTGCCAGGCATCCTTAGGTTGGGGGTTAAGGGTTAAGTGTAATGGATGGGATGTAGCGTTTTTACTTTACCCTTCATTACTCAAGGGTGGTAGGAGCTATTCACGTTTCTCCCTCTCTTCCTTCCATCCATCCATCCTTCCTTCCTTCCCTGCAGCTGTTTTACTAAAAATGTATACTATTTGTAATAAATTTTTTGTTTTACATAGCTCTTTTGGAAAAAATAACCCCATAAGGCCTGACAAATGCTTCGAGGTAGAGCAAGCATTACCATCTCCACTTAACAGATGAGAAAAAGGACTCAGAGAAATAAAGTCGGTTGGCAAGTGTTAAGGCCATGCATTAGGGACTACACTAGGTACCAAGATTTGACAGGGATAAGATGGAGCTTGTCTTCTGCGGGAAGGCCGGAAATCAAGAAGTTCATTGCAACAGTGGTGAGTGTCACCGAGAGGCAAGTGGAGGGTGCTATGGGAACAGATGACAAAGGGGGGAAGGCCTAATGGGATACAGGATGTGTAAGCTGGGACCCGGTATTAGGGTAGGGGTAGTCGGGGCAACTTGGAGGGGAGGAGCGGGGGGAGGGGAGGAAAACTTTTCCAGGTAGAAGAAACCGCGGGTGTGCAGGTGTGGGAGAAGTACCATTTCTGTGCTTGGAGTCATACAGTGAGTCTGTGACAGAGCCAGGGCTTGACAGGGACAGGAGGAGTCATGTTGGTTGAACACCTACTGTTCCAGACCTTCTGATACCCAGAGAGTCTGTGTGCTATCCACGGCCCGGAGCTTCACTTCCCCTGACCAAGGCAAGGAAATGGGGGTAACTGCTGACTAGTGCCCACAGGAATCATATATGGGTCGGGTTCACACCTAAAGACCCATGGGGTACAGAACTGCTGTAGAGCTGTGAGTAAAATTTGGCCTTCATTTTGAAATGTTAGTGAATAACTAATATTTCTTCAGCCAGCTGGAAGGAAAAAATTTTTTTTCAAGAAATATAAGTCTTAGGAAATAATGTTGGCTTGACTTTCTTCTCCTCATCATATAAATCTAAGCACGACCGGAGCACTTTTCAAGTTTTTTTGTCATCTTCTGTTTTTAAGTGCAGATCACAGAACGAGGGCTAGAATCCCTAGAACTACTTTCTTGGAGAGAATAGAAGCAGATGAGGTATGTGCCATCCAGTCAGCCCCCAGTGGAAACTTGCGGGGATGCATGTTCCTTCCTGTTCTATGCTCAAATGTGGGGCCAACATACTGCTTGATCTGCTTAAATGGGACTGTGTTCTGATGCTCTGACATATGGACAAGGGCAAGAACAGCCCTTGGTCTGGCATGTAGCCCTCAAGCCTGTGCTGTGAATGCAAGCTTGTGGCAGGTGGGATTTCATCCTTTTTAAGGGGATGCAGTGGGGGTGGAGCAAGGATGAGGCCCTTGGGTGACCAGGGCAACGTGCTCTCATCACCAGCTCAGTGTGCCAGGCCGTCCCTGCACAAGGCCACACTGCCACCCGAAATCCTGGGCTCCGGCCAGCTCTACTCCTTCCTCAACCTTAGGCAAGTGACTCATCCCTCTAGGCTTCAGTTTCCCCATGTGTAAAATGGGGACAGTGGTGCCTCCCTCAGAGTGCTGTCATGGGGATGAAATGGGATAAAGACAACAAGCCCGAGCATGGGGCTTGCTGCCACTCCAAGAGGGAAAAAGGTAACATGATGTCCTGATAACCACATGCCTTTGTCAGGGAGGGACGGGTTATCATTCAACGTTGTGCTCACCTTCTAACAATAGCAAAGGCCCACGCCTACTGTCCTTTTAGAATTACACTAAACAGCTTCATGGTTGAGGAAATGACTCAAAGAAGATAGGGACCTCCTTCACAGATACCCTCAGCAAACTAATAAATACCTCAGTTCTCTGTGCTTGGGTAGCATTCATGCCTTCACACACATGATTTTCCTTTTTCCCTCCCAGCCCCAGGACTGGCTAGCTGAATAGGGGTTACTGTCTCCACTGTAAGATGAGGAACTGGGGCCTCAAGTGGCCCTCTGACTCACTGGCTGTGAACAGGGCAAATGGGGCCACAGGGAAGCCCCTGGGGAGCTGCTGGGCCTACACACTTTTGGGCTGGGCTAGGCTTCATGGAGGTCCTGTTCAATGAGTTGGGTCAGGGCCAGTGAACAGGCAGAACTGGTCTGTGAAATGGAGAAGGGGCCACGGACTGTCCCTTCGTAAGTAGTTGGTTTGGTTTCAACATTGTCATCTAACTGACCTATAATTAATTAATGAGCACAGACATACTGAACACTGACTCTCAGGATGCGAGGAGCAATGGATAGAGGGCAGCATGAAAACTCAAACCCAAAGCCACGGAGAATTACAGAGCGAGCAGGCACGGCTGGGGCATCTACTCAGAATTCAGCAGCTCTGATGGCTGCAGATGGCCAGGCTCTGACGCTGGCTGTCAAGGGCAGAGGTGGGTGCTGCACTCTTCGGGCTGTTGGGGGGACATGGTATGGCAGCTGGCCTGCCAGTCACTTGCCTGGGAGCCAGCACGGGGAAAGGAATTGGATGAAGTCGGGAAAGGTCAGGCTGCTCCAGTTGACGGGGAGCACATTAACCTTTCAACAGCAGCAGGGGAGCTCATCGGGCTCCAAAACATAGTCATTAAAGGCCAGCTGGGCGGCTTGGCCAATGCTGGCCCAAGGCTGCCTCTGGGAAGGCAGTCAGAGGAGTGGGTCACGGGCAGGCCGATTGGGGAGTGGAGGAGAGGAGAGGAGAGGAGGGGCAGGTCCTGTGCCCAGAGTTAGCAGCTGGAGGGGTAGCTCTTTCCAGCTGGCTCTGTGAGTCCAAAGTGAAATGGCCAGGGTGGGACTATCTGGGAGGGAATTTACTGGGGGACTGGACGGGTGGGAGGTGTTGGCCCAAAAGGCTCTTATAGCAGAGAAGGAAGGCTCCAGGCCTTTGGCTAGTTTTCTTCACTAAAAGGAGATTTAACAAACAAAACAAAAAACAATGGTGGTATCATAATTTAAATAAACTTCCATTAAAAGTGGCTAAGTAGTTTGGTTTTAAACAAAACAAAACAAAACAAAACCCCAATGTATCTACTGGCTTTAAAACTATCCACCCACACTGGCTTTAAAACTATCCACCTACCACAAATGTTTCTCCAGCTGGCCCTCCACTTATTAAAGGCATAGACATGAGTGAAATATCTAAAGACAGCGGCATCAGGGTGTTAAGAAATATACATGTGTACTAAAATGTACTTTATCTTTTTGAATCTTCTTTTTTTTTTCCTCTGTAAGATATATTAGTTGTTGCTCTTGGGTTTCTTTTATGTTCAGTTCAGTTTTCCCAGATCTGGGTCAGTGAGAATGGTGAACACATGCAAAATGTATAAAGGTGTGTGTGTGTGGGGGGGGGGGGAGTGACTACAGATTGTGTCTTCCTGTGCAATCAGTTTAAACATTTTAAAAGAACTGACCACTAATGAACTAATCATCAACATATTCAGTGTAGGACAGCAAGTGCTTAATTAAAACTAAGTAGTTATTCAAGAAGGTACAGGTGTAATTCTACTTCAGAAATATATATTTTTAAAAAGGAGTAGACAGAAAGCAAAAATAAACTATTGGGACTACACAAAAATAAAAAGCTTTTGCATCGCAAACCATCCTCAAAATTAAAAGGCAACCTACTGAATGGGAGAAGATACTTGCAAATGACATATCTGATAATGAATTAATATCCAACATATATAAAGAACTTCTACAACTTGGGGCGCCTGGGTGCCTCAGTTGGTTAAGCAACTGCCTTCGGCTCAGGTCAGGATCCTGGAGTCCCAGGATCAAGTCCTGCATCAGGCTCCCTGCTCGGCAGGGAGTCTGCTTCTCCCTCTGACCCTCCCCCCTCTCATGCTCTCTCTCATTCTCTCTCAAATAAATAAATGTATAAAATCTTAAAAAAAAAAGAACTTCTACAACTCAACACCAAAAAACCTCAAATAATCTGATCAAAAAATAGGCAGAGGACCTAAATAGACATTTTCCAAAGAAGACACACAAAGGGTCAGTAGACACATGAAAAGATGCTCAGCATCACTCATCATCTGGGAAATGCAGCTCAAAATCACAATGAAATATCATCTCATACCTGTCAGAATGGCTAGAATCAAAAGGACAGAAAATAATAAGCATTGGCAAGGATGTGGAGAAAAAGCAACCCTTGTGTACTGTTGGTGGAAATGTAAATTGCTGTAGCCAGTGTGGAAAACAGCACAAAAGTTCCTAAAAAAATAAAAATAGAAATAACATATGCTCCAATAATTCTATTACTGGGTATTTACCCAAAGGAAAAGATATATGCCCCCCTATGTTTACTACAGCATTATTTATAAGAGCTAAAATATGGAAGCAATCTAAGTGTTCATCAATAGATGGATAGATAAGGAAGATGTGGTATATATACACAATGAAATATTACTCAGCCATAAAAAAGAATGAGATCTTGCCTTTTGCAACAACATGGATGGACCTAGAGGGTACTGTGCTAGGTGAAGTAAGTTAGACAGAGAAAAGACACATATCATATGATTTCACACACATGTAGGATCTAAAAAATAAAACAAATGAATAAACAAACAAAAAGCAGAATCAGACCTATAAACACAGAGAACAAACTGATGGTTGCCAGAGAGAAGGGGGTGGGAGGATGGGCAAAATGGCTGAAGGGGAGTGGGAGGTATAGGCTTCCAATTATGGAAGGAATAAGTCACAGGGATGAAAGGTACAACCTAGGGAATAGTCAATGGTACTGTAGCAGTGTTGTATGGTGACAGACAGTAGCTACCCTGTGGTGAGTATGGCGTAATGAATAGACTTGTTGAAATCTCTTTGTTGTACATCTGAAAGTGATGTAACGGTGTGTGCCAACTGTATTTCAGTCAAAAAAGAAAAAGAGTAGACAGCAGTAACAAATATTGAAAACTATGCTAATTCCACCAGAGTTTTATTGCTAACTCTTGCTAACTTTGAGATGTCTTGTGTATTGAATACATAGATAACTTTTTTGGATGTATTAAAAATTAAATTAACAAGCATGCGCTATACCACTGTCCTTGGTCTAGAAGTGAAAGTGATATGGTGTTCAAAGGAGTATGACATAATGACAAAGACTTTAGTAAAAGTAACTATGGAAAAGGGGCCACGGACTGTCCCTTCATAAGTAGTTGGTTTGGTTTCAACATTGTCATCTAACTGACCCATAATTAATTAATGAGCATGGACATACTGAACACTGACTCTCAGGATGAGAGGAGCAATGGATAGAGGGCAGCATGAAAACTCAAACCCAAGGCCACGGAGAATTACAGAGGGAGCAGGCATGGCTGGGGAATCTACTCAGAATTCAGCAGCTCCGATGGCTGTCAGAATAACCTCCCACTCCCCTTCAGCCATTTCTGCTATTTAAATATTTTGCCTTCAGTAACTTTATCAATGTAGTCTGAGAGAATGAGTCCAGAAGAGGGGAACACAGTGTGGATGGCAATGGGTCAAAGTTGGTATTTTAAAGTATGGTAATAATAGTTCCGTCACGCCTTCTATGGGGTGTCTGGTTCCTTCTGATCCACTTTCCCAAGGCTCATTAACTCAGGTGGTGGGGACGATTAGCTTTGCTCTTGGGTAATCACAGATCTCCCCCTGGCTGCGGGAGGAGGGATGGGACGGCGGGTCTCCTCACCACCGGGGACCAGGCACGCCTGTGAGAGGCTTTCTCCACTAGCAGACAAGGAAGGAAGGAATCTCCAGACTAGAACTCCAGCACCTCAAACCCAGGACAGAGAGCACTACTTCCCACCAGAGACACGTGAGAAAGGGCACCATCCTGAAGAGCTTGGAGTATTAGTACATATGTTCATGTTCATTTCTTTCTTTCTTTCTCTTTTTAACTTTTAAAATTGTGGTAAAATATATGTAGCATAAAATTTATCATTTTACCATTTTCAAGTGTATAGTTCATTACGTATATTCACATCGTTGTGTGGCTGTCACCACTAACAAGTCTTTTTTAAAGAGGCCATGCACTCCTAAGAAAGCCGAATGCGTTCCTGCGGGCTCACAGGAAGTGTGGGCAACGACAGAAAGGGTTAAAACTCACTTTCACCCAGAGGCCCCTCCTATGGCATCCCTGTGCCCAGACATCAGGCAGTGGGTCCCCACTAATCCTCAGGTGTCCCCAGACCCACTAGACCATTTTAAAGGGCAATTAGTGGCTTCATACAATTCATTGTTTACTTACTCAAAAGACTATAACAGTTTCTTCCAGGCTGCTCGAATGTTCTATTGTGTAAAATACATGTTTGGGACCTTTTAAAACATGTGTTATTTACCTGATAGAACTCAATGGCTTCTCTGGAGCCATTCAGTTTTATTGTAGAAATTAGTACTAGGGGGGTTTTTTAAAAGCTGGATTTTAGACCTGACAGCCTGCGTTTGCTCACATTGTTAATGCAGTCAATTGAGCTAACAGCCACCAAAGGGCGGTGGGGGACGCTTACACGGCCTCTCCAGAAGAAGCGGTAAGGCCGAGGGGGTCCACTTTTGTGAATATATATGGGTACCATCGGGCCCTGTTAGAGAGGAGAGTGCTGGCTCAGAGACTTAGCAATTTTTCTCCCTCTGCAAGGTCCCCCTGAACAGATCTCTACCAGGGGTCCCCATGGTATCTAAGAATCACTGTTTGCTTTTGAAATAAGGATTATTTACTTTGAAATAATAAATGAAACCAATTCTTTGGAGACCCACCAAAAAAGGTGTCAGGAATTGACCCAGATTGACTTTTCTATGTGACTCAATAGGAAGATGATGTGGTAGAGACAGGCCAGAGCCTCCTGGAAGGCGTATGTGAGCCTCATCTAGGACCCACAGACCCACAAGTTGGCTTTTAAGGGGAGAATAGGCTAGATTAGAATATATAACAAAATAGGAGGGGTATGAGCAACAAAAGTAAGGCATAGTTCTTGGGATTTGTCGATGTTTACTTTTCTATTATGTCAATGTAAGAAATGACCCACACCATTAGCTCCTCAGGGTTTCATATATTAAATCCATACTGTAATATTTTCCTCCCCTGGTTTTTAAGCCTCTTGGTAGGACTTAAATCAGAGAGTACCTCATGGTATCTTGACGAGTGACTCTTCTTAGTAGTGCAACAGAGTAATTACTATCATATGGATAGATTAACGGAGCACTTTTTCCATTTACCACCTCATTTAATCCGGATATAAACCTAACAAGGATGGCATTACTATCAGCCTGTTTATGCAACTGAGGAAGTTCAGACTCAGATGGGTACATACTTTGCCCAAAGTAAATTCTAGCCCAAGTTCAAGGATTCAAAGTCCCATCCTTCCTGCATGATGAGGAGAAGTTAGGGAGAGCTGGGCCAGTGGTTTGGTATTTTTTCCCAGAGAGCAGAGATAAGAGGGCCTAATTTGAAATCTTGGTCTTTATTGTTTGAAAAGCACTGAGAAAGTCTTAATGAGCAGTCCTTTTGTATAAAGTACTACCTAATATTTAAGATGGGGTTCCTGTTCTCCCATCAGCTGTCGAGACCAGACATAAATACCTAAGGTGAGTGGGGGATGGAAGCAGGCCTCTGGCCACAATTACATGAGGTGCTGATGGAATACGTGCGTGGAGCCAGGTAAGTTGGTTATTTAAGGTTTCCAGGGAAGATGAAGCTTGATTCCACGTCTGAAGGCAGCACTGTGTAGTAAAAGGCGACCCCCACCCCTTGCACCGGTGGCTGTCTAGAGCTGGCTTTCAGACCCCTTTCCCTTTAGACGTCTACACCCCGGCAGAACGAGGGGCCTGCGGCTCCCTGTTCACCCCCACAGCCTTGCTTGCTCAGACCAAGGCCATTCGCTCTGCGGAGAAAGCCCGTGCTTTCCCTTCTCCCTTGCTGGGTCCTGTGAGGCTACCCATCCTCTATATGCTACTCCCACCACCTCCCCCACCGCCGCTCCCCTCCTCTGCTCAGAGAGTCCTTCAGTGCCTCACTGCACCCCTCCTGTGGCTTTGATTTCTTCATAAATTGATGGGGGGCAAGGGCGGTTACTGAAGCAGCTAAGAGCCTCATCAACCAGAGTCAGACCACTCTGAGGCTTTATGTCCGTAAGACTTCGGGTAAGTGATGTGTCTCTGGTCACCCGGTTCACCAGGATTTTAGGGAGAGTATTTGGGAAATGAAAGGAAATAAAACTTCACTGAACATATCATCTCCTCAGGGCCCTCCTTCCCAGCTGAGAAGGTTGCTGTGAGCAGTAAATGAAGTAACGCACGGAAGCGTGGAGCGTAACACTGCCATGTGACTGCCCTGCTCAGAAGACCTATGGCCCTATGAAGGGGGGGATTCAGAGGGGGAGACGAACCATGAGAGACTATGGACTCTGAGAAACAAACTGAGGGTTCTAGAGGGGAGGGGGGTGGGAGGATGGGTTAGCCTGGTGATGGGTATTAAGGAGGGCACGTTCTGCATGGAGCTCTGGGTGTTATACGCAAACAATGGATCATGGAATACTACATCAAAAACTAATGATGTAATGTATGGTGATTAACATAACATAATAAAAAAAATACACATTCAGAAGACCTATGGCCAGGTGTGCACATGGCGACATTTAATGTGCATAGTAGTTACATGGACACCTAAGCTTCTCCCACCACCCTGTAAGCTCCTGGAGGCTGGCATCCACAGGCAATGAGTTTCTGTGTTTGCCACAGAGCCCAGCACAATGCCTTTCCCATCGCAGGGGCTCCGTAGCGCAAACATGCTTCAAAGGAATGAAGGAAGAAAAGGAGCATGAATCACTGGCAGAGAGAGTATGGGAGAGAGCTGTAAGTCGGGGCAGTGGTATGAATCACAGAAACGAGGAGCGGGGCGGGGAGACAGCGAAGGGCTGCACTGCATCTGGTCTCGCCCCCTCTCTGAGACATCAGAGAGTTCTCCACTGGTACTGATTTCTAGTTTAATTCCACTCTAATTAAATGGCACTGGATGATTTTAATCCTTTGAAGTTTTTTTCTTCCAAGTTTTTAATTCCAGTTAGTTAACATACAGTGTTATGGTAGTTTCAGGTGTACAATACAGCGATTCAACACTTCCATACACCACCCTGTGTTCATCATGACAACTGCACTCCTTAATCCCTATCGCCTATTTCATCCATCCCCTCAGCCTCCTCCCTTCTGGGAACCATCAGTTTGTTCTCTATTGTTAAGAGTCTGTTTCTTGCTTTGTCTCTCTCACTCTTTTCTTTCTTTCCTTTTGCTTATTTGTTTTGTTTCTTAATTTCCACATGTGAGTGAAATCATATGGTATTAGTCTTTCTCTGACTGACTTGTTTTGCTTAGCATTATACCCTCTAACTCCATCCATGTTGTTGCAAATGGCAAGATTTCATTTTTTATGGCTGAATAATATTCCATTATGATATCTATCTATCTATTTCACATCTCCTTTATCCATTCATCAGTTTCTTGCCTACTTTTGGACAGATTTTTTTTAAAGATTTATTTATTTATTTGAGAGAGAGAGAATGAGAATGAGTGGGGGAGGGGCAGAAGGAGAGGAAGAGAATCTCAAGCAGAATCCCCGCTGCCGTGGGGCTTGATCCCACGACCCTGAGTTCATGACCTGAGCCAAAACGAAGAGTCAGACGCTTAAGTGACTGAGCCATCCAGACGCCCCTGGACTGATTTTTTTAATCATTCCATTTTTTCACTCTTTATCTGTGTGGCAATTAATAGTGTTCCTCAATTCTATAGCATCTTCTAGGCATGGACACCTGCTTTAACCCCTAAGTGGTGAGCCCCTGACTGTCAACCTCAGTCTCCTGGGTGGTCTGCTGCCGCAAAAAACAACCAGCTTCAGAAACATATTTTCTGGCTTCAGCCCAAAGTCGTCACCTTTTAACCACAAAATTGCTAGGAACTGTGCTAGGTGCCAGGGATAAAAAGATAACCAAGCCAGAAATGTTAGGATTATTAGAACTATTAGTAGAAACAAAGTATTAGTACAGACTGAATTAACTATTTGTTGGAATGTAAAACGTGGCATGAGCCACCAGTCTGTGGCCCCATCCATGCCTGCTTTGTTGCTATGCGGTGGAGGATGAATCATAATCACTGGGAGTCAGAGGACGTGGAGTTTAGTCCCACCTCTGCCAGGTGTTACCTTGTGACCTCAGATGAGTCACATCACCTATCTCACGCTCAGTTTTCTTCTCTGTAAAATGGGCTTCCTAGCTCATGCGGTTGTTGTAAAAATCACAAAATGAGACGGTCAACGTGATAGTGCTTCTAAACTCTAAAGCTCTTTTTAATTTACACAGTATACCAAAAAGACTTCAGTATAAGTAAGGAGTCCCTTGCATTGGAGACACTGCTGTGGGTCTCAAGGGCAGGGTTGATAGACACCCTCTAGCATGCCACATTAGCACCTTCAAAGTTGGAAATTTAAAACTTTTTAAAAAAGTTCTGCATCCCGGACTCTGAAAAACAAACTGGGGGTTCTAGAGGGGAGGGGGGTGGGAGGATGGGTTAGCCTGGTGATGGGTATTGAGGAGGGCACGTTCTGCATGGAGCACTGGGTGTTATACGCAAACAATCCATCATGGAACACTACATCAAAAACTAATGATGTAATGCATGGTGATTAACATAACAACAAAAAAATAAAAAAATAAAAGTTCTGCATCCCCCCCACCCCCTTTTTGGACCCTTTGAGAAGAGACCAACTGTTAGTAGTGCATGGTAACTGTGGCTCTTCTCTCAGGACATCAGGGACATTGTGTAAAATGTTATGCAGAAAGTTACACTTCTGTGCTGTTGGCCACCCCAGCATGCTCCCTTTGCTCGGTTGAAGTTGGTCCACTTGGCAAGGGGTCAGGAAGATGAAACTGGATGCAAACCCCCTACTTTGCAGTCCGATACCCCACCTGGCCCTCCTCACCTTACTCTGGGGCCATTTCCAGTCCTGCCTTTGGATGAATACCAGCCCCACGTGGAAGGAAAACCCCTTCCTTTTAGTCTATATCTCATTTGCTTAATTCCATTACATTCTCCCTAATGGGAAGAGGAGATTTGATGGGTGAGATTTATTTGAATGAGCCCAAAGAGGCCCTTCTTTTTGCAAAGCCAGCATCCCTCTAAGTGGTAAAGCCCTGAGCGAAGGTGCATGGCGGCTTCTGCTCACCACTGCACCCCTGCCCCAGCTCTGCGGCTGGCTGAGCACGCGCGATGCGCTCAATAAATGCTCGAGGCATAAGTGAATCAATCAATGGCAGTTGTTTGGATTTCAGTATAAATGGATCTTGGACCTGAGATATTGCCAGATGGGCAGACAGGTTACAGTCTGGTGATGCATCTCCAAGGCTATAAAAATGTAGCCGTTTCTGGAGTCACACGCTGACATTTCAGAAGATGATTATATGCACAATTTAACCACACGGCCACTCGTGCCCTCCAAGTGCCATCGCTTCAACAACTGTTTTCATGTTGGCTTTCTTGCTCATTCCTTTTTTTTTTTTTTTTTTTAAGTCAGGCACAGTTTTTTTTTCCCCCCCAGCTCCTCTTATTTCCAGCTGAATGTGATTTATTCATATGAAATTATGCTCCATTTTTATAAAACCCAAGTTACTGCAAATGATGCTTGAGGTTTCACAGAAAATATTAATTCCTGATCTGCTGCTATAAAGCATCCCAGCTCGTTCTGCAGCAGCTCTGTCGCTCGGAGACAGATGGAAGCAGTCCAAGGGTATGATTAACTTCTCAGTCCCGGCAATTTCCTAGTGCTCCTCTTGCCCTAGATTTCAAGATTGACCTCCAGCTTCTCTGCAAATGCACAGTTGCTCAGCTTGATAAATCACACGAATCCCTTTTTTGATCACAGTTATCTACTATTTACTACTTATGAGGCGAAGTTAATCATATTCAGAGGCACTTCATATGCTGCACACATACCCTTCCTTCTCTGAACAGCACTTTGCATATTTTCCACATTACTGGCAATGTGGCAGCTTTCACAGTGCAGTGAGTATACACCAAAGACACACCTTTATAAATGAGCCTTGTGCCCATTTATCCTTATTCTCCTCTGCCTCTCTCTACCCCATCCGGTACAATGATCCATAAGGAGAAAAAAAAAAAAAACACTTGGGAGGCACATTCTAAGGAGTGACTAAGTAAGAAGGAAAGTGTCCCTTTGTAGATTGAGGTTTTCTTCTAATTAGCTTGTTTTACCTTACTGAGAATTTTGCTACCTCTTCCTGCCCTGGTCTCCTACTTTTTTCATGATTTGGGGAATCAGTGGGCCTCTGGTAGGCCAGCTGACGCTCAAAGGCATAAAACAGATGAAAAATTCTACAGTCAGCAGTAGGAAAGAACAACAACAACAAAAAAGCGCCGTTCTACCCTCATGCAAGGCTTCCTGTCCCTGCAGCGTGGCGCAAGTTAGCTGGGCTGAAGCCCAGATTTGCCTTGCCAGTGTGATCCAGTCTTCAACATTTTGGCTATTTTGGAGGAACCATAAATTCAGCCCATTGTTCAGGCAAAACCAAACAAGGCCACACGTTTTCATTGGAGGTGACCACAGAAGATTTTTACATTTAGGTAATGGAAATCTCGTAGTTTTAATTTATCAAGGTTGTGCATTGATTGCTTAGGACCCACTGAACTTTAAAGCACAGTCTTAACTGTGAGATACTGGATTTCTGCTAGAATGTCTATTTAACCAAGAAACTGGAGAAATGAAAAGATAGACAGGATTGGCCTTCAAAAGGCATCTGGATGTTCTCTCATCTCAGACACCCCAAAGGGACAAGATTTCTACCTGCCATTAGAAAGAAAAGGGAGTGGCCAACTCGTCTCATCAAGTTCGGTCTCTAAGACTTGGATGCAGGTTTTCTCACGGGGAAGCAGAGAACAGCTACTGGCTTCCTTCAGTGTATGCTCACACCCACCAACGACCTCAACGTCGGCATCAAGTTCACATCTTGAAACAAAATGGCTCTGCTCCTGTATTAAATGTCCTTGTGTCCACCAGCTACTCAAGGTGGTTAGAAGGCTAACTGGAAGTGAAAGGGGCCCACATGTGACCAAACTAGCAGGACAGGAGACAAGAAGTCCACATTGGCACAGCCTAAGCCACCACTTGCTGTTCTGCCTAACTGCAGAACTCAGGGAAGCACCTTGTAATGTCTTAAAAGTGCTGCCATTTTCTAGGACAAAATGAAAGTGCTGCCTCATCATAATGGAATTTTATATCAAGAAGTGATAACAACAGGCTGAAAATAATAGTTCAGGAAAACAGAATAGTTCATGTAAATGAATACCCTGCTCTAAGTAGCCAGAGATACTGGGGTAAGATCTCCACCTTGGGAAGGTCACAACTTGGGGGAAATCTTTACTCAATTCCATTCCCACCCTGAGGTGGTTCCTCTGACAGACAGAATATTGGGCGAGACATGCAGTAGTATGACCCAGAGTCACATTCATCATTTTCTAGAAAATACTGGTTTATTCAACAAAATAAGTAATGTGCTAGAAAATGACATCTATTACTTGGTAAGTTAGCATTCCCTAATTTAAGAAAATAGAAAATATAAATCCCATGAACTCAGTAGGTGTTTTAAGTCCTTATTTTAAAAAAGGATTTAAAATTGTATCTCCAAATGATTACAGATACTTCTCACTTCTGGAAATCACTCGTGTGGCCCTGAATTCATGGAAAACAGAATAGAGGAAGCACAGGGAAGGTAGCTTTAACAACTGCATTGTAAGAAGAGCAAAGTCAACTCATTACTTTAAAATGAGCCAAATCCCCCCAGTTTTGAACAGAAAAACCTTTAGACTTAAGGGAGCAATGCTCTATTACATTTAAAGAGGAGGAAATTCATAAGAAGAGAAATTACAATGGGAACCTCTGTTTCTTGGGAATGGACTTTTTTTCTCACAGTATTCTGCTGTTAGCAGTTATATAATCAACAGGGGCTAAGATGCTAACTTACTAGTTGACTAACTATTGGTTTTGATGAGGGGTTTTAGAGAGAATATCAAAAAAGTCAAGGGGAATAGTACTGCTCATCATTAAAATCCATGCACGTTTTCTATCCAGGACAGAGTCATGTATGTTTTGGGAAGCAGCCTTAGAATGCATCAGTTCTAGTCTCTGATGATTTGTCTTTGTATTTGCAGCCATGTCTTCAAAGGAATTCCCCATTTTCCTGAAATAGGTTTTGATTCATTCTACCAAAGGTCATAATGATGTTTTGCATCTCTCTCTATATACAGCTTTATTGAAATATAATTTAGATACCATAAAGCTCACCCATTTAAAATGTGCAATTTGATGGCTTTTAGTAGAGGGCTGTGAAACCATCACCATAATCTAATTTTACAACATTTTCAATACCCCTAAAAGAAATCTTCTAACCATTGGCAGTAACATAATATTATAAACTGAGGGCCTTTGCTTGCTTTTCAATGCATTTTGTTGAAGGAAACTCTTACTTAATAAGTCAGAGGGAAAAAAGAAATACGTAGAGGAAAGGAATTAATGTGTCAGATTTTCAATGTTTCGATCCAGAGTGTCTTTCTACCAACAGACTCAGAAGCAGTACAGTTATCAGCTTTTGTGAAAATCCCAGAAGCAATTCCCAGAAGATCACGTGGCGGCCCCTCTCAGAGCACACAAGCTTGTGTGGTTGTCATGGGGAAGGCTTTTCAACTGAAATAAAAATACTCACGCTCAGCCTGCCACCATAGAGAAAATGCTTTTCACCCATGAACACAGATAATTTGCCTAAGTGACAGGTTTTACCTTGGAGAAGCACTGAACTGAGCTAGTTGACACAGTCAATTATTGTTCAGTCAAAAAGAAAAAAAAAAAAAACAACAAGAACTGAGAAGAAAAGGAAGGTAGTGACAGTTAGCTAGATAATGCTGAGGTGCCCACCAGCCAGCCAGGGGAACATCTCCTCCAGCTGGTTCCAACACTGCAAGAACCTCCCTTGTGGACAGAAGCGGGCTTCCTCTTAACCTCCTGACAGTTCTTTAAGAAACACACACACACCCCAACCTTAGTAAATGAAAACTCAAAAACCAACCAAAACAAAAAGGGTCTGGTCTGTTCCTAAAAGTAACTCTGTATGTCCCTGTTCAGCATTCTTTACACACAGCTTTTTGGGCAGAGCAGGATGTGAAATGCAGCTTGAGTGTGTTTAATGATTAGGTTTATATATCTCGTTCAATAACACAAGTCCAAAAACACAAGCCAAAGCCAGGAGTAAAAAGTCAGGCACTCAGGACCGTGAACTGGGTTATGTGCATGAAGTATTTCAAGAGAGAATTTCATCAAAAGACAGACAGCTCCTGGTGAAGCGCTATGGAAAAAGTCTGAAGAAAACATTTCAAAATAAATGAAACTCTTATTGCTGAAAAATGAGCTTAGATCTCCAAAAATTCCAAAGTTCAGAATTTACTGCCCCATTTAGGTCTTTTCCTCTAAGTTTCTTGTCTCCTGTTTCATTGCACAACAAGGGGTTCTTCACACTTTCTATGAAATACAACAAGGCGATTTTTGCAGTAATAAACTCCACACATGCATGACAAATCCAAGCATGCAAAATGTTTAACATCCCAGTTCACAGATACTTTAGGGACAAAATCCGATTATGAATTATATGCCACAATAAATAGGGCTCAATGTTTCATAAAGCAATTTATAGTTCATAAAAATGACAAAATGTACCTGTCAGACAGAGCGTGGAGAGCAGTTCTCTGGGCTGCCTGCTGGAAGGAAGGGCAGAGATGTTTATTTAATATTCTGACTTTAAACTATGTACTCAATCAACACTTTTAAAAATCTGGTGTCACACACATTTTTGCCATGTGGCCAAATATTAAACTACTAGCAACATAGTAGAGAACCCCATCATGTTAAGAAATGAAGGCTTCCAGAACAGTTGACAGAAGACCCCGCAGCACACCCCTGCCACCAGGGGGCGAGCGCGGGGAGGCACGGCGTACTCGGCAGGCGAAGTTAGACCAGTCTCTGGAGACCAGGAGAGAGGATCAGAGCTGTTGCATTTTTACTCTATGACATCGCTTTTCCCATGGTTTTATTCTACTTTCCTGTAAGAAAAAAATCTGTCTTGGCTCCTTTGTAGCTTCTTTCTCAATGAAAGCGTAATTTTTGACTCAGTTTTCAGATTTATTAAACAAGTCACCACAAATGGAAATTGGAATGCTGACTGGAAATGTGATGATATTATGAGATTATTGATTTGTTTTAGGCATAGTAATGACGTCGGGGCGATTTTTAAAAGAGTCTTTTAGAGATCCATATTGAAATATTTATGGATACAATTATATGATGTTGGGATTTGCTTTAAAACAAGACAGTTGGAGGGAAGGGAGGGTGGGTGGGCATTTATAAATGAAACAAGAGGGCCTTGGGTTGGTAACTGTTGAAGCTAGGTGATGAGCACATTGGGAGATGATTATATTATTCTGGGCATTTCTGTAATGCTTTTGAAACTTTCCCTACTACCAAAACCAAGAGAAAAAGAAAAGAAAAAGCCACAATATCTCCATCAGATTCTCTCAGGTTTGTAATCACTTTCTTTTTGTCTGCCTTCTCTATGTTTTTGTACATTGGCTTTCTATCACTGAGCACTCTGAGACTTCAGAAGGCCAAGGTCACACTCTGTTCTCTGTCTCAGAAGTTATAATTGGGAGGGGATGAAAGCATGGCCTGTAACACCAAGGCTTACTCAGGGTGCACCAGGAAATAAAGAGTGCATATAGTTCATTTTCACCATGTATGCTACACATGTCAAGTTTACTGCTTACCAGGGACACCAAAATTTTTCCCATGCTATCCCTCATTCCATTTAGACAGCAGACAAAATAGAATCTTCAAATTAGAAAAAGAAAATGACACATCAGCGTCATCAATCCTATTGCAGAAATGAAATATACCCTTGGTGGGAGCTGCATGTCCTTGGATCAATCAGTCCAACACTTACTGAATTCCTACTGTGTAGAGACTATTATGCTGCGCTCCAGGAGGGACAAAAACAAAAGCAGAATAAGTAGTCATTGTCTTGGAGAAGCTCCATCCCTAGGTAAGAAGTCACACTGGAGGTCCAGGGATGACTTGAGGACACACATGAAATAACATGTGAATGAAAAGGTTGAGGTAGGACAGTGTTAGGAAGATGCAGGTCTGAATGACAGCTAATGGTTGGTGGACCAGTAGCTCCTCAACAGTGCCTAGAACTGTTAGCACGTGCTCGGTAAATATCCACTGAGTAAACATTCAATGAATGAATCCATTAGGGAGTCCTTCCCACTGAAATTTGAGCAGAACTTTAAAGACAAGGAGTGTCTGGAATTGAGTAGGGGTGTTTCTTCGTTTTACATTCATGAGGGGTATCACTACTGGCTTGTAGTACCTGGGGTTGGGGATGCTAAAACCTTTCAAAGATCAGGAAGGTCCTTTGTACAGTGAGGACAGGTCCCCTTAAAGTGACAAGGGTAGCTCTAGGGAGAAATACCACAGCAAAGTAGGAATGAAAGTCAGATTTGAAAGAAGTCAGATTCGCTTCTGGGCTGGGCAAAAGGAACTGGAAAACAAACAAATAAGAGGAACCTTGATAATTCCCACAAATGATATCACCACACTGATTTAAGAAAAGACATAATCTAACAAAACCCGACAATCTAAGGGGTTACTGCCTCCGCCCTCCCCCCTGGTTTCCAGCAAATTAAGGCCCAAATGCCCTGGCATTCCAGTGTCACATAATTAGTCCAAGAGAGGAAAGAAGAATATCCACAGAGCTTCTCTTGGTGAGGACACCGGAGGGAGTAGGAAGAAGCACGGGGGAAGAGGTGAGAAGCCTGAGCTGAAGACTTGGAGCCCTGGAGCCCCCTCCGATACCTCAGAGGATGGGTACTTCCTTCTCTCGTGCTCCTTGCTCTGTGCTCTCCTGGAGGGCCAGCCTAGGAGCATGCCCACAAAAAGCACCCAGCAAGGGACGGGCCACCATCATTGTGCCCAGGTTTGTCTCCTAAAGGGTTCTCTTATCACTCATCAAGATGGCTTTCACTTTTGGCAGCTATCCTTGAAAAGAACTAAACTCTCTATTCTTGACTCTGGCTAAATATACAAAAAGAATTTGGAACTCCCCAAAGGAAAGATGGCATGCATTACTAGTACAGTCTCTTTGACATCATCTCAGCAGGAGGCACTGGACACCAACTCTTCCTGGAATAACAAAAATCATAAGGGATGTGACTGCAAGTTCAACAGAAACCTCTCACATGGTCTCTGCAGTTTCTCCATCCATGGGTGTCAATGTTTAAAAAGTCTATTGACTCTTTTCTCTCCTGCCTCCAAATACCTCCTGCTGACTTTTGTGATAAGGAAACACTGTGCTTTTTGATGTGCAGCCTATGAGAAAATTATTTAGAAAGCAAAAGCAAAAGCAAAACAAACAAAAAATGAGAAACTCAGCCGCTCAGCCATCACTGGAGTGATGCATCCCAGGTGTTGGCACCTTTTGAGAATATCTCCGTAGGCCTGATGTTGGCTGAGTCCTCCTCACATAAGCTGACCTAGAAGCTTGGGGCAGGGACTGCTTTTCCTTAGCAGATGGATGTGATGCTGGGGCCAAAAGGCTTTGATGTATGTCACGGACATAGGAAGGTTTAGACATCAGTCATGCCACCAGTCACTAAGTGATGTCTGTCTGAGCCAGTCACTCTTCAAGCTGTCTGCACGATGCGTGTTACCACCCACTTCATGCCGTGGTATTTAGCACACGGACTGCCTGCACCACTATTTTCAATGCCTGGTTTTGATTGTGCTATTTAATTTGCAGTTATTCTACATCATTAAAAACTTTACAGAGGGTGACTCATCATCCATCAAGAAAAGAGATGAGAGTATTTTAACCATTTTAAATAATTCCTTGAGAAAATAAAAGCTTTATGGCATTAGATTAAAACTGTATGTCATATAGCAAGGCAAAGACCACAATTTTTTTTTTTTTTTTACTGCCTCCTCTCTTAAAAGTAGTTTGACTTTTGCATACTATTTCACTTCATGGTTGGAAAATAATAAAATAAATAAACATTGGAATTAAAGAGCAGAGAAAAAATTACTTAGGTGACTCATGACTGAAGCCTGAAAAACTACTCATAGTAAGCTAGATGAATTGCCCAATTTCCTTCTTTCAAGAGTTGTACATTACAGCAACCATATTTTTCTCTTCCTAAATCATCATCTCCTCTAGTAACTTTCCTCTTACTCAGTTCTCAGCAAAATAGGTTGAGAAGGTTAAGAGAATGCTTCATTGATCTCTCCTGAGTTCATTACTCATTCATGAATGACTCTGAAGCATAAGTCTATGAGACAAAACAAGTTTTCCACCAGAAATAATCATTTTCCAGGTTCTCTCCAGGAGATGACATCTTTTCTCTGTCTTTATCATAGCAAGCTCGGTGTTTTGGCACATAATCAGTAGACATTCAGGTTTCAATGTATGCTAAATGAATTACCAGTCACAATCTGTTATTGAAGGGAACTCAAAGAGGAAATTAAGTGTCCTTCTTGTAATTGGGTTGTGCATAGAACAAGTTTATGGATATTGGAGTAGGGAGGAGAATGAAAGGAAGAGGCTGAAATTCAGAGGGGTCTCAGGATGATCCAATTTCTTTTTTACTTGACAAAAACAGACTAACATGCAGACAGCTCTGTAATTTGATCTGAAATACCTACAATGTACAGGTACGGGGCTCGGCTTGGGTGACAGGAAAAATGGACAAAACCCTCCCCATATTGTACTTAGGGTCTAGAGTGAGTCAGACATGAAAAGTTAAACATATACAAACATTCTAGATGACAAGCGCTATGACAGAAGAGCACAGGGTTCTATGAAACAGAATATGAAGGAGACCTCATTTGGAACGAATGGTCAGGGAAGGCTTGCTAACTAAGTAAAGCACAAAAAAGCTGATGCCTGAAGGATAAAGAAGTTACTGACCCAGAGAAACGGGAGTGAGTGGGGAAGGAAGGGGTCCAGTCAGGGAAGACAATTTGGGAGCAAAGGCCTGAGGTAGGCCTAGATCCTTGCTCAGTTGAAGAACTATAGGAAGGACACTGGGGGGGGGGGGGAGCTCAGTGAGCAGTGTGGGCAGGGGCATCCCAGGGGCTTTGGAGGTCAGAATAAGGATTTTGGATATTATCCACAGGGCAATAAGAAGACATTGAAGGATTTATATTATGGGAAGTTGGGTGAAGGATGTACGGGACCTGCCTGTACGTTCTTTGCATCTTCTGGTGAATCTATAACTGAAAAGAAAAGAGTAGGGAGTGAGGCAATATAATTGACATTTTTTCAGTTATCACTCTGACTTCTGTGTGGTGAATGGATTTGAGAGGGAAGGGACAATGTTTGAGGTTGTTGCAACAATGTGGGCAAGGGAAGTGCATGGGAGCACTGGAGACAGAGAGAGCTTGTGTTACCTTCTGGAGGCAGAACTGAGAGAACTGGTGATTGATGGGGTGTGACAGACCAGGGGAGGGGTCAATAATGAGTCGCAGGCTTCTGGCTTGAGCACCTGGTAAGCATGCAGGACTGGTACAGGAGCAGGGGCAAAGGCAGACTTTAATTTTGGGTGTGTGAAGTTCAAGTTGCTTCCGTTCAAGCGTAGAGGTTGAGTAGATCGTTGGATACATACACGAGACTGAAGCTGTGTAATTGCCAGTAAAGCACAAAGTACCAATTAACAGTCATAAAAAGGAGATACATGCTGAATTTTCTGGATCTACAGTTTGCTCTCCTTCTCAGAGAAGTAGATTCAGGATTCAAGTGGTTAGAACACATCTTTATTTCTCCATCCACATGTGACTAACCTCTATCTTTTCTAGAAACAGTAGCAGGTTTATTATACTGACAGTAAAGCACCTACCTCTGCAAGCAGTGATTTAATCATTTGGCTTCACCTGTGTTAGGACGTTGTAGCCACCTTCAACTACTTGAATAAACACTATCACAGTTAATCTTCCTTCTTCTGTGTTTTGCTGTTACTGAAGCACACTTTGAAATTTAGACTGGATTCATGTATCTTTACAGGAATTCTGTCTGGTAAGGCCTTACTTTTTTCCTGCCACTTTTCTGCAAGTTGAGACTTGTATTTATTCATTTATTTCACTGCTTAATTTCCTTCTACGTCTCTTAGCACATCTTATGTGTCATTAACTTAACTTTTATGCTGTAGCTTTTCATTTTAGCCCTAGCTGATCCAGTCTCTTCCATTTGTTTTCAGTCCGCTTAGTAATATTTGCAAGACAAAGGAAAGAGTCTTAAGCTCTTCAGTTTTTCCTCTGTAATAATGAGTCCTGTGCATTTTCAGATTCCTAGAAATGCTGTCTAGGAAGCATTTTGTTCAGTAGACTTTGACCTTATCCTGTTCTCTGCAGGGGTCAGGCAGAGTCAGGGATGACAATGTAATTTATGATCCAAATAAGAACATTTTGGAGAATGAAAGGGGATGCTACCCAGATGGGAGTCAGGGGCAACAGGAGAAAACCCTGTTTTTCTGGGCACGCTGGGCTGCATGGCCTCTCTAATAAAGACAACTCTGCACAAATATAAATAAGATCAGGATGAGAAGACAGAATTTCAGGGGCTTAGGAGCTTGGTAATAAAGAAAGCAAACAGCGGAATGGGGTCAGCAGCAGGCAAATTACTTGCATTCTTGTTCCTTTAAGTGAAGCCAATGTTTCTGTCATTTTCCCCCTTCTCTTTCCAGCTGCTCTTCCTTTTATTTAGATTCTGCCTAATCTGAGGTCTAGTTCATCCTTTTTATAAGTGCTCCTTGACCAAGGCTTTTGTTGATCTTCCTCTCTCTGAACTCCTAGCCCAGAACATGTGTTAGCACCGGGTTCTTTTCTTTCTTGAGGAGTTTGCCATTTGCTTCCTGGGAATTCTAATCCTGGCTCTTCCAGCTCCTTGAGGATCAGTGAAGGTGGAAACCCTAGCCCATCCCCCTCACCGGAAAGGGCTTCCTGGAGACTGACAACACTTGCAGTGGGATTCACAGGCAGGATGTGAATAGGTAACTTAATGGGGATGATATATTGCCACTATTTATTTGCCACAGCTGCAATCTAAGAGATTTTTTGAAATACATTTTTTTTTCTTTGCTGTATATTCTTTATTTCACTTTCTTTATAAACTAGGGTACACTTTCCTCTTTGGAGAAAGTTTCATTAGTTTTTTTCCCCCCACACTGGATTGCTTAGATTTGTTTATGTCTACCAGAAATTCCATAAAGACAATAACAAGTATTTATTGAGCACCTATTATATCCCATGGAAAATGCTGATTGGGGTTGACAATACCAGATGAAGTCTGCCCATACAACGATATCTCATAACTTGGCTCCTTTAACCAGCTGACTGATTTGGGGGACTTGTTTGAGGCCAGACTGTCAGTGACAGTCCTAATTTGGCCATTCAGATCTTCTGAGAGGGATTAAGAGAGACACGCTTGTTTTCACTGAGCATTTCCTGGACATAAACTATGAGCAGTTTGTGATATCCGCTGTGCAGGATGACAAGCTCCTGACTCTAGGTCCTGGAAACTTTTGCCTTCACAAATGAAAATTTAGGGGCAGCCACTAGGAGTTAGGAGAAAGAAGGGAAAGGTGTGGGGACAATGTGAGCACATGCCATGGGGGCTGTCCCCCGTCCACGGTGACTGACATCAGACTCCTCCCACAGGGGCTGGGGCTCCACTGAGGGCCTGGAAGATACAACCCTAGACAGTGGGTCACACTGACTGCTACAAGGGCAACATCACGGGTCAGAGGGTCCCAGTGGCTTCCTGGAGGAAGTCTGTGGGGCAGGGAGGCTGGTGTGGGAGTGGTAAGAGGTCAGTGTGAAGTGTAGGGATAATGGTAGGAAGAGCCATGGCTGTGCATGAGGCTATTAGCATTCAGCACGCTGCTGGGGGGTGGCTGTAGAAGTAAGCTGAGTGATATCCAGCCCCAAGCCAGGTCAGAGGAACAACTTGTCCCATGGCAAGTAGCTGTACCTACCTGGCCAGCTGGACACCTACCCCATAAAGGGCCAGACTTAGGGAGGCTAGATACCAGCTCCTTGAGGACAGCAAGTGAGCACCAGTTACTTTATTGAACCAACCCTTTGTACAAGGTCTAACCGACAGTATAGGCAGTGGCCCTGTCTCTCTTCTCCTTCTTTCTCTGCCTCTTCCCCTCCTCCTCACTCTCTCTCCTAAAACTCCAGACCTTCTCCCCTCTTCCTCCTCCTACCTTCCAGATCTATTCCTCTATAATTAGCTTCTTGCCTTTTCTTTCTTTTTTTTTTTTTAAAGATTTATTTATTTGAGAGAGCGAGAATGAGAGAGAGAGAGAGAGTACATGAGAGGTGGGAGGGTTAGAGGGAGAAGCAGGCTCCTCGCTGAGCAGGGAGCCCGATGCGGGACTTGATCCAGGGACTCCAGGATCATGACCTGAGCCGAAGGCAGTCGCTTAACCAACTGAGCCACCCAGGCGCCCCAGCTTCTTGCCTTTTCTGATATAAATCAATTTTCCTGGCTTCTTCCTGTACTCCTCTCCTTTTATTACTACACAGGCATTAAAAAAGGTTCCAGCAACGCAAATAAAGAACATTCCTGGGGAGAAGGGAGAGGAGAAGAGGCAGAAGGGAGGGGGAGGATGTTAAAATGTGCGTTCTAACAGCTTTACAGTAACACATACTTATATTAATATAAAATGTTTTCTATTAATCTACTTTAGTATTTTTGTCCAGTGACCTTAAGATATTGAAACAGGGGTTCGGTAAGGCTGACTTGCTCACAGTCAGAGCCGGTAAGAAATGGTACCCCAGCCCTGCCTTTGCCTCACCTTGGACTATCCCTGGAGAGGGTGAAGGGAAGGGGACCAGAGGAATTTGGAATTCTGCCAGTCTCACTGTGACGGGGACTGGTGGGATGCTGAGTGGACGCTAACACACCCAGGGGCAAGCTTCCTGTGGGGACATTAATGAAGAGGAAGCCTAGGAGTCATGTTTGAGACAGGCATTTGCAAAGGAGATGGGTGGGTTTTAGGTTTCTGGGACTAAAGTCTTTTCCTCAAGAGGTTTACAGGTAGAAGCATATTGTTTATCTCAGAGCTTGCCAGAAACTCCGGAGGAAAAAGTTGTTTTTACTTCCAGAGCTCACATGACAGAACTGCATATAATAAGGAGATGCCTGCCTGGGTCAGGGCTAGGAAGGTGCAGAGATCACTGAGGATTCACCAGGCAAATGGGGCAAACCCACCAGTATTGCTGGATGATGGTGAAAGATCCAAGCTTGGCTGTAAATTCTCACAATGGTGAGAGTGGTGGAAACATTTGGATTCTGGGACAGAACACTGGCAAGGCAATAGCCTTCCGTGTGTGTGTGTGTGTGTGTGTGTGTGTGTGTGTGTGTGCATGTTCATCTAGCATTTGCAATTTCAAAGTGGAAGCAAACAAGCAAGAATGACCATCATATCTAAGGATGGTTGAGTAGCTTGGAGATACTCCACAGGTAGTATGTGGATTTAAATGATTCCTGGTTGTTGGGAATGGAAGGTTAAATTTGGAGTGTGGAGGGGATGCAATCTAAGAGCCCTGCAGGTTCTACCATGGCTTTGTGGCCCACTGGTTAGGGTTTTGGTCATTCACACACTCCTAGAACTCATCTCACAGAGCAATTTCAGTGCAAGCCAGACCTTGAGCATGGCCAAGATGGTGATGGCCTGTTAACAACTCTCACCTTTGGCATAGCAGGTGGATACTGGGTTCAGTCACTTCCTACTTTGTTGGGTTTGCCAAATGCTTTTATCCTTATGCTACCTCAACACAATGCTTTGGTGGAGACCCATTCATTTTCCACCGGTCTTGGTAGGTGTTTGATTATCAGGAATGCAACTGGGGTCCAAGTTGTGTGGCATATAAACGTGACTTTTTTATTGTATAAAGATGAGAGTCACATAAATGTTTTGATAGTTTTGTTGTAAATGCAACTTGTATTTGAATAACCAACATCTTAAGTCTGATTTTATGTTTCACTTAGACACCTTTTTTACTGTATTTGCAATATTTGAAGGTAAAAATAGGTTTGTAATGGTTAAGAGTCTTCTAATTGTACTTTGCAAACCAATTTTTTTAACATAAAAGAAAGTTAAATTGATTCTGATTGTGTGATGTATTAGCATTTTCACCTCTCAAGAGACTACTGCCTCAGGGTTTATATGTGAAAAGTGTTTTCACATATGCGATGTAATCACATACTCTTCCTTGAACTGCTTTAGACGTTTAAGAATGAACCCCATGTTGAAATAAGTGGTACCCGGAGACATGTTGTTGAATCGACCTCCCCAGAGAGACAGTCTGGCTCATTTGCACTTTTCTGGTGTGGAGAGGACGGTCTGGTGGCCTGACGTTTCGGGACCTGTCTGGTCTGCTTCTTAAAGATGGTCTTCTTTCACTCAGCCCAACCTGTTGGCTGCAAATCTGGTCAGGATGGAACTGGCAAGTGCCAAGGGGTGTTGAATGACCACAAATGATTATGCTCCATGTAGAAACAACAGGCTAAGAGAGTCTCCTGAGAAAAGCTGTGCTAGGAGATAACCAGCCCCACTTGGAGAAGATTTGGGAAAACACAAACAAAAATAAAACTTTCCAAGTGCATATCTGGACCAAACACCTGAGTGACTGTAGGTAAATCCCTCACTAAATGAAACCACTCAAGCCTGGATCTGAGTGATAGCATATACTCCAAGGAGCATCCACTCTTGAATGGTTACACTTCTGAAGAAGCTATTGAAGATAAAAACCATTAAAGTCACAGGACAAAGTACTATTCCTCTGAGTTAAATAGCTATGTCCTCTGGAGGGAGAATTCCATTTCCTCTGCCAACCAGGAGCTCTGCTGGCAGCCGTATTTGAGAAGAGCATGCCTATCAACTCCTGACGCATGGCCTTTCTTCTGTTCTCCAAATGGAGAGTCTATTTTGTGGGTACTGATATCCACCATTAACAAAAACTTGGCTTAGTTTCAAAAATATAGCTCCTCTATGAATTCTTGAACTTAACAAAGCAATGATTCTCTGTTTTTGTGTTAATTGTATGTTTGCCCAAATTTAATGGATCATCTTTTAATTTTCATATAATTTTCTCATTTCCTGGATTTCTGTTCAGGGTCTTCCAACCGAAACCAGTCACATCCTACGGTCCAGGCAGGTTGGGCACAACTAAACCTACATAAATCTCAATCGGGTCCTCAGAAGAAGTCTGAGAAAATATTTTAGGAAATAGGGTTGTGGGGCTTTGTACATCTGTGCTCAGTGACATTTAAGTCAGCTGGTAATTTCAATTTTGAAAATTATTGTTCATGAACATGAAACAAAGGCCATTACATTTTTGGTCATCTACTACCTATGCTCGTGCTTTTCACAAATGTGTATGAAGAGTGGCATGATTTCATAAAATTGGCCATATTAAGAGATTTTTGCATTTGCTTCTGGTGACAATGAAATTTCATTGATATATTATGATTACTTAACTAAGTTTTAGGACTGTTCTCCAAATAAAAATCTCCTGCTACACATTTGAGTCTCCACTGACTGCGACAGAAGTTTCAAATAGATGCTTACTTCATACACATGACGACCTGACAGGCAGTCGTTTTCAATTTGAGTTATTGCTCTGCTTCTATATTAAAAAGAAACTAATTCATCAATATGATTAAATTGGATATTTAGCTTAGGGATAACATTAATGCAAGACTAAACATAAAAACAAACATAAACTACTCTTCCTTTTTTTCTATTTTGCTATTAAGTTTAATATATGTAATATATGCTTCTTTTTGTACGTTGAGGGCAGAGCTTTTGCTGGCATTTAAAATTTACTTTAAATGTTTGAGGCTAAATTACCATAATGAATATTGCTAATGTGTCTTGCTTGATGTTCGGCACTTAGTAGGCATTCAAGTTGATTCTCAGAAGGACTCTTATGTAAAAATTTTTTAGCTCTTGTTTGACTACAAATAACATCTACAATACAGTTCATTTCTAATGGAGGAGGAACTTGATTTTGGAGCCTTGCCCCTCAAACCTGGTCCTGATTACTGCTTCAACTCCTGTTTATATAATTCTACACAAGTTTGGCAGGATTCAAGAGCACATACCAGGGTGTTGGCTTTTATGAATCTCCTGGGATGTGAATGTCAAGCTGACTGGATGAACTTTAGCCACAAATCCCAGACAAGCACAATGACTCTATTTATTCAGACTTGGCCACCTGAATGCAGATTGACTCTGTGGGTAATAAATTTTCACAGGCCAAGAACTCCGGCATCCACCGAGCTGATCCTGAGAAGAAAAATGCACCCAGGGAAGTGAAGCTGGGCTGCACAAACCTCCTATGTTTTTATTCCACGTCTGCATATCATTTAGCTAATTCATTTGGTCACTGATAGACCTGCACTGCCAATGGCTTCAGAGGTTCTTTTCGAAAGCTCTGCTTTCTGTTATGCAATTGTCATATTAAAAAGGAACAGGGAAAAAATGAACAGAGCCTCTTACAATTGGCAATCTGCTTTCTATATTACACCCCACACTGATGTGAGTTATCCAGTGGCCTCTATGGTAAAAAGCAGAGAACCGAGTGGGGATGTTTCTGTGCCTCCCCATAAGAAACCAAAGGTGACAAAAAGCAATGAGAACTGCAATTCAGTGCTCGGAGCAATTGCACCTACGATCTTGACATCTTGATGCAGTGAGGCTTTAGATTCATTCCGAGAGGGCTGGGATTCTTTTTGAGACACGGTTAGTACTTCATGCATTAAAAATAAGAACTGGCTCTTTAACTTGAAGATTTACATTAGCTACCTAGATATCTATTAAATTAATTGTGTGCTCTCCAAATATTGACTGGGGATTAAAAGGTAACTTTTCTTCATTGTAAGATGTAAATTCTGCCAGTAGGAAAATTTCCCTCTACAGATTATATCCAATCATCAGTGCCTGTAAAATTAAAATTGTCAGTTTGAGTGGATAAACCATGCTCATTTAAAGAGAAAAATGCAGTTATATAATTAAAATGAAAAGACTGCCTGATAACGTGTGGATAATGTAATTACTGGAAGCTGCAGGCACATATGTAGCCATTCAATTTGGATCCCTGCTTCTTTACTCTCCCTGAGCTTATATATTTGTCATCTCTGAAACACTGTCTGCAGTTGACACTCTCTCGGCTGCTTCTTGCTGAAAGTCTTAATCATCTGTTCCTCTCCTTAAGCCTTGGCTATAATAATTTTATCTAGATATTCGCTGTGTTTGACTTCCCAAGTTTTCCCTGACTTGAGAAGCAGAGCTCCTCTTTTTACCAAATTGGAAGACATGCAATATAATTAATCCCTCCAATTCCATTAAAAAAATTCCTTTAGTACTTAGTGACTTCAGGAATAGTTTTGTCTTAAATCTTCTAATTTCTTTGCATTCTTACATAAAAACATTGGCTTCTGGAATGTTAAAGCCAAGAGTTACAGAAAAGGGGATCTAAATAAATTGCTACACTATTGGTATCTTTCATTTACCCAGACAAACAAGAAGATGGATTCTCATATTATTTGTCCTAGTCCCAGTTTGAACCCCATCAAGTATGAAAATTATAAGAGCGAACATGGGAATATGCTTCCATTTTAATTATAACCCCAAACTTTCTAGGTAAACTCTGTCACAATCTCAGCTCTAGACGTTACAGTCAAAATTCTGCTATCCTTGAAAGGGAAGGCTGCAGAGAAACCCATTCTTTTGGTTTCAGAGGCTTCTGTTTGAGATAAATTCTGAACATTTGTAACTTCAACATGGCGTGGCAGTAAGCAAATTTAAGAAGTGGCTATAGACATTTCCATTGGAGATTGGATAGACCTTTCCTCCTAAATAGGTAGATTATTTGTACATTCATCTACAGCCACCTTAAGATTTTGGGTCTTATGTTTTTGTCTTCTCTGTCAACACCTTGGATCTTTGGACAGGACTAATTTGAAAAACCATAGTGTTCAGTAAAAGAATAAAGGCAGAGCCAAAGTTATCTTTGATACTGGACAACAAAAAGCAGGAAATCCTGTCAATTCAACTCAAAATTGTATGGGGATTCATGTACCCATTCAGCAAGTATTTAGCACCACTGCTGTGCCAGACACAGTCCCTGCCCTCAGGAAACTTCCAGTCTCGTTGGTAGAGACAGATATTTTAAGAAGTAAACATAACACATAACTAAAAATATGATGAGACTTACGAAGAAAGGTTAAGACAATTGGGAGAAGGACTAACTGGGAGGTCCGATTTAGAGAATGGGGAGGCCCCCTGAGAAAGTAAAAGTTATGTTGCACTTCCAGGATGAGTAGGTGTTGGTCAAGCCAAAAAAAAAAAAAAAAAAAAATAAGGGAGGAGAGGCCTCTGGAGGCCCTGAGGCAGCTGAGCATGGCTTGTTAAAGGAGCTGTAAGAAGGCCCATGTGGCTAATGTGCCATGAATGAGCTCAATGTGAAGTGAAGGGAAAGAAGGGGGTGAAGCTGGACTTAGTGTTAGTCATGCTATGGGCTCTGGATTTTATCTCAAGTGAAATGGAAAACCTATTTAAGATTTTAGACCAAGGAATGAGTTGATCTGATTTATATTTTTAAAATATTGCCATGGGGAGATTGCATTATAGAGAGGAAGAATAGAAATATGCTAGTGTCTACTAGATTGGTTTAGACTTGTCAGGATGGAAAGAGATGAAAAGGCTAGTATTTAATTTTGGAGGTTGAATTTATAGGCCTTAGAGATAAAATTAACATTTAAGTGAGGAACAGGGAGTTGTCAAGGATGAGCTCGGTGTTTCTAGGCTTGAACAACTGGGTGTCTGGCAGGGCTACTTTTAGAAAGGGAAACAATCACAAGAAGAATATATTTGTGTGTGGGTGGGTAAAGAATGGCAAAGACCAGAAGTCCAGTTCGGCACAAATTGAATTTGAAATGCTTGTGACACATCCAAGTGGAAAAGTCAAGTAGGTCTGCAGTTTAGAAGAGAGTTCTGAGCTGCGGATATAACTTTAGAAATTGTAAGCATATAAAAAATGAAGGTCATGGGAATGGAAGAGATCACCCAGACAGAGAGAGGAGAGAGGGAGGGAGAGAAAGGAAGTGGAGAACAGAAATCATGAATAAATGCTGAAAGACTTCAATATTTAAAATTGGGCAGAAGAGGAGCAGCCAGAAAGGAGCCTAACAAGAAACAGTCAAAAGGGCAGGAAGCAAACCAGGAGTTTAGTGTTAGACACCTCAAGAAAAGTGGGGTGATTGATAGTTTAATGCGGTAAGTCTTCTGGTAAGCCAAGAGACTGAAAAGAGCCCAGTATGTTTGGCTCTGTGGAGGTTACTTGTGACCCAATGCATAGTTCTGACAGGGAGGTGGGGCAGAAAGGAGTCAAAAGAACAAGGCCCCAAGTAACTGAGAGGAAATGGGACAGACTTGATAAAAAAAAGCAGCATTCTCATGTAATAGGAATAAAGGAGGGGATGAGTGAAGATAAAGATACTTGTGTGCATCTGGTTATGGGAAGAGGAGGGTTTCCTACTGGATGCCAGTCAGCCAGGGTATGCACTAGGATGAATAAGATACAGAATAAGATTCAGGTTGCTCACTCAAAAAGTCAGGAAGATAGAAAACAAAATCCTCCATTATCCACATATTATCAGTTCTGTGATGGAGAATACTCAGGGAGGAAACCTGTAAAATGCCATCACTAATGAACTGTTAATAAGTTATGTATATATAATGTAATTCCTAGAACAGCCATTAAAAAAGCTATATAAAGAGATACACTAAAAATATGACAGATAAATAAAAACAGAATTCTGTAGAATGTTCAAGAAACCTATAGGAAGTCAGGGAAAAGAAAACAGAAAAAGGAAAACAGAAAGAAAAGGAAAGTGACAGAAAAGCAAAAATAAAGTGACAGACTTAAGCCTTAGTATATCAGTAATTACATTAAATGCAAATGTTCTAAATACATCAATTAAAGACAGATTGGCAAAATAGATAAAAAAATGTGACAATAATATATTATCTGTAAGAAACTCACTTCAAATACACAGTATAGGTGGGTTGAAAGTAAAAGAATGGAAAAAGTTACATTATGTAAAACATTAATCAAAAGAAGGCAGCAGCAGCTATATCAGTATCAGATAAAGTAGACCTCAGAGCAAAGAAAATTACCAGAGATAGAGTGGAACATCAGTGAAATAGGTAACAGAGATTGAGGAGTGCACTTATATGATGAGCACTGGGTGATGTGTGGAAGTGTTGAATCACTATATTGTACACCTAAAACTAATATAACACTGTATGTAAACTATAAAAAAAAAAAGTCAATCTACCAAGAAGACACAGCAATCCTAAATGTTATGCACCAAATAACAGAGCTGTAAAATATGTGAAGCAAAAACTGATAGAATGGAAAGGAGCAACAGACAAATCCACAATTATAGCTGGAGACTTCAACATTCCTCTCCCAACAATTGATAAAGCAACTAGAGAGAAAGTCAGCAAGGATCTAGAAGAACTCAACAATAATATCAACCAACAGGATCTGATTGACATTTATAGAACACTCCACCCAACTGCAGCAGAATCTACATTCTTTCAAGTGCCCATAAGACATATACCAATATAGACCAGATCTTGGGCCAAAAAAAATACTTAGTAACTTTCCAAGAATTGAAATCATACAGAATGTGTTCTTTGACCATAATGGAACCAAACTAGAAATCAATACAAGTAAGATTACAGGAAATCTCCAAACATTTGGAAATGAAACACAACCCACTTCTAAATAATCCATGCATCAAAGGGGAAGTCTCACCGAACTGAGGGACAATGAAAATACAACGTGTCAAAATTTGTGGGATGCAGCTACAGCGTGCTGAAAGGAAAATGTAGATGCTTATATTATAAAAGAGGACAAACCTCAAATCAGTAATCTAAGGTCTCTGAAGAATCCAGAAAAAGAAGAGCAAAATGAACCCAAAGCAACAGAAGGAGGGAAATAATAAAGTTAAATCAATAAAATCAAAAACAGAAAAGTTGGTAGAGGATACCAATGAAAAAAAAAACTTGTTTTTTTTTTTTTTTAAAACAATGAAATTGAAAAACCTCTAGCAAGATGACAAAGACAAAAATAAGATCAGTCTCAAGATGAAATGGGATATCACCATCGACCCAGACATTAAAGGAACAATAAAAGAATAGAACTTTCTATATATAAATATGACAACTTAAATGACATGATAAACCAATTACTTAAAGAGCACATACTGCCCATAACCTACCCCATGTGAAATAACTATTCAGACAATAGAATTTGTGTTAAAAATCTCCAGACCCATGTGGTTTCACTGGAGAAATCTGACAGGTGTTTAAAGAAAAATTAACATTAACTTTATATAATCTCTTCAAGAAAAAACAAGTGCAGGGAACATTTCTCAAGTCATTTTATAAGCCAGTAATGCCCTTCTTTTAAAACCAGACAAAGACAATACAAAAAAAAGGAACCTTCAGAACAATATTGCTCACTACCATAAAAAGACAAACGTGGTGAGGATGTGAGCAACTGCAATTCTCTTACACTCCTGATGGGAGTGTCAGTTGGTGAAACTGCTTTGGATAAAGGTTTGAGATGAGCTACTCGGACATGCATATACCCCTCGGCCCTGATTTCTACTCTTGGTCATAGACCTAATAGAAATGTTCCCATATGCTCACCAGAAGACCTGTACAAGAATGTCAATGACAGTACTATTCTAATAGCCCCCAAATACCTTTGTGCCCAACGGGAGTAGAATGGGTAAGTAAATTAAGGTATATGCACGTGATGAAATATGACTGAGCAATGAAAATGAACATACTTCAATTACATGCAACATGGATGAGTCTCACAGACATAACACTGAGTGAAAGAAGCCAGAAACAAGAGCATACACTGTATGATTCCATTGATATAAAGTTCAAAAATAAGCAAAATTACCCTATGGTGTTAGAAAAACAGGAGAGTGGTTATTCTTCTGGAGGGCGGTGACTGGATGGGGATGTGGGAGACCTGAGAGGCTAGCCGTGTCTATATCTTGATCTGGGTGCTGATTATTACATGGGTGTGTGTGTGTGGTTTATGAATATTCATTACACTGTATTCATAGGTTATGTGTACTTTTCTCTATGTATGGTATATTCAGTTATAAGTTGACTAAAAAGCAAAAAACCAAAAGCCCATTGGTTCCGGTGACATGAAGATAACAGGTGAGCCCAAGTTCCAAGGAAGTGGCAGGCTTTGGGGATCTAACATTAATTCCCATTTTACAAATGGTGACCCTGGAGCAGAGAACACCTCGGGGACTTGGGCAGGGCTGCAAAGCTACTGAGTCACCAGCAGAGCAGGGATTTGAACCCAGGGAGCTTGGCTGCTGAACCTGTGCTTACTCACTAAACTAGCCTGTCTCTTCATCCTTGAGAGCGCAAAGACAATGAGGATAAAGGAAGCATTAGACAGAGTGTTCAAATGCATGTGAGTCTGAGGCAACTTGAGGAAGGGCAAACAGGCACAGCAACTTGAAGCTCTTGTGGATATCTTGTTGTCACAGCAAGTGACCAATATTCACAAGGACAGCCAGATGTCATGTAGGAGAAGGGTAAGGAGTTTAGTATTCTCTGTTTATTGAGGCAGGGAAATGTACAATACATTTTTGAAAGATTTTGGGTTAAGGGAAAAACTCTGATGATATCTGGCAGAATCATTTATGTGAAACGTTTAATTATCTCCCAATGCCAGAAAAATGCAGTGTGTGTGTGTGTGTGTGTGTGTGTGTGTGTGTGTCTGTGCGTGCGCATAAGCTCTACTCTTCAGGGGCACAATCATATTTTGGTCTTGGAGGGAAAAAATACCATATCATTAGTCTTTTTTAAAAGCATGGAAATTATGATTTTGTGATTAGGCCAGGCTATAATTATAGGCCAAAGCAGGATAACTTAATATAATTAGTGTTAGAGCAATCACTTAAACTACTATATACAAACCACCGTCTGGAGTCTTAATTATACCACTGTATAAAAATCATTCATTCTGTCAGCTGCTCTCATTGCAAACGATGGAAAGGTGTACACACAGAGGGACCAAATGTAAGAATAAAGGATCTAACCCATATATTCTCAATGCAATATTATCCATGGTCACAGATTAGAAAGCAGTAGCTAATAAAGCAAAATGATTCAACTTAAAGTTCTTACTGCCTTAGAGAATATGTCTAGTACATCCTTGATAACTAATTTTTTTTAAAATTGAGTTTTCAGTGGAAATATTTCCTGGAAATAACTCTGGAAAATTCCTTCCAAATTAAGAAAGCTTGCTGAATGCAATACTCTGTGAATCCCTTTTCTAATATAAAGGATACACAATCTACACATCTGATATGACTTAATCCACAATGTACATATCTGAACCTCTCATTGGGAAATACATGAAGACATGATTAGCTGATAGTCACATAGATGAGGAACCAAAATTAGGAGTGAAGTCATTCTCAGCTCTGCCAAGATTGCTGTGTTATGGATATCTGACTGTCCTAGTGTGCACACCTAGAAATAAAGTCATCAGTCTCTACAAAACCCGAAGCCTGAGCAGCTTTCCTTGCTCAGTTAACCTTTCTTCACTTGGCTGCTACTCTAGTTTCAATGCGAGTTCTATTTCACATCCAGGCCCTTCTTTGGTGCCTCACCTTCTTCTTCAAGGTGAACAAACTCCTCTGTGACCTCACAGCCATATTCTGCTTAGATGCTCTTCCTGGAAATGTTCCTTTGGCTTTTATTTCACCTCTGCACACTTTGTACATTACATGTGTTTGCATGGCTAGACAGCTGAATCCCTGTATGGCACTCCATGACACCTTTGTATAAAATTCACGATTCCAAGATCAACCGCATACTGTCTCCTATGGCATGGAAAAATAACTTCTGGAAAAACCTCTCCAGATTGTCTTTATACCTACCACATTTGTCCAAACTTGAAAAATTCCACACAGATAATAAGAAAAAGGAAACCGAAGTAGAGGAAAATCTATCTTTTGTGTTTTCAAACTTGCTTTAAAATACAAACATTTCCTGCAATGCAGAAGTTGAAAGTGATGAATGTTATGTGGATATTTTTCCACTTTGACTGATCAGAAAAGTATTTATAAACCCCTGACTGATGTCTTGAGCTTGTAAATCAACACCAGGGGAGAACACTTTAAGCACATTTATCATCTAAGACAAACAGCCTATTCAGAGCATGATTATTTTTTATTCATCATTTAAGTTTCACCTCTACGTTTGCTTCTTCTCAATGTTAATAATATCTGTATAAGACTTCTCAATGTTTAATGTTACAGTTTGCCTGTTGCATGCTGACAAGTTTAGGTCACATGGTTGATCTCTAGAAGACCAGTGAGCTTTGCCAAAAAGAAAAAAAAAAAAAGAAAAGAAAAAGAAAACAAAAAAATGGTCGATTTTGTATTGAAGTCTGATGTTAGTCGGCTTCCTTGTCAGTTCCCATTGTTGGTTTCAATGACACAAAAATCACAGCATCACAGTTTTAAAAGGGAAATTAAGCCCAAGATACTTTAGTGGACTGGCCCCATGGCATGGAAGCTCATAATTACCAGAGGGCACCCAGCATCTTAGAATACCACAATTTTGAATGTGTATGACTCAGTCAACTCCCAGGACAGCCCACTGGGTCAGTGGCTCTCTGTCACATTCAAAGACAGAAACATAAAATGAAATCTTACCTGCTCATTCTCCTCTTCATCACTACTTAGCTTAAGGTCATCTTCTAGCATTCTGAAAAAAGGAACAAAGAGGTACAGATACTTAGCAAATTCAAAATAATTCAGCACCAAACTATCTCTATTAGAGCAATGTTTCAATAATAAGTATATTTTATTTCCTGATTAATTACAAAAAAACAAAACAAAACAACAAAACCCAAAAGAAACCCTTTCCTTTTCAGTCTTTTCTTCTGATGTACTTAGGAAATAACAAACTGCCCCATAATGAAAATTAACCCTCACAACAGTCCTCATAGGATCAGATGGGTTGCTTCAAGAATATGAGGTTGTAAACCAACAGAATCAAATAGGTGCTTTTGCTCGCAGTTTGAATTCCAGTTACTTGTTCAGTGTTCGGCATGTGACAGCGCTGTGCTATGTCTCCATGATGATTCATGGTAAACAATCAGAGAACAGGTAGAACTCTGCCGACAGCAATAACACAATAAACTGGCGCTGTGAGCGGTAGCTGCTTAGGTCTCCACCAGTCAAAGATCTGGAGAAGACATCTGCCTGAAAATTCTGCTGGATGAGGAAGACCAAATGGGAGAGAACTTTCCGAAAAGACTCTGTGAAGGCAACTCCCAAGTGCCCGTTGGCTCTGTCAGGTTTGCCATGGTGGAGGCAGTGGGGAAGGATACTTTTGGGTCCATAAGAGTCCAAAGTAAAAACATACAAACAGAAATTGAAGCCCTCTTATTTCTGATGATGATAAAACTGTATTCTTAGTAGCACTGCTGAATTGTTTATAGGGTAATAGTTTTCAGGTTAATTCATTTCAAAAGAAATCTCACTCAGAAGGATACTCTGTAATGCAAATGAATGCAGGCAGAGCTGCTCTGTGGGGGTGGGGTGGGGAAGAGTCCATTTCTGATGGACCCCGGGTGTTCCAGGAACCAGTCTGAAGACCACTGAGCTCATGTGCTTGAAAGACCTCCTTGAAGTCACCTTCCAAAGACTGTCCCCTAAAATGTGCCTGGTTTCTTTAAAAGCCAATTATAGGCCCATCATCAGTATATTCCTCTGAATATTTTTATAAGTAATTTCAGTGATTTTTGGGGTGAACTTGGGGTAAAGACTTGCCAGGGCAGCATATGGACCCAGTTTTGCCCCAACTGGGCATTTGTTTGGAGAAAATCACTTAACGCCCTCACCCCTGGTCCCATTGCCTGAGTTGTAAATGACAGGTTATGCTGGGCAATCTCTACGGTCCAGTCCTGCTTTAGATTCCATGAGTCTAGGGAATAAAGTCGCCCCCTCTTTCGTAAAGTAGAAAGACTCTTGTATTTGTCGTAGAGAGCACAGCTGAGATATTTCTAAGCAATTATTGGTGTACCATGTAAGCTGTAACCATTAGGACACCAGATCTGTTTCCTCACAGGCGATGGCTAGTCTACCAGTATGGAGAAGTATCACTCTTTTAGTATTTCAACCAAAGGCAAACCAAGAAAGCACCAGCGAAGACTGCAGAGATATATCCCCAACTGCCCTTTGTCTCTGTTGGGCGTGTCATCTGTTCCCTTTGACCTCACAAACTCCTACCCTTAGCTTCAAAGAGAAGAGACATGGTGGTGATTTATTACAGTATTGTTTGGGAAGAACCTTCTAGGAAGGGGACTGTGTTTTCTTTGTCCTTCAGTCCCTAGTGACTAGCACAGTGACGGCACAGAATACAATACCAGTTTGTTGGCTGGGCTGGGGCGCCTTCCCCAAGCCTATTCTCCTACCAAATGGCACAAATGCCTTTCTGATGAAAAAGCCCAGAGAAGCAGGACCGTATCTTGCCTCCACCCCTCACTCTCTCTTTAGGGGTAAACTGCAAGCTGCGATTTGGTTTCATCTCGAGGACTGCCCTGCAAGCACTGGGTGTTCCAAGTGTGGGTGGTCCTGTCAGTGGGTGGGAGGAAGGAGGGGGGAGGTACACACACAGTCCTCGTTAACAACCCCTTTGTTGTTGTACAGAGGTCACGTTAAGGGTGACTGGGAAGTTTCATCTTTATACGGGCGATAGCATGCATAGACTTGAAGGCCACTGTCAACCCGAGCAAGAAACCCCAACATGCCCCAAAGCAAGGGATCTCAGCTTGGCTGCAACCCAGCCATGTGACTCAGTTACCACATGAGGCTGGCAACACTGAAAGGAACCACAACAGTAAGAACAGTGTGTGAGGTTCTCTTTTAAGGTGGGAAATACAGCTTATTTTGGTTTATTTGAAGCATGTGCTAAGTGTGTAAACATCACTGGGTGTTTGTTTGAATTTCATACTGTCTCTCACATCCCCTGATCCTGGGTGAGTCACACCTCTGGGCCTCGGCTTTGTCATTTCTGTATTTGCTATCATCTCTAGAAGAAAAGCAGTCAGAGGTCCACCTTGCTTTGTGAATTTTTTATATTTAAAAAAAAAAGAATTTATTGTGTTTCCGGCTGAAATCTAAAAAAACTAAGAATCAAATGTAAGAATACCTCGTATTCAGGAGAGACTTCCCGAGAAGTTATAAATCCAGTTAAACTTCCGAATCTTGAAATGGGAGGAAATGGCACTGAAACACTAAGTCCAGTTCATACACATCCCACAGCAGCCCTGGGACTGTCACCACCTCTCTGCGCCCAATCGCCAGCAGTCACGCACCAAGGGAACGGATGCTCAAGGCCATCCGGGAACACAGTCCAGCCCTTGTGCTTTATTCTGATGGTCACGGCGGAACCCGCGCGACTCGACATTCACTGCGTTCTTGAAGCCTGGCCTAACAGACTTGAGGGGGAGGAGCCAGAGTGGATATCTGAGGTTACAGCTGAACAACAAAGCATGGTTGGAGAAGAAAAATGCAGTAATCCCACAAGATCCTAAGAAACGTCAGTGTGTGGAGGGTGGCAGGTAGACCGGAGGCTGGGGTTAGCTCCATGCAAACACACAGAGGGCACTGTGGCCATTGTGCCCCCAACTCCAATCCTACCCATTTGAGAACATTTTATCATCTATTTCCGAAAGGAATAGATTGGCATGAACAAAAAACAAAGGTTTAAACCAAAAGTAAAAGAAAATCCCAATTAAGAGTTGGTGAGGCCAACGGGCAGAGGCGGGTATCTCCAACTCCATTTGTGAAAAAAGGAAGACAAAGTCTCCGATGCTCGGAAGGGCTGGAGGCAGAGTTTGGGATGGGTCATCTGTACATCAGCACAGGGCCTGTGCTTCGGGATCATGCTGGCTGCCCTAGCCCTACACCCCTGCATCTGAGCACCACCGGGCCTTCCTCCAGCCAGTGATGCCCACCCAGCCAGAGCCACTCCCTTTCACGTGCCCTTAGCCCTTCCCCTTCTCAGCGCCTCGGAGCCCCCGCAGGTGCCTGAGCTGTTGATTGGTAGCAGCGCTCAGCATTGAATGGATGTTCATGCCAGGCCGGCTGAAAGCACTTTCTACACGTTACCTTGCTCAATCCCACGCAACTCCTCCAAGGTGGGCGCTACTGCGGCAGCAGGCAGGCCGAGGTGCTCCGGGCACGGACTGTGCAGACGGGCTGCCCAGGACGAATCCTAGCGCTACCACTCAACTAGCTGAGTGACTCGATACCTGCCTCCACGGGTTTTCCAGAGAAATCATTACACAATCATTGGAAAGTGCTTAGCACAGAACCTGGCACAGAACAAGCATTCAATAAATGTTCGTTTTTATTAATATTCCTTTTTTTTTTTTTTGTCTCTGAGGGTAATGCCTTAGAGCATTTAAGGAGTTTGCATGGGTAAACAGTTTGGGAGAAAAGCTCTTTCTATAAGAATGCCTTAAATCTAAGCCCTTTGCTCTACTTTCTGGACATCCTGAAAAGAAAAGATGAGACTTTCTAGAGGTTACGGATGGGGTAATGTATTTTAGGTTATAACTGCTGCCGTGGTTGTTTGATAGGACGGGGCTTACTGCTACAGTGGACACAACGCATGCCCGTCAGCCTCAGTGCACAAGGAGATCTGCCCCGAGGGCCAGGAGGCCCCTAGCAGGACCCACTGAGTGATGACAACAGGGATGTTGAAATAAAACAGACAATAAAATGGGACTTTCTGAAGTAAGGCCAGAGAGCAGAGGTGCAGCCAGAGGTGCCAAGAAACCTGGACTCTGTGCCCGGAACACCTGATGTGCCGTCACTGCTGTCAGAAGCACTCCAAGGTCGGGCCCCATGGTGACTTACCCGCGGAGTCCGAGCCAGGTAACCAAGAACTGAGACGTGAAAGGACGCAGGCAGGATTTTTAAACATGCAATTAGGTGATTAAGATTCTACCTATCTTTCCCTGGGGAACTGCGTTAGACAACAGTTTCTTAAAATTTTTGTCCCAGGCTTGTTATCACTCGCCCGGGGGAGCACCTGGGGCAAAGGTCACGAGGTTTTGAGGCACGGGCTGCAGGTCCCATGCTCTCACGCACGGAGGGGGCCTGGCATGGACGGCTTCCAGGGGAGGGCGCGACGAGGCTTCCGAGCTCTGACGAGCGAAGCAGGCACAGACAGTTCCCTGTGAGGTCTGCCGAGGACTACCTCAGGTAGTGAAGGATGAACGGCAGCACGGCCCCCCACCAGCAGGAGCCCTGACACCTCTCGGCTACCACTACTCCTGCAGTCACATGGTAACGGGGGGGGGCAGTGGGGGCGGGCGCACTGTCCCAGGGCCGGTTCCCTCACATACTACATTCAGATCAGCACTGCCACTCGGCCATTTAAAAAATGCCTCCAAACTGTGAAGCTCTCGCACACACAACTGTCACAGAACCCAGCCACCTCATCTGGAGGTATCTGCGGGAGAGCTCAGGAAGGGGACGAATAAAGCCCTTCCGACTTTAATATCTGATGACCGTAACTTTCCCACGGGTGGTATTTTTTAATTGGGCAATAGATACACTTCTGTTGTTGCCAGTCCTTACGTTTCTGAGGTACACCACTTCTCAGGGAGCATAAACAGTAGCCTCTCCTTAGCAGATGGCCAACTGCCTCTCATGCTCCCCTATTTCTTCACAGGTACTGCAAACGGGCACATTAACTACCTGCAAATGTAATGGCAGTCATTTCACAGAGCAGTGGTTTTTAATTAATAGGATTTTCCCGGAATTACTTGCCATTTGGGGCCCTTAACAGATCTGAATCCTTTAGCCCTTTAAAGTTCATTTCATTTTGCTTGATCTTAATGGCTTTTAAAAAATCTGACTTTTAATTGGGCTGTTTGATTTTCAGATTTGCTTCTATAGCTGGTGCTACGACTGTCTACACCTATTTGAGATTTAAAGCCAAAGACAAATGTTTATGACTCCCCATTAAACATATTCATATATGCAAATATCTATTCTAGCAATTAGCTGTGCACGATAGCCTACTCGTTATGCAAGTGCACCCCTCTGCAGGTACTCCCCAAGCCATCATTTCTACTGCTCAGAACATGGGAAGGAAGTTATAAACCAGCTTTCATTCTGTCTGAAGTCCACTGCTCTGTCAGGGTCATTGCTACCATCTGCCTGGGCTTATTTTCACAAACAGGTAAGTACTTTCCTCTCTGCATTTGTTCAGAAGAATTTAGCTTCTGCCACTTCAGTCAACCGGGAGCCAGGAAGGCTAGGATAGGCTCGCACTGGGGGTTGGTGATTTAGTGCATCCAAAGCACAAATGAAGTAACTTAGTCTGGAAGCAAATAGAGAAATCAGGAGTAAGACAAAGGGGGTGGTCTAGATGACCTACGAGTTTTCAGCTCTGATGTTTTCCTATCCATCTTTTGAAACAATGGTGGTTCATAGGGAGATGGTGTTTGCTCACACGTATCTCCTTCCTGGACTTCCTCTTCCGGGAACTGTTCCGGTTGTCAGTGAAATCGACAAATAATCTGATTCTGCCATGTTCATCCTGTGGTGGAGGATGAAGGTGCACTGTAGCTCTTCTGTTTATGACCTTATTTTCTCTTAGGGCCAGTAAGTTCCAATGGTCATTTTTTCCCACTTACAAGCTGAGTGCACCTGCTACCTTCTACACAGGCCTGTCTTCCCTGGGGGCCAGCATCTCATTTCCTACCATTTAAGACTCTCGCAAAACACCAGTCTCATTTTGAAGACCTGCTAAACCCTGGTGAGATATGAGATGAATGTGTGACTTTGAAATCTCAATCGAGCAACTGCCTTTCCCAATAGGACCCGTATCTATTACATTAATATAGAATAAATGGAAATCAAAGGAAACTGAAAACCAACACTAATTAAAAAAAAATATAGTCAGTGGTACTAGAGTGTGGGGTGGATGAGTTCTGGAGACCAGGCGGCTCGGGAAAAGCTGCAAGGAGGAGGGAGTACCCGAAGGGCTTCAAAGTCCTAGAGGAGGCAGATGATGTCAGGGACCTCTATCCTGCCCCACAGAAGAAGGTTGACAGCCAAGCACAGAGTGCTTGGGAATGGAGGTAGTTTATTTCCCTTACTCTCATGGTATTTTTTTTGAAGTAATACATACACATAGTTCAGAACTCCCCAAATAGCATAAGGTATACAATGAAATGTCTCCCTCCTGGCCTTCTTCCTACCCTCTTACTTCCTACTCTCATCCCCCAAAGTCACCCCTGTCTGTAGCTTCTTCTATATTATTTCAGAATTTCTTTATGCATTAATAAGCAAACATAAATACAGAGCATTAGATCCACCAGGGTAAGTACATGACATTAAAGAACAACCATAGTGGTGGACAAATACTATGTTAACTGGACTCTAATTATCTGGCTGTGGCAGGCAGCTTCTAAGATACTCCCAATGATCCCGCCTCCTGGTATTTATGTCCTTGTGTACTCCCCTCCCCTGAGTGTGGCTGTACCTAGTGACTGGCTTCTAGTAAACAGAGGAGGGCAAAAGTGATAGGATGTTATTTGCCAGTTTAGGTGACCTCTGCTTGCTGGCATGCATACTCTTATACTCTTCTTGCCAGCCTGCTTGGATGGAAAAAGGCTGCGATGTTGTGAGCTGTCATATGGAGAAATTCCCGTGGCAGGGAACTGGGGGGGCGGGGGACCTCTGGCCAACAGCCAAGGAGGAAGTAAGGTCCTCAGCCCAGCCACCCAGGAGGAACTGAATCTTGCCAACAACCACACGAGTGAGCTTGCAAGTGGGTCTCTCCCCAGGTAAGGCTTGAGATGACTACAACCCACCCACACCTTGCTGCCTTGTGAGAGACCCTTAGCCAGAGGACCCAGGTGAGCCATGCTCAGATTCCTGATGGACAGAAACTATAGAGTAATAAATGCTGTTTGAAGCCACTAAGTTTTGAGGTAATTCGTTAGGCTGTGAGTAATTCATATGCTAGTGGATGATATTAAATATTTAGTGTGTCCCTTTTCAAGATCATTCTCAGCTGCTTGAGCTAAAAGCATTAGTAGCCATTATTCAAGCCGTCCAACAGAAGTATAATGTGGGCCTAAAAGGTAATTAAAAAGTTCTAAAAGCCATGTTAAAAAAGGTAAAAAGAAACAAGTAAAACCAACTTTAGTAGTATGTTTTGCTTACGCCAACATATCATTCAACATGATAATATACACATTTCAAATGCTCACTGGCCACATGTGGCTGGCTAGTGGCTCCTATATTGGACAATGCAGGCTCATACTTTTTGTAGAAGGTGAGGGGTGTTCAAATCTCCTGGAGGTTTTGTGTTTTTCCCATCTCCACTCAGCCTTCAGTCCCCCATTTGCTTCTTTCAGATGTCAATCTTCTCTAACACCTCCTGCTTTTAACAGGGTACACTGAACAAGTCTGTGACAGCAAAGATCCCACTAACTTAGTGTGTGTGCAGGAGCTGAGGGAGGAGAAAGGAAAGGCTTTGGTCAGCATCACTGCAAACGCGTACCCCCACTGACTATCCTTCACGGAGACTGGGATCCCAGAGGCCCATTTTGTGCCAGTTAAATGTTTTAATGACCCATCTTTGCTTCTAATTCTGATGAAGCTAATTACACATGGCATGACACTCCACAATGTACATGGAAGCTTCTGGCTTCACACAAGAGCTGGAAGGTGGAAACCTACACCGAGCTGCAGGTGGCCCACAAGAGGGCTATGCTCAGTGCAATGTGTTTAGGAGCCATGGCCTAGTTTGAAAGCAGAACAGTGGGCTGCCTTGCAAATACACCTGTCAGAGGCTGACTGGGCAAGGGAACTCTGTACACTTGTTGCTCTGACTTCTCTCTTACCCGCTTCTCTTGCATATAGTAAAGACACAACTCACAAAAGCTGGGTTTTTTTTTTTTTTTTTTAAGTTGTGTATTTTTAAAAGTGTGCTGGTTGTTTTTTTCACTTGGAATTGCAATTCTACCTAGGGATGCTGAGTGGCCCAGAGGGAACTCTCCAAGTGGAATGCTGGGCCCGTTTTCCTTGAACATCCCATGGAAGGAAAGCACCCAGAAGGATGTTAAGTGCCACACACAGCTCGTGTGACCATGAAAATATGAAAATGCTCCATCTTTTCCATTTAGGGCAGTGCAGTCCACTGTTATAAAGGAGCATTCTCTGAACACATTAGACTTTAAAATTGCTTCCTCCGGAAAGCAGTATAGGAGAAGAGGGCTGTAGGTACTCTGTCATTTCTATCAAAAAACATCCAAGGCTTTAGAAATAGCACTTTGATAGGGAATGCTTTCTGCTCAAAGGCAGTTTAAAAATTCCTATCCTTGTTTGTTACAAGGACTTCTAGAAAATTAGTTCCTGAACTTGATGTTCTCGCTATTAGAGGATTCAGTTTCTGAGCAAATTCAAGTACGGCTCGTGAAAGAATAAGATCCTTTTCCAAGCAGACACCAGAAGAGAGGTCCAAGGACCCTGACTGGGAACATAAAGTTTTCTCGGCTGCACGGATCCGATGATGGGCATTTCTTTACTTAATTCTCTCTGAAGGGGAATTTATACCTAACCAGAGGGGATATAAGATATGTACATATATGGCTCATGTTTGTGATGTTGGATATTAATTGGTTGTCAATAAATTAGTAAGCTGGTTGCCTATTCTGTTTGCTAACTAATGGTTGGCTTATTTAATTGATAATTTTGACAGTAAGAATGCACTGAACCTAAAAGGGTCAGGCATCTACTAGGTTAAGATTTGTTCTTTGGTTCATGATACCAGTTTTTGCATTTTTGTGGCTATTGTTATTAATAAGTTAATTGCCGAAAGAGTCCCTAATTGAGAGATGTATTTGAACTGATAAATTGTTAGGATTAGAAAAGAGAACCAAGCACAACCTTCTAATTAGCAAATGCATGCCCTTTAAGCTACACCAACTTTACATGTTGCCTGCGAATGGCATAATGCAGTGGTTTCTAAACTTTACTGCACATCGGAATCACTTGGGATCTTTGAAAAATACTGATGCCTAGCTCCCACCCCACCCCCCATATTCTGATGTAACAGGGGTATGATCTGGGGATCCATGGCTTTAAAAGCCTCCCAGGTGATTCTGATTTACAGCAAAGTTTGGGAACCCCTATATAACACAGAACTGGACAAAGAGTCAGAAGACCTGCATGCCTTCAACAGTTCTGGACCTAAACTCTGAAGTTTTAGTTTACTCGTTAATAAAATGGGATGATAGGGGTGCCTGGGTGGCTCAGTCAGTTAAGCATCTGTCTGTGGCTCAGGTCATAATCCCGGGGTTCTGAGATCAAGCCCCACATTGGGCTCCCTGTTCAGCGGGGAGTCTGCTTCTCCCTCTCCCTCTGCCCCTCACCACCCCCAGCTCATGCTCTCTTTCTCTCACCCACTCTCTCTCTCTCTCAAATAAATAAATAAAATCTTTAAAAAAAAATGGGATGATAGTTGATTCAAATGAGCCAATAAAGGTAAAAGCACACTGGAAATTGCAAAGCCTTATAGGGGCTTCTCAGCAATGGGGTTAGCATTATCTTAGGTGCTTTAAAAAATATTGATTCATTTTGCACAGTGAGGGAAACTATCAACAAAATGACAAGGCAACCTACTGAATGGGAGAAGATATTTGTAAAGGACATATCTGATAAGGAGTTAATATCCAAAATATATAAAGAACTTTTACAACTCAGCCACAAAATACAAATAATCCAATTAAAAAATGGGCGGAAGACCTGAATAGACATTTTTTCAAAGAAGACACACAATGGGCCACCAGACACATGAAAAGATACTCAACATCACTAATCATCAGGGAAATGCAAATCAAAACCAAAATGAGATATCACTTTATACTTGTCAGAATGGCTAGAATAAAAAAACACAAGAAATAATAAGTGTTGGCAAGGATGTAGAGAAAAAGGAACCCTCATGTACTGTTGGTGGGAATGCAAATTGGTGCAGCAACTGTGGAAAACAGTATGGAGGTTACTCAAAAAATTAAAAATAGAATTAGCATATGATCTAGTAACTTCACTACTGGCTATTTGCCCAAAGAAAATGAAAACACTAATTCAAAAAGATACAGCACCCCTATGTTTATTGCGGCATTATTCACAATAGCCAAGATATGGAAGCAACCTAAGTGTCTATCAACAGATGAATGGATAAAGAAGATGTGGTGTATATACACAGTGGAATATTACTCAGCCATAAAAAGAATATCTTGCCATTTGTCACAACATGGATGGATCTAAAGGGTATAATACCAATGAAATAAGTCAGACAGAGAAAGACAAATACCACATGATTTCACTCATATGTGAAATTTAAGAAACAAAACAAACAAATGAAGAAAAAAGAGACAAACAAAAAAACAGACTTATATTCGGAGAATAAACTGGTGGTGGCCAGAGGTAGATTGGTGAGGAAGATGAGTGAAATAGATAAATGGGAAAGAAAAAAATACTGGCTCATGGGCCTCATCCCCAGAGAATCTGATTTAATTGGTCTTGGGTTGGGCATGGGCTTCGGTATTTTGACAGGCAGCCCAGACGAATTTACTGCTCAGCCAGGGTTAAAAACCACTGCCTCAATTTCAAGTGAATGATCGCCTTCTCATTAAAGCCATCTCCAATCCACAGGACAGAATTCTTCCCATCTTACCTAATTTTGCACAGAATTAAAGCACTAGAGAGGACTGCTTGTTAACTCATCTGGCTCCACTTTTCCCTCACCTTCCATTTGAGTAAGAACGCTTCCAAGGGAGAGGTGTGTTATACCCAGGATAAGGCACAAACCCATCATTACTAATGAGCTAAGGAAGTATTGTTAGTGTTTTAGAATTCTTCAATGGTGGTTTTCAGAAACCATGGACAGTGCGGGGGCACCTGAGATTGTTTTCTGTTCCACAGCCCCTGGGAGGAAATACAGAAGGTTATAGGTTATCTTGCCTTTTACATTCTCTGGGGAAGTCCCGAAACTTTCTTCAAGACGAAATAGCACAGTTGACATCTCAGCTCCCTTTTAAAGCACTACCCTGTACCACAGAGGCTGGAGGCCTGGGAACTGCACTCCCTGCCTGCGTGGTTTTGGCTAGATGTCACCAGTGAGAGGCACTGAATAGGGTTTGGGAGGTCAAAGAGTAATGGGAGCCATTCATGCTCCCAGGGCAGTGAAAGCAGGTGTATAAGCTTCCGCAGAAGGCAGATGTGCTGTCTGCCGGTGGCCTCCAGGCATCCTTCTGTAACACTTTAGGTGCTGCAGACTTCTGAGATTATTGTTAGCAGTTTTCTGTAATTCTGGCTTTACTGATTTCCTGGTGGCTCCATGCTTGTAGCTTCCCTAGCCCTCCTGATGGGTTATGCCCTACGGTTAGTGCCTTTCTACTTAAAATACCTAGAGTCGTTTCTCTTTCCCAGATTGAACTCTGACTTACATGTACAGTAATTAAGAGCATGAGCTCCGGAGTCAGAAGGCCTGATTTATTGATGTACATCCTGGCTCTGCCACATACTAGCTGTGTGTTCTTGTGCAAAAAATCCAGCATTGCTCTGTCTCAGTTTCCTCATCTTTAAAACAGGAAAATAAGAATGTTTACCTCCCAGAAATATTGTGGGAATTATATGGAGAAAATGCATGAAACATTTGTATAGTACCTGTTACACAGGACTCACTCAATAAATATTCAATATTATTATTGGTGTTATTTTACCCACTCCATCTTCTAACAATCGGCATGCTATAATTTAAGACCATTTCATTTCTAACAGCAAACATAAACTTCTTAATTTATTGACAATCTCCAAAGAACAGTTGCTAGTGATATAAAGTTGAAAAGGTTTTTGCCTTCAAGTGGCTTACTGCTCTTTGGAGGGAAAGGCCGATAAGTAAACCCAGCAAAGATATAAAAAGTAGAAGCACAAATAACCATCTTCTGTCTTTGTCAGACAACGCTGGCCCCTTTTATCTTTCCTCACAGGTCTTATTCTCCAGGCTTTGAAACATCTCTGTAGTTCTCTTCTCTGTCTACTATAAGTTCTCTGACATCCTTCCGAATGCAGAGAGTCATGTGAGGGACACAATCCACTATCCAGGCTTTCTCAGGATTAGCTGCAGCGGGAGAAACACCTGTCCTATGTTGGAAGTCAAGAGTTCCAACAGTTCTCCGTCTTGTTCATTACGTTGTTCCCTTCCTGTCCATCTGCCTCTTTGTTTAGGATACCCACAGGTCATTTGAGATTCATCACCAAATTTTAACAGCCTTGCCCTGTGCTCTGTGGACCTAGATGACCATTCTGGCTTCTGTGATTGTGGAGGGGACCAAGCCAGAACTAGATACTGCAGAGATCCCGCCAAACCCCCATCTCAAGTTGTCCAGTCTCCTGGGACGTACGCCCTCAGGACTTCTGGCTACCTGTGACTAAGCTGCAGGCTTTTATACTAAAGCCACTAATCCTCTTTGCCACAAACACAACAAACTGACCATTTAAATGCAAAGAAGAGAAGAGGACATCCACGTCCCATATTAGAGAAAAAGCATCCTATTACATATTCATTAAATCGGGAGGTTTGTATATGATACTCAAACTAAGGCATTTTCATAAATACAGCTTAATGTTACTTTTGTAGTACTTCACATATTATCTCTGATACTTCCAGAATTTTTCATTATAAAATTAATTCAGGTGGTCTGAATATATAAAGCAGATAATCGCAATTAAAAAAAATCTCATATATACCAGGATTAATTCACTACTTTTTTTTTTAAGTGAATAGGGTTGAAAATTAGGCCAAATATATTAAATGTTCTATACTCATTTTCAGGTATGCACAACTCGTTTTTGCAATGGGAAACAATTACCCATTCAACATGCATCTCTATCCACCAATTACATCCTTTCGGGAGTTGTTCCGCTCGTGGTGATACAGAATGGATCAAACAACTCATGCACATTAAGCCCCGCCATATCTATTGCAGAGGAGGGTTCCATTCACTGGACTGGAAACAGGGTCACAGGCATCAGTCAAGGTCACTCCACAAAAAAGTTTCAGCATTTCCTCATGGTTTTAGATCAGGTATATTTGGGGATTAAGTCAAGATGAGTAGAACTGCAGAAGGAAGTTGCTGCCTATCCAGCTTTTTACAGATTCATCTCTTTGACTTTCAGGTGGCAGAAAGAAATCTCAAGTGCAAAGAAAATAATTCATGTGAAAAATTTTAAGTGGTAGTGCATATTTTTGAAACAGAATGTGACTGCAGAGTAGTGTTTGTTCTACTTACTGCTAAAGAAAATAACCAGTTGGCGCCTGGGTGGCTCAGTTGGTTAAGCATCTGCCTTTGGCTCAGGTCATGATCCCAGGGTCCTGGGATAGAGCCCCGAATTGGGCTCCCTGCTCAGCGGGGAACCTACTTCTCCCTCACCCTCTGCCCCTCCCCCACCACTTGTGTTCTCTGTTGCTCGCTCTGCGTTCTCTCTCAAAGAAATAAATAAATAATAAAAGAACCAGTAATAATCATGATAAATGCAGTTACTATCCTAGAGGTCATGGTGTAAATTCTGCTTAAGTGGGTCTGTTCATTGACAGAAGACAGGAGTAGAGATAGAGGGAGACAGGACCCCATGCAGATTTCCTGAGTTTCCAATTTTAGATGGGTCAGGAGTCCTGGTTCATAGTTTTTCATTACAATGGTAGAAAATCAGTTGAGCTCAGGACCAACACTAGACAACACTGCAAAGAAGGTGCACCTTGTTTTTGGAAACCTCTACCATTCTAGGTGCACCCTCTCCCTCTTCCAAGGTTCATACATCCTTTCTCATGCAGCATGTTCTTTTTCTGTCCCAGGATCCCATCTGGGATAAACATACATGACATTCAGTTGTCATGTCTCCTTAAGGTTCTTCTTCTCGGCTGTGACAATTTCTCGGTCTTGCCTTGTTTTTGATGACCCTGATCATTTTGAGGAGCGCTGGCCATGTATTTTGTAGAATGTCCCACAGTTTGGATTGTTTGATGTTTGTCTCATGATGAGATTGGGGTTCTGGGGAGGAAGACCCCAGAGGTAAAGTGCCATTCTTATTTCATCGTATCAAGGGTGCCTGTTATCAACGTGACTTTATCACTTACGATGCTAAGCTTAATCACTTGGCTGAAGTTGTGTTTGTGAGGTTTATCTACTGTAAAGTTACTCTTTAACCTCCTTTTCCAGACTGCATATGGAAGTCACTAAGTAAAACTCATGCTTAAGGGATAGGGATTCCACCTCCTTGAGGGACAGTATCCACAGAAATTATTTGGTATTATTCTGTACAAGAAATTCACCTATTCACCCTGTTTATTTGTTTATTCAATCACTTATTTATATCCATATGGACTCTTGCATATTTACTTTCTGTACTGGGTTACAATCCAACACTAGTCAACTATTTCTCTCTTTTTTTTAAAGATTCATTTATTTATTTGAGAGAAAGAGAGAGAGCATGGGGGGAGGGCCAGAAGGAGGGGGAGAGAGAATGTCAAGCAGACTCTACTCTGAGCATGGAGCCCAACGTAGAGTTCCATCTCCCGGTCCTGAGATCATGACCTGAGGCAAACCAAGAGTCGGGCGCTCAACTGACTGCACCACCCAGATGCCCCTCAACTACTTCTTAATCACATAAAAAGTACTAGACTGAGTAGTCCTTCTGACACTCTATAGATAGAGCCAAGGGGCAGAGTCACAATGTGTTGCCAATGGTAGCTATAGACATAAATCAAAGGCTTGTCATTATCTGTGCAAAGTGATTAAAATCTGGCCAAAGAGAGTCCCAACAAAGCATTCAGACTCTGATCAGCAAGAACAGGATTCTTTCTAAATGACAGATGTCTGCATATTCATATGCATACGCTAAGGCTATCAGAGATATTCAATTGCCAAATGAAACAGACACCTTTGATTCTTTGTCTTATTTGTTCACATTGATTTATGTGACATTCATGTAACACTCCTTCCTTAAAATGTTCCCTGCCCAGCTTCTCTGATCCTTAAGGTTCTCTTTATCTTTGCCTTCCCATTTCCTTTGATGAATCTACCCCTTTTGCCACTTTTCAGAAGCTGATGTTACCCTTGGAGCCTGTCCTCAGTTCTCTTCTCTCCTCCCCCTTCTCACCTCCTCATCAATTCCTGAGGATGACATCTATGACCTCATCCTCCAAAAGCCAATTCTACAGGCCCAAGTGCACCCTGGCATTTCGGCACTCTGGCCTCCTAGAGGCTAGAGACCACATTTATTCTACTGGGCATCTTTAGTGTCTAGCAAAATGCTTGGCATCGAATAACCACACAACACATGTTTGCGAAGAAAATAAATGAATCTCCACTTGAATGTGCCTCCACCTTGATTTGCCTAAAACCAGAACCCCTCATCTCCCCACCTAAAATCCAACATGCACTGCTGAGTTGTGTGCCCAAGTCTGTGGCACTGCTATCCACCTGGCCATCTGCACATGGTTGCTGACTTCCTCCCTTTCCTCTTTACAGACCATAAAACTCCTAGAGGTGTATGTTCAATTCTTAAGTTTTCTCTTGAACCCATCTTCCTCCATTCCTCACAATACTGCTTTAATTCACACTTCTGGTTCCCCTGTAATAGCTTAGCAACTACCTGCCTCAAGTTTTTCTCCAGGTTCTGCTGCCCATCTTGCTGCAGTCCACCTATAATCGAAATTCATAGTCCCTGCTGCTTGTTAAGGCCCACAAGGCCCTTCATGGCCTGGCCTCAGCTCTTTGCAGTTGCTACCCTGTCCTAGCCCTTGGATGAAATACTGGAACAGTGCAAACTATGTAGAGTTCCACTTGTCTGACCTTCAGCCTTGACCTCTCCTCCTGCCTGAAATGCCCTTCTTTCTGTTCTCTGCTTTCATCTATTATTCACCCTTCAAATGCCACCCCAAAGGGCACATCGTCTTGATGCTCAGTGACCTTAATTAACTACCCCCTTCTGTACACTTGTCTATTAGCACATTTTCCAATCTATGGTGTAATTATCTTTCTTCAGAGTCCATCATCTACCTGACTCATGGGCTCCTTGAAGGAAATGCCAGCCTCACTCCTTTCTGTGTCCCCAGTGCCAGGGGCACACAAGTATTTACTTAATGAAAAGTCCTAAGCACATGCCCCTCCTTAATAAGAGACAAGAGCTATAACACTGCACAGAAGAACTTGATCCATGACTACAAATGGAATGGAATACATTTAAAATATGCCTTTAGCGGGCTGAAAAATAATGAGCTCAAAATAAGTTACATAAAAATTTACTTTAAGAGGTAATTGAATTTATAATAACCACACTTTTTTAAAGCTTATTGCCTATTAACTTCAACAACAAAAGGTGGCTGGGCAAATTTGTCTACTACAGAATCAAAGCAACAACTGAAAGGGCTCTGACGGAACCTGGAGACACCCCGGGCCTTGGCCGACTGTGTAGCTGTTTATGAAATAAAAGGTGCGAGGCTAATGGCCATGTGCTGCTGCTAGAATTCCTGCAGGAAATGAAGGGGTAGTGTACGCTAACTTTTCATCCAGATCTTTTCCCAGTAAAGATCTGGCTTTTGACAAATATATTTTGGTTAAAGGTATCCTAATACAAGGTAATAATAATAATAATAACAGTAACAATAATAATAATAAAGATTAGGGGCGGATGAGTGGCTCAGGCGGTTGACCATCCCACTCTTGATTTTGACTCAGGTCATGATCTCAGGGTGGTGGAATCATGCCCTCGTCGAGCTCCCCGCTCAGCAGGGAGTCTGCTTGTCCCTCTCCCTCTGTTCCTCCCCCTGCTTGTGCTCTTTCTCAATCAAATAAATAAATAAAATCTTTAAAAAAAAGATTAAATTTGTGTTTTGAAGAGTTTCTATGCAGGCATGGTGGAGATTTTTTTTTTTTTTGATGATTTTATTTATTTATTTGAGAGAGAGGGAGAGAGAGTGAGCATGTGCACGAGCAGGGCGAGGGGCAGAGGGAGAGGAAGAAGCAGACTCCCCACTCAGCAGGGAGCCTGTTGTGGGGCTGGATCCCAGGACACTGAGATCCTGACCTGAGCCGAAGGCAGATGCTTAACCGACTGAGCCACCCAGGTGCCCCTGGACTTTCTTTCTTTTAGTTTCCTGATGGAGAAGGCCAGGAGGAGCCATATGGGGAGGCCAGGAGGAGCCATATGGGGAAGGACAAAGATGGCAGTGTGGATGTGGTGTCAGGCAAATGGGGCGCATTCTGTCTGAACATCTCGGTGTGGGGCACAAAAGGCAGTGACAACGGTATGTAAGGAATATATATTACAGGGACTCCCCCTAACTTTGCTTTGCTGTTGTTTGGGGTCCAGAGGCCCAGTCCCTTAGGAAGCTGAGGCCAAGCGGGTAGTTTTTAGCCCTATCAGAGGCTCCCTCCCTGCCTTTTCTTTTTCTTTCTTTTTTTTTTTTTTTTTTTAAAGATTTTATTTATTTATTTGAGAGAGAGAATGAGAGACAGAGAGCACGAGAGGGAAGAGGGTCAGAGGGAGAAGCAGACCCCCTGCTGAGCAGGGAGCCTGATGTGGGACTCGATCCCGGGACTCCAGGATCATGACCCGAGCCGAAGGCAGTCGCTTAACCAACTGAGCCACCCAGGCGCCCCTGCCTTTTCTTTTTCTTTACCAAAACAATCTTGACCAGGATTTCCTCACCTCCCACCTGCAACACACTCCCAGCTCCAGAAAATTCTCAGGTTGCCTCATTACCAAGGCTGGTCTCCACACCAGGCTGTGCCCCATCACTGCTAACTTCTCCCATGCTGAGCCAGAGGTTCTGGGGGAAATTTGGTCTTATTTGTGCACCAAGAGCTCCGTATAGGATCTTTCAATGCATCTGTGCCCAGATTATTTTCATGAAAAATCCAGACACCATAATAAAGCTCTGCCCAAAATGCATGTACCTGCTGACCTTCTGTGGCCTGCAGTTTGGGAGTGTTATTTTGGAGCACCCAGTGTTGCTGATGTTCCTGTGCCCTTGTCCCCAGCTGGTGTCCAAGCTGGGGCATTTCCCTGCTTTCTCTGAGCTGCCTTCCCCAAAGGAAGACTTCACTCAAGACCATAGTCCGAAGACTCAGACCATAAATGAGCTCGTGTGCCAGGAAAATCCTCTTAAGAGGGATTTTAGAGGTGAAGAGGCTTTGGTGATAATCGAGACCAGTGGTTTATAGACTGCTGGTGTCAGTGGTGACACCCCAACTCTTTCTTCAGACGAAAACCTGTGCAGGAGAGCAGGGGCCTCGGATAAGTGTCATCGGCCACTTTTCCCTCCTGCAAGGAGACAGCAGTGACAAAGCAAGTGGCCACCCTGCGATCAGTGAGAGGCCATGGGACGTGGGACAAGCCGTGCAGAGCCTGCGAGCGTGTGACCGGATCAGGAGAAAAATGAACTTAAGGGAAAAGCCCCCCAGTAGGAGTGCTGTTGGCTAGAAGGTGGACATTCATTCTGGGGGTGGTCTTGTTTCAGGAGGATATTTAACTAGTGATTAGGGCCCAGGGAAGGACTAAGTTCATGTAATTAACTAATGTGATCTAAAGTATGGAAGGTGTCAAGGACCCTGCTGAGTAGCCTTCTCGCCCTCCTTGGTGGAGCTTCTGGAAGCAGGGACTGGTCGCCAGCCTCCGGGGCTGGCGGCTGAGCCTGCCAGAGTGGCAAGGTCAGAGCTTTGCTGGAGCCCAGGGAGGGTGTGGCCTTCTGGCCGGGCCCCCACCACCTCCTCTGGGCTGAGCCCTTCTCCTGCCAAACCCCACTGTTAACCCTTTCCCCTGCAGCACTGAGTCCCAAGGCAGAGAAAAGCCCTAGCTGCTAAATCCGGTTCTGGCCGTTGCTGACGTTTTCCATCTGCGGGGTGGCCCCTGGGGCCAGGGAGACAGGACAGAGAATTCTGCTTGTCCCTTGCTCCTGGCCCCTTCTGAAGCAGCACTGTTCTTATTCCTACTCTTCTATCTTATCCACAGCAGCAACAGTTGGGAAGAGGTTACCAAGCTATGGAGGTTGGAGGTGGTGTCTGTGGCCTGGGATACGAGGTGGCAGGAGGAAGACTGGCTGATGAAGACCTCCGAGGAGTTTTCTGGGAGGGGAGAAGAGGGAGCAGGACCAAACCCCACGGTGCTGTGTGCTCTGTTCTCGCCTGCAATGCCGGGCCTCCTTCCGCTGCAATTTGAATCGCACACATCTTTGAGGGTCCATCCCCAGAACTGCTCCTCTAGGAAGTCCACCAGATGACCCACCTTCCCTGGTGTTCCCTCTTCTCTGAACCCCATCAAGGATCCGTTTTCTTGGCTGGGTGCCAGTAGTTCTCTCCCCTCCTCCGGACTTCTGGGACCCAGACGATGCTTGACACTCTTGTGTCCTCTGGAGAGTCAGGTTATCAGGTCAGGTTAAATGTAGCGGGCGGAGACTCAGCGTGAAAGCCCGCAGCTGGCTCAGCTTCTTGGGGCCGGAGCTGTTCTGGCAGCTGCGGGGGACTCAGCCTGTCTGGATGCACACCTCCATCACAGTTGCTGTCACCTTCCACTGAAATGCCTTCCTTATGTCTCAGCCTCACCCCGTGCAGGGTGAACCTCTTATGAGCTGAGGCCATGCCACTGTCCCATGTTTATTTTGTTATTTCCAGTGCGGGACCCGGGACAGAGCAGGAACCTAACAAATTAACAGATTCCCCAGCTGAACCAAATGGAAATGAACAGGCCGCGATGAGGTTACAGAGAAAAGAAGTGGGTGACGGAGTAAGTGGAGAAGGGGGATCAAAAACAGATGGACGGGAATTCCATTATTGACTGCAACTCAAGTCAGTATTAACTGATAGTAACGTTAACATTACTACCCAGAATGGGGAACTTTAAATGGGATTCTGCAAGAAAAATCTTATTTTTCTCTGTGTATATTTCAGTCAGATTCTTAGAAATAACCCTTCCTTCTATCCCCCAGATATTGCAAACACGGGATATGCCCAAACCTAATTTTCATATGGAAACAGTTGATATGCCACTAGGATTTCTTATCTAGTATCATCATTTACAGTAATTGTAAATCTTTTCTATTAAAGAAAAGCACGTATACTTTTTATAGAAGTCAAGGTGATTTCAACCAAAGAAAAATTACAGAGTTGGTGGGCATGAGAGAAGAGACATTGCCTCCTGGATCCTGTAATTTGTAGACCTTACGTTTATCGCTGGTTCCTCAATAATAGGGGAATGGCTCCCTGAAGTGACTCTTTGTCCTGTGATACCACCTACTTCGTTCTGGTTTTCCCTTATTACTGAAAAATAAAGTTGTTAATTTATTTTTTTAATAAAAGAATGAACTCGAAAGCCAGTGATTTTTGGTACCTTATTTATACTCTTAAGTTGGTAAGTAAGAAAAGCACTCAAAACACCTCTTCCATTTCCTGCTGTATCATTATTTCCAATGTCAAGGGATCCCATAAAAAAGCAGCCTTTTTCACTGTGTAAATACAGATTTCTCACTTCCCAGTACTTTTCAGAACTCTCCAGACCAGAAAGTAGAGATGGGTCCTTTAAATTTTCAAAGGATTTTATGGACTCAGGCCAAATTCTGACTGAGGGAAGACCCATCTGGTGACCCTTGACCCCCTGATCGGATGGCCATGTAAAGCCGGGGCGTAGCTGGTGTGAGCCATGAGCAGTTAGCCACACGGGAGCCCAGGTGCTCTGAGTGGGAGTGGACGAGGTCCTGGCTTTGCTTCCTAGTGTTCTTTACTTGCTTGGTGACCTGCCGGTAATACTGTCAGTTTCCTTCTCTATAAAGGGGAAAAGAAAATGCTCTCTCAGAACTGTGGTTCTCTCTGAGAAACGATATGGGTACAAAAGCTTTTGGCTGCCAGGAATAAAAACATCATTAAAAGCTGTCATTTGGTTATATGATACACTGTAATCTCATAATTATGGAATTTATCTAGGAAAGCCTTGCACCTCCCTTTCATTTACCCACAAGAGTGCAGCTCTTTTAACCGATCCCACATCTTGGGTCATTTTTGCGACCAATACTCATAAATTGTTTGCTGCCTCCCCTGCTCCATTCTATTGTTTCACACGGCTGGGTCAACATTTCCTTTATGAATTTGGGGTATTCTTTAGCATAGCTGTTAAGATTTATTCTGGAAAGTGGCTGAATGTTGCCAGCATTGCTTTGGGAACTGGTAAGAAAAGTTCCATGTCTGGGCCAGTAGTGGGCATGCGTCCATACCTACTCAATGACCTTCAAATGTGCAATATGTCAATTAAAATACATCTTTTTTTTTTTTTTTAAAGATTTATTTGAGAGAGAGAGAGAGAAAGAGAAAGAGTGCACAGAGGGAGAGGGAGAAGCAGACGCCCCACGGAGCAGGGAGCCTGACTCGGGGCTCGATCCCAGGACCCTGAGATTATGACCTGAGCCGAAGGCAGATGCTTAACCTACTGAGCCACGCAGGTGCCCCTAAATAAAGCTTTTAACCCCTCAGGTTAGTGAGATAGGAAATGGGTGACTACTGTATTGGAAAACGTGCTGGATTTGCAGTTAATTTTTGACCTCTAACTCTGTCACTTACTAGCTTAATGGACCTGAGTAAATTATTGGGCCTTTTTAGGCCTCCATTTCTGACTGTAAACTGAGAATGAAAAATACACATCTCCTCAACTTTAAAGGATTATTGGGGAACTGAATAAGATCATGTAGACAAAAACATTCTGCAAATTTTAAAGCACAGAGTAAGACTTCTAAGGGACTGAGGGCTACAGGATTCCAACAGTGTAGGCTCAGAGCCTTGTGTATAGTAGGACCTCAACAAATGGGAACTGAAAGGAAGGACTACCCAACCACCACCACTAATTCTTCTGGCGACTTGACGTGTAGTCCAGAGGTGAGGGAGAGTGGGAGACAGATTTGGCAGATTAATTTGGGCTCAGCATGACACAGGGATGAAAACAATGAACTTCAACATCTGGTTATGTGTTTCTAAGGAATCAGTTCAAATGACAAAACACAGGGAACACATTCGATTCTAGAAGGCAGGATCCTTCGGGTTCCCCTGGGCCCACTGAAAGGCAGACAATAGGCCAACCCCCATTAACTACCTGGAGAAGACAGATGTCCAGGTGGGGAAGCAGGAAACCGCACTTCCCTTCACCTCTTCTGCTGGCCCCAGTCCTCTTCCTGCTGTCCAGCCCTCCTGGGACCCCAGAGCCCCTGCTGCCCTGCTCTCTGGCTTCTCATATTTGGCCTGCACTCGCAGCCGCTTGCCTTCATTTTGAGTTTAATTCTTTTATTGTTCACTGTGGTTCCTCGTGGTTCATCTCCCCTCTCTAAGGTCAGAGACTGTATTTCAAGTGTCTTAAGGCCCCACAGCCCCTGTCTGAGGGCCTACCTGTGGCAGGTGATCAAAACCTGCTGATGAGGAGCCCGGACAGCCATTAAGGAGCTGAGACCTGGCCCTGGAGGCCGTGGGAGTCCTTAAAGGGACTGAAAGGAGGACAATGACCTGGTTAAGCTTGTCTTGCAGGAAGATGATCTTTAAGGCAGCTTGGATGGATGAGAAAAGCCAGCTTTTAAGGGAGGGAAAAACTGCTTCAGGTCCATAAGGCCTTCTGAAACTCTCAGGTCTGGATGTGTTTGGGGATTCAGAACTTCTTTTTAGAAAGGCAAACTGATGCCTCCATCGCATTCTGTACAACACCTGGGCAGGGTCTGGGGCGGTTGAATGAATAGTCACAGGAAGTGAGATCAAAGCTATAAATAGCTTGCAGCTAGTTCTACCAAATGAGTTTTGTTGTTGTTTTTTTGTTTTTAAATTGCGGGCCTTCAGAGCTTTTAAAACATCTGAGTTGAGGGAGAGATGGTTGGTTGATACTCTAAAGGAAAGCCTTCTAAGGAGGATGGGCCTGTTAACCAAAGACTCTCTTCATTTTCTGCTGGAGAGAGGAAAGGCTCAAGCCAATAGAATGTGAGCTGTCTGGAGTGTGGGCTACGCTGGAGGGAGGGAGAGGCTCAGGAGAGCAGCAGCAAGGGGTGAGGAGAGGGAAGCTGGCCACAGGCTCTGCTGGGTGCGTGCTGAAGCTGCCAAGGGCAGCCAAGGAGAAGCCCCAGGGTAGGGCTGCCAGGGCTATTAGGACAGGAATGCCTAGTAATCAGTTTGAAATTGTTTGCATTGCTTTCCATAAGACCTCTCTTTGCCCACCCCACATGCCAGTGGATTCTCTAGAATAGTGCTAACAGAAATAGAATATGAACCACCTATGTAATTTAAAAATTGCTAGTAGCTATGTTAAACTAAAACGGTGAAATTAATTTTAATAATATATTTATTTAACCCAATATACCCCAAATATTGTCATTTCAACATGTAATCAATAAAAATTATGGAGATTGTCTATGTCTGTTTTTGTTTTGTTTTGTTTTTGTACAAAGTGTTTGACACCTGATGTGTACTCTACACTAAGAACCTATCTCAGCTCAGACTCTCCACATTTCCAGTGCTCCACAGTTACCCATGCCTGGGGGCTCCTGGACTGGGTAAGCTCTAGACACCACAACTGGGCCAGTCTCATACCTCAGATGGCTCAGGCTTCCCCACAGGTGAGTCTCCTAGGTGAGACCCTAGCACACTCCATACTTCTACTTGAATACATACAGCTTGACTCATTTAATTCACCAGCTTACCGAAGACCAGGGGATTAATGCCAGGTACCTACATTTATGAGCATAAATATATTCTTTTTAGCGAGAGCTCTTGGGATAGGCTGGAAGTGTGCCTTTAAATTGCAAAGAAAAAAAATCTGGGAAATGTATTTTTCTGTAAAAACTCTGAGTTTCCATGCATATCCAGAGCTACACAGGATGCAGGAGGTAGTTATCCCTGCTTCCACTTTTTTCATTATAAATGACCATGGTTAGCAGAATATCTCTCAAACTCACAAAATAGCACTCCATCTTCACTAGAGATGGGATTACATTTGTAATGTAGAATCCTGAGAATTTGCGAGCACGTATAAGCGCACCTGCAAGCCATAAAATAGGAGAACTGAGGAAGAAGCTGAAATTAAGTGTCTGTAAAAATACGGATGATCAATCACAGAGTCCCTCTCCCTAGCCAAAGAACTCCCGAGAAGCTGTGAAAAGCTTGCCTGTGTGGGGAGGAACCCCAAACTACTCTAATGGGGCACTTAGGAACACCGGTCACCCCCTTCCCATGGGGCACACTCACTCTTCACAGCCTGATGGCCTCACACAACAGTCAGCTGTCCAAACCCATTAAAACAAAATTAATGATGATGAGTATTTTTTTGGTGAGTGTGCAGATAAAATTCACAAATGAATTGCCCAAGAAATCAATTTGACAGATTATCACATAAAATCTTGGCTGCTTGGAAGAACTGTAAAAAGTTTCATTAAGACAGTTCCATCCTCCGTCTTCTCATACCCAACACTGCTGCATGTTATAGCAGCAAGACTTGGTGGTTTGTGCCCAGGAAGCTAAAAATCACTGCATCTTAGCTGAACAGTATTTAATTTTAAGCCAGGTTATCTTATGCTTCTATTATTTAAACTCTGCATTACATTTAATGTAAAAGGCCTAATCTGGGGTATGCATCCCCAGTCTACACAGGTACATCTGCACCCACTTAGTTTGCCACAAAAGAGAATCAAGTTATACTTATTGCCCTACTACATTGCTCTTTCTTCCTTCTGCTCTAGACATGTGGTCTCTGGAAGCCCAGAATTTGGACTAATGAAAGCTCTGCACATTCTACAGCTCAGTGTGAGATTTCTGTGGACTGGTGGAATTCTGGATGACTATGGGGAAGGAGTTGGCCAGCCTCGCTGCTCCCTTTGATCTCCTCTTCCTCTCTTTCTTCTGAGGGGGTGAGGCCCTTCCCATGCCTGTAAGATCTGAAGGCATCAGGTCCCTTAACTCCTTTTTGCTTCCCACCCCAAGGAAAAGACAGTCACTTGGCTCTTCACAGGCAGAGAGTAGAAGCAGGAGAAAGCTGGAGAGGAGGAGTTCCACAAGATTTTGGATCAGGTTCCTGCAGATTTGAGAATTCTCGATGCCATGTGGGGTCCTACCACGTACTTAGCTGGGCAGCACTGCAGGTGAATGAGATGGCCTTCTGTCCATCCCTGTTCTGGGTATGGTGTGTGTGTGTGTGTGTTTGAGATTGTAGCTATCCTACCTCAAAAAAGACTTTCCAACCCAAGGGCCATCTGTAAAAGCCTAGAGTTTATCAGAGAAAAAAAATGCATGTTTCAGGTCTATAGAGCAAATGTAGTAAGGAAGAACAGTTAGTAAGATCATGAGTTAGGTTTCTGTACATACTTCTATTGTAAAGGCTAATTCTTCTTCAAAAAATAAGCAAGACATTCTGTTCTGTAGAAAGGCCCTTGGAATCAAAACAGAAGAATAGGTAGTGCTAAGTAAGGATCCAGGCTCTGGTAACTCAGTTCAGGCTCTGACAGCTCTGCCAGGTATCTCAGAGCTGAGGGGCTGAGTCCTTCTCCTGGCTCTGATGTTCAGTACTTATGATGGGAATAATAAAACCAAGTCGGTTTCTTCACATGTTGTTGTTGAAGACAGGGTGATGTAACAGATGTAACTACTTTATGAATATCAATAAGGCAGTAACCAAATACCTGACAGTGTGTTTGCCTGCTGCCAAGATATCTATGGCCTGTATCACGAGGTCTCATCTATGATGTTCTATGATGCTTATGTCTGCCTTTTCCTTCTCCAAAACTTCTCTGTATATTCCCAGGCTGTTCAAAATAGAGTTCCAAGGGTGTATCGTCTGTAGGATTGGGCAGTAGCACAGTGTTATCTTGATCCTGGAGCTAACCCAAAGTTCCAGGAACCAGAACATCTTTAAACTTCCCAGTTTGAAAACTCTGTTCTATGCAACAACATTCTCTAACCAGGCATCTCTACCCTTTGCCTGTGGACCACTGTTTTAGCAGCCTGTTTGTGTTTTTTTAAAGCCTATTTCCCAGCCCCCGGGGCAGCTACGTGTCTTGTGGCACCGTTAACAATGGAGCTTGGGGGCCAATCTGGGTATCCCTTCAGCGCTCACTGACTGTTCAAGAGTCTGCCTGTGACTCATGCCTTGGATTGCCCAGCATTGGGGTGCTGGATGGCTGTCACCAAGCATTTGAAAATTTGGAAATTCCACCTCAAGCTCAAGTCCAACGCTGTTGATCCTGGCTGACTACGTTCATGCAAAACAATCCAAGCACTGACTCACTTTGGGAATCTGGGCATTCTTGGGCTTTTGATATTGAGACAGTGGAAAACTTATATCAGTGTAGATGCTACCAATAATTTCTTATCTATTTAAGCACTTGATCTTTTATGTATTTACCCAGAAATGTCCAAGGCTCACCACAGATCAGAGTTAACACTCTTTTGCAAGGAGAGACTGATCCACAGTGCTGACAGACACACAGTTGTGGACATCAAGTAAGAACATTTTAGGCATTTGGGCATCAGTATTCTGTAATTTTCATCACAGAGCCCCTGTACACATGCTGTTAGATTTACACCTAAGTACTTTACTTTCTTTGAAGCAATTGTAAATGATATTGTATTTTTATTTTGGTTCCTACTTGTTGTCAGTACACAGAAATGCAATTGATTCTTGTGTGTTGATCTTGTATCCTATAATCTCCCAGAACTCATTTGTTTGTTCTATTTGATAGGTTCTCTGGGATTTTCCATACAGACAAGCATGTTGTCTCCAAATAGAGACAACTGTGTTTCTTCTTTTCCAATACGTATGCCTTCTATTTCTTGCCATACTGCAGCGGCTACAACTTCCGGTGTTACATCGAATAAGACTGGTGTCAAATAGGTGTCAAATTTTGTAAAATGATTTTTTTGCATCAATGCATGTGATTATATGCATTTTCCTTTTTAGCTTGTTGATATAAAAGATTACATGGGCTGATTTTCACATATTGAACCAGTCTTGCATACCTGGAATAAATGGCATGGTATATTATTCTTTTTGTACATTGTTGGATTCAACTTGCTAAAATTTTTTGAAAAAAATTAAAAAAAAATTTTGAAGTATACAAGAGATATTGGTCTATGATATTCTTATTTTGTTTTTGTCTGGTTTTGGCATCAGGGTAATACTGACCTCATATTATTTGGGAATCTTATCTGGAAAGGACTGTACAAAATTAATGTTAATTTTTCTTTACATAAATGATGAAATTCTCGAGTGAAAACATCTGTGCCTAGAGACTTCTTTTTGGGGGGAGCTTTTAAATTACAAAGTAAATTTCTTTCACAGTTATACGGCTATTCAGGTTAACTATTTCAGCTTGGCTGAGTTCTCATAATTTGTGGGTTTCCAAGGATTTGACCCATTTTATGTAAATTGCAAGATTTATGTGTTTAGAGTTATGTTCATTAGGGTTACCTTATCCTTCTGACATCTGCAGGGTCTTACAGTGATACCCTTTGTTTCATTCCTCATATTGGTTACTTCTATTTTCTCTCTTTTTATCTTCAATCTTGCCAGAATTTTAGTAATTTCTTCAAAGAATCAGCTTTTTGTTTATTAATTTTTTCAATTGTTTTCCTGTTTTCAGTTTCATCGATTTTAGCTCTTATTCTTGTTATTTCCTTTCTTCTGCTTGCCTTGGGTATATTTTGCTCTTCTTTCTCTAGTTTCTTAAGGCAGGACTTAGATAATTGATTTGAGATCTTTTCTCATTTCTAATGTAAGCATGTAGTGCTATAAATTTCCATCTTGATATTGTTTTAGCTATATCCCATAACACTTTGACATGTCATGTTTTCATTTTCAATCATTTCTATGTGTATTATAAATTTCCTTTGAAATTTCCCCTTTGACCTATGGTTATTTAGAAGTAAGCTGTTTAATTTTTAAGTGTTTGGAGATTTTCCTGTTGTCTTTCTGTTATTTATTTTTAGTTTGATTCTGTTATGGTCAGAGAATATACTGTATATGATTTCTATTCTTTTAATGTTAAGGTTTGTTTTATGACCCAGAATAAGGCTTATCTTGGTGAATGTTCCATGGGTACTTGAAAAGAATGTGTGTTCTAACTGTTGCAGGGTGAAGTGTTCTATTAATTTAATGTCAGTTAGATCCTGTTGCTTGATGGTATTGTTCAATTCCTCTAATCATTGTTGATTTCCTGTCTAGTAGTCTATTAATTGCTGAGAATGGGTTTTTGCAATCCCTGACTATAACTGTGGATTTGTCTATTTATCTTTTCAGCTCCATCAGTTTTTGCTTCATGTATTTTGAAGTGCTTTTGTTTCTAAATATACATTTCAGGTTGGCATATCTCCTTGGTGGATTGATCCTTTTATCATTATGTAATTTCCCTCTTTGTCCCTTGTAATTTTCCTTGCTCTGAAACCTACTTTTAAAATATTAATATAGCCATTCTTAGTTTTTTAAATTAATTTTTACATGATGTATCTTTCTAGTAGCTTTGCTTTTAACCTACGTAAGCCATTGTGTTTGAAATGAGTTTTTTGTAGACACTAAGTAGTTGAATCATTTTTTAAAAATCCACTCTACCAATCTCTGTATTTTGATTGGTGTATTTAGACCATTTACATTGAATGTAATTATTGATATGTTAGGGTTTAAGTCTGTCATATTGTCAGTTACTTACTGTTTTTATCTTTTGTTTCTCATTCCTTTCTTTTTCTTGCCTTCATGTGGGTTACCTGAACATTTTTTAGAGTTCCATTTTGATTTATTTATAATGTTTTTGAGTATATTGCTTGTATTGTTTCCTGAAGGGTTGTTCTCAGTATTGCCACACAAAGATCACTTATCACAGCCTACTGGTATCCACTTTGAGTAAAATGTAGAAGCTTTAATTCCATTTAAGTTTCTTTATCCTCTCCACTGTGAGAACTATCTTCATCAGTTCACCTGGGTTTGGAATAGTTTTAGAAGTTTAAGTCTGAAATATTTAAGCCCTGTGGTCTCTGAACTTCCAGTGTGACTCTGAGGTCTCAGAGCCATTACTGCATCCAATAATACCTTACGGACATAGGCACCAGGCCTACGGGTTTCTCACATAACACACCCTCCCTTTGTCTATAGATGTATTTTAAAAAAACCTAAGAATGTAACTACCAACTCTGGCTTAGACCTCAGATGTAACACAAAAGCCCTGGGAAGAAGGTCAGCATCAATACATTGTGCCATGTCTTTGGTTGCAATTGGTTAAAACGAAGTACTAGGTATTGGAATGTTTGGATTTCACCATGGAGAGCCACTCGACTTTCAGAATTCGGTTCCTGTATTATCTCTGAATTCTAGAAATTAAAACCAACAAAGCAACTAATCATGTTTCTTGCCCTTTATTTGCTTTTCCAGCCCCTGGGTTCACCTAGTCAGTGGATTAAAGTATACAGTTCTAGACCATGAGATGTACTATGTTACTAGGTCACTGTGCTAATGCCTGACTAACCTACATTTCAAAATGTTCAGGCAATAACTAAGGTGAATTTTCATTTTGTAGTGATTTTATATGCCTATCATATATTTATTACTAATATATTTATTATATTATGAGGAAATATATTAGGGGCAAAATCAGGTACCCATATATTTGGTATAATGGTAGAGAGAGAAACTGAGCTAGAATTTGAAACTCATGTGGCATTATCACAGAAGTAGGAAAGGATCTCATGTGAGAAGAGAGAGAGAGACTCTCAGGAGAATTAGAAGAATGCACTCTCAGCAGAGAGAATGGCATGAACAGAGGTAGGTAGAAGAAAGATCCCGGAGCATGACAGAGGAATAGCAAGTATCAGTTTGGATCATGCTTTGGGTATGTGGGGACTGAGGGTAGATAGTGGAAGATGAAGCTAGAAAGAAATAGGGGAAGATCACAAAAGATTCTAAAATCCAGGTTTGGAATTTGAACTTAATTTTTGGTAGTACATAGTTATCAAACATTTTAGAGCAGAGAAGTGGCATGATCAGAACTGTATTTTTTAAAATTTATTTATCTGGGGGGAGGGGCATAGGGAGAGGGAGAGAGGGTCTCAAGCAGACTCCCCGCTGAGCTCAGAGCCCTACACAGGGCTCGATCCCATGACCCTTAGATCATGACCTGAGCTGAAACAAAGAGTCGGACGCTTAACTGACTGCACCACCCAGGCACCCCCAGAACTGTACTTTAGATAAGTTAATCTGGCAGCTTCATAGAGATGGTATGAAGCAATTGGGGGCAGAGAGATCAGGTTTCTATAGAGGACAGGGAAGGGAGAAAGGGAAGGCCTAAACTCAGGTGGCCATAGAGACTTACAGAAAAAGAATTATGTAGAAGCAGCTCTGGGCATAGAGCTTGATAGGATATAGCAAGTTACCAAGTGTTGGGGCCAAGGAAGGGGAGAGAAACCATGGTTTTGAGTCTGGAGGTCACTGTTAGCAAAAGTAGGCAATATAAAAGTAAGAGCTGGGGGCAAGAATGGAGAGGAGTATTAGATTTTGAATATGTAGGATCTGGGGTCTCAGTAGATGGCAGGAAAGACTGGTTAGAAGCTCAAGGAAGACATCAGAGTTAGGGATCTCAATTTGAGAGGCATCTGGACAGAGATGAGAGTTAAAGCTATGGGAATGGATAAGATCACCATGAGAAGGATGTAGAGAAAAAGAAACAGACCAAAGACTGAACCCTCGTAGGGTGGCAGACAAGGAACAGATGGTTCAAAGAGGGCTTGATCCATGAACAGGGTCATAAGCTGCAAAGACATCAAGGGAATTAAAGACTCAGAAAGGGCCACTGGTTTGGCCCAGTGGTGTCCCACAAGTAGCAGACAGGTAGTGGACAGGTGGTTAGGAAGAGGACCCTTGAGAGCGAGTGGCTACAATTGTTGATGGATGTGACTTTTGTTTTGTTTGGGAAAATACGAACAGGTTACAGGCCCAGGTAGGAAGAGTACCTAAGAAAAGAACAAGATAGGAGGAAGGAGATGAGGTGAGGGGCACCAGAGGAGAAAAGGATCAGATATTTCTTCTACCGAGATGGGAGAGAAGCAGGCTGGGATAAAGCTAGGAAAATGTTTAAGGTGAAAACAATGGAAACATAGGGTGTTGCTCCAAACGTAATGTACTCACGACCAGATTATTTTTCTTTTTAATCAAAACCCCCTTTTTTTTGCTGAAATTAATATGACCCAGTTAGGGCAAAGGTGGTTTTCCAAGTCTAACTAATCATCAAAATTAATTGTGAAACTTATCCAAAATACATATTTCTAGGCCCAAACCCAGCCACACCAAATCAGAATCTCTGGTGGAGTGGCCCAGGAATCTGCATTTTAAAGCCCCTTCAGTGATTCTGAAGGTTAGCTGGGTTTGGGCCCTCCTGAGTATGGTTTTCCAACCAAGGATGTGTATCAGATTCACAGGGGCAGGCACGAATTAACGGACTCTGCAGAGCACAGCTATTCATATTTCAAAAAGCTCCCCAGATGATTCGATGTGCACCCTGGATAAGAACCACAGTAAAGAGATTGGATTGGGGGAAGAAAACCAAAAAACCCAGTAACTAGTTGGATAGAATACTGAAATTCACCATACTGATTGGTTCTCTGTTACTTATGTCACCTGACAATTTCCTTTGGACATTTCTCCTATCGAAACGGCATCTGCTCCTAACCTGGCTGTCACAGGTGGACTGATGTGTTTCTCTGTGGCTTCTCAGTGCATTTACACAGGCGGCCAGGCCTGCGGGGATGCCATCTGTGGCTCTGTGGAGAGAGCCTGGCTATGAAATTTTTTGAAGTCTCTTTAAGGGAAAATATACGGAATAACATTGTTCAGTCTCTGAACTAACGACACAGTGTATCTTATAAAAGAAACAAAGATGCAGAATGGAGGAAAGAGGATAGAAAAAGCTATGATGGTTCCTATTTCACTAATCTAAAAGAAAATATTGTCAGGCAGATTCATAATTTGGCCATAAAATTCCTTGCACTGTTTGGTCGATTTTTTTTTTTTAAAGCAACAGTAACAATACAACAATTACAGAAATGAGAGCCTGGCACACAGCTGCTTGGCTCTGAGGGAGGCCATAAGCCCAGCCCTTTTAATACCTCTCAAAGAAATACAAAATTTTCTTTTATCCCACATGATGGTGTGATCCAATTCCTGCTCCAGCAGCCCCGACGTATCATCTGTTGGAGTATTTAAGTTTACGGCACAGAAGGAAACTGTCAGCTCCTCTCCCCTTTATAGGACACTCACATTTGCATATTCAACAGACAGTATAAGCCTCAAAGGCCATACTCCCCCAAATGCAATAATCCTACTCTTGAAATACAAAAGATAGAATAGTAGCATGAAAATATTCTTACCCTGATGAAGGCTGGCTCCAGCTGTGGCTTAGAAAGTCAAAAACTAGTAAACTTGCTTGTAATAACATCCTAAAAATTCCAAAGGTTATTTTCCCCCATCCACAGTTCAAAAGCCATCTCCTACAGAACAGTGTCACATCTGTGAAGTGTCCAGATTAAGGCAAGAGGTTTCTTGCTTCTAGTAATTTGTCTGGTTAGAGATTAAAGAAAAAAAATCTGTCTTGAAGCTGTCAGTTAATATTTTTTAACTCTCAAAAAAAAGCCATCTTCACGCTTCACAGCAGAACTGTGTGATTTTTAAACAGAGGTAAATTCTTCTCCATATCAGGTATCTGATATATATATATATATCTTTTTTTATATATGGTTTTTTTAATATGTTTTATATATGTTTTTTTATGTTTATATATACATATACATATATATATATCTTTTTTTTTTTTTGCATTTTAGTGTGAGGCAAGCAAACAAAGGGTTATCCACGAAGTTTCAAATGCATGTTAGTAACATAAAGTGAAGTTACCTCTCTTTGATATCGAATTACCTACGCATCTCACTAAAAAAACAAAATCGTCTTTGCAATTAATAAAGATTGTGGTATTCTAACAAAGCTGGAAGCTAAGGATCTTCAAATTCCGAATCTTTCCATTCCTGGATGAGCTTTGGTATTCAGATGTTAATAGGATGCCTGCTTTTTTTTTTTTTTTTTGGCCAGTGTTCAGGCTAAAGAGTCTGTGAAACAGACTTTTTCCATCCTATGACCTCAGTTTTAGGATTTCTTTCTCGCAAAATGTTCGTTATTTTACTTGGCAGATTGCCAGAACTCCTTCTTACCTTCTCTCTCTCTTCTCCTTTCTCTTCTCTCTCCCTTCTTCACCTTGCCTATCTTCTATTCTTTGACAAACTATGGATTTAAATTAATCCAGCTGGACCTACACTTACATGGTGTTTGGTAGGGTTGCTAGAATTAGCAAATAAAAATACAGGATGCCCAGTTAAATTTGAAATTCAGGTAAAAAATGAATAATTTTTAAATATAAATATGTCCCAAATATTGCATCAGATATACTAATACCAAAAAATTATTCCTTTTTGCTCTGAAATTCAAATTCAACTGTGTGCCTTGTATTTTATCTGGCAATACTAGTTTGGATGTTAAACAGAAGGGATAAAAAAACAACAAAGACATCTATTTACAACTGGAAGAAGAGAAATTTCCATTCCTATCCTTCTGAATGCTTTTTGTCTTGGTATAACTCTCAATGGCATTGATTTATTTTTGACCCATACAGTTTTACTAACAGTCTCACAAAGCATACCACATCCTGACACTGTCTGAAGAAGTCCACAGGGTTTCAGCTCTGAATCACCGGAGTCCAGAACTCGCAAAATGGGTCCTGCAGACAGCACGGGATCGTAGTCCCGCCACAAAACCAAACAAATACTCAAGTTTTAATCGATCATTCTCCTTTGAAATTTGTGCATCAAATTTAATATTTTCAAAGGCACTGAAAGAGTTTTCTCTCTATAGTTCCCAGTCTGAGGCAATTTAGCATGATTAGTACAGTCATTATTAGGAAAAACAGCAGAAATTCAATTGTACTTCAAAATGTAATAAAATGATCACCTCTTGGACATTTTGAAAGGGAAGATGAAAATATTGATATGCTCCAGACATTTAAGATAAGATGACGATCTTAATTACATTAATTATTAATTCAAGTTATTTTCCAACATCTAAGTACACCCAAGGGGGGCATGTAATTCAGAAATGATGTTCTCTTATTCAAAGATGTATTAATATTCAGTATTCTGAAAATATGTTGAAGTCTGATAGCCAGAATGGAGAATGTATGAAAATGGGGTTAAAAGCATGGGTTCGGGAATCAAACTGAGTTCAAATCCCAGCTTTGTCACACACTAGCTGTGTGACGCTGGGCAAGTTACTTACCCTCTCTGTGCATCATTTCCCTTATCTGTAAATGGGGACAACCATTCCAGAGAGCTGTGAGAATGATACGAGTAAAGTGCTTAGAACAGTGCCTACCACATAGTAAAGTGCTCAGTAAATTTTGGGGGTGAGGGTCATAGCCTAAACTGTCAATAGGAAAACAAAACTCACAAAATCAGAGACTGGCTCCATTTTTACAATTGGCCCAGGAGAAAAATGATTTTTTTTCCTGCGGCCAAATGGATGATATATTTATATTTTCAAAATGATAAATACCAGTATTTTATGTATTTATCCATTAAAAAAATCTTCTCTTTGTTTTCAGAGTATATAACTTCTCGGGTTCTGTGAAATTAGCATCAGATTATTTCAAGAAGTGAAGTTATTTGGTTAACAGTTCTACCCAACTATTGGTTGTTTTTCTTTTTCACCTTGCTTATTATTCTCTTTACTCTCCCCAAATCCAAAAGCAAATGAACAACACTCTTTCCCCCATTCCTACAAGCCAATTAATCTAACTCAATCCTCTAGCTTTAGTGTTAAACAGATTTTTGAATGAAATAGTCCCAGTCACTGGGTTTCCTGCCATCTGGTCACTTTGAAATTCATTTGTTTGTGTTTTGAACCAGGAACGGGGTCCAACAGTGCTGGGTCTACTCTGCAACGCAGCTCAGGTGTCTGCAGTCGGAGGTGGTGGTAAAGAAAGAGTGCTTTCAAGTCAGATACCTCTAGGGTAATATCCTGGCTGGGCCACACTACCTGTGTGAGCTCCCCGAGACTCGCTTTCTTTATCTATAAAAAGAGAGATTCTAATACTGTCTACTTTTTTTGGGTTGCTATGAAGATTCAAAGAGTTGATTCTTCTATAGGGTGATCCTATGTTTTGGTTTACACTTGTCGTCCCTGCATCACTGTTAAATTATATAGTTATCCAATTTTTATTAGGCATTTAGCACACAGACTGGCTGATTACTATTCAGGATTTGTTACCTCTTTTTTTTTTTATTTTTAAAAGATTTTTATTTATTTATTTGACAGAGAGAGAGAGAGAGACAGCGAGAGAGGGAACACAAGCAGAGGGAGTGGGAGAGGGAGATGCAAGCTTCCCGCGGAGCAGGGAGCCCGATGCGGGGCTCGATCCCAGGACCCTGGGACTGTGACCTGAGCCGAAGGCAGACGCTTAATGACTGAGCCACCCAGGCACCCAGGATTTGTTACCTCTTAATCATGATATACCAACACCTTTACTATTCTAAAGAAATGCTTTAAGTCCCACCAAGCCCTCATTTTTAAAAGCAGGGATGGCCTTTTTAACATAGAAAGATGAGTGCGTGCATGTGTATCAAAGTTTGGTCACCTGTCCACTAGCCCTACCTTCCCTGTCCCTTTGTCTATTTCAGCTATTTAAGAAGCTCAAAGTGGGGGTGGAGTTCTCTGTGGTAGAATCTTGAGGGCAGAGGCTTAAATATTTTACATGCTTTGGTTGGATCATGTGAGTACTGCTTTAGCAAAATATACTCTGCCAACAGCAGAAGGCCCTCTGAGGTGAGCAGGGGGGCCAGGGCTGGGAAGCTGTCCTTTCACTTCTGCCAGCTTCTTGGACTGTCAGATGAATCCCAGACTGCAGCCTCGGCTCTTTCCAAGATCTCCATCACTGTGCAATAACAGCGCCCTTCCTCATTGTCTATAACCAGGCTTCCTCCTACTTCTACCCTAGCTCTCTGGGACACAGTCCTTTTATGATCTGGAGGGAGGGAAGCCTTTCCCTTGTATAGGCTTTCAGGGAAATACCAGCCCTTCATGCAGAAACAGAATTTCTCCCTTAAAATCACCTCTGCTTCATGTGCCCTCCGCACCAGGCCACAGACTGAAAGTGGTTCCTGCAAGTGGCTCTGGAGCTGGCTGACCTAGCTGAAATCTAGGCCATGGCCCACTGCGAAATCTCCTCGAGCCAACTTGCAACTCTGAGACTTCGATTCTCTGTTCTATAACATGGGATGTAATAATGCAATAATGCACCTCACTGGATTATTGTAAGAATTAAATAAGACAACATGTCCAGTATAGTGTCTGGCGCAAAACAGGCATTTAATGCCTGGAAAGTATCATAATGGTACCAGGCTGCCTGGGGAGAGATCAGCATTAGAGGCAAAGAGAATCTGTGTGATCTGGGGGTGGGGAGAGGGGGAGAATTCAGTTTGCAAATATATAAACTCTGCATTTTGGAGGTTTACATCTTAATTAAAATCTGTAGAAGAGAAAGAACAAATCGCTAGTGGTATTTCTGAAAGAAGATACAGAAAATGCACAGCAAATGTATCCCAACCATCCTTCGTGTTATTCCACATTCATTCATTGATTCATACCAACAATTTCTTATTGCATAGGTATTATGTCTAAATAGCTGGGCAAAGCTTCAGCACAAGAGCATGAAGAAGCTTTATAAAAGAAAACATTTGGAGGAAGCATAATCACTCTGTTAATGCCAGGCAGTATTTATTGATTACCCCCTGCAATCAATAAATATGGTCATGTTTATTGATTTACCACACTCTCCCACGGCCCAAGTGACTCCTCAGAAAAATTGGAATTTTTGCTTCTACTTTTTAGCTGTTGCGAATAATGGAATATTATTGTCATAAAAAGGAAGGAAATTCCTTTTTAAAAAGGAAAGAATTTCTGACACATGCTACAACATGGATGAACCTTTGAAGACATTATGCTAAGTGAAATAAACCAGATACAAAAGGAAAAATACTATATGATTCCACCTATACGAGGTCCCTGGTGTAGTCAAATTCATAGAGACAGAAAGTAGACTGGTGGTTGCCAGTGGGGAGGTGGGAGTTATTGGCTATGGCAATTCATTAATTCAGCGTATTAGCAGAGTTTCCATTTGCGGAGATCAAAGGAGTTCTGTGAATGGATGGGAGTGATGATTGTACAACGATGTGACTATGCTTAATGCTACTAACCTGTACACTTAAAAATGGTTAAGATGGTAGATTTTATGTTACATGTATTTATCACAATTAAAATTTTAAAAAGACATTAAATTACAAAAAAAATATTGAGAAACCCTGACCTAGATAACACTCTGAGAAGTGTGTTTGGATGGAGCCTGGACATAAAGGAAAGAGAAAGCATGAGTCTCTGGGGAACCAAATGGGTCAGGGAATATACTCTCTAGTTTTTTGAAGAATTCTCTTTTGTGACCTCTGGGACCATGGGCCTTCCAGTCTGGCATAAGAACACAAAAGAGAAGGTTTGCAATCTTGTTCTGTGATAGCATAATTTCCAGCCTACATTCTTGGGTTCATATTGTATTTTAATTTGAGAGTACAACCAATACAATAGCAATGTCTAGTTTCCCCCTCAGGTGAAATTGATATACTCATCTCTTCTCTTTCAACAAGGCTGTCCAGCCTTGGACTCATTGGTATCTGAGTGTTGGGTCAAGGTCTTCCTTCCTTATTGCATAAACCATACCTCTCAAAGGCCTTCAATCTAAATTTGTTCATCTACATAATGAGGGGGTCCAAGGAGCCCTAAAGGCCCTTCCTATTATATTTTTTATTCTTGGTGTCTGAGAGTTAAAGAAACAGAATCTGGCCAATTTTTTCTAGGCAAAGGTTGTACACCAGGTTTCTCATTTTCTTAGCAGACAGAATCCTGGCAAATTACTTAAACAGATATGGAAAGGAAGTCTCTGGGGACAGACACCTCATAGACTAAAAGAACAGCCATTATTTAGATACGGATTGCTGTGGCCAAAATAAATATCAGGAAGGTTTCAAAGTTCTCTGAAAACACACACACACACACACACACATACGCACACACACACGCACGAACTATAAAACCATCTTTTGGTAACAGTTCTCAAATCAACTTTGATCTCTCAACTTCCAGAACCTATTATATGATCAGTTTGTATAACCTTATTATTAAATGCACATGTATAAATGACAGATTTCTTTGTGTTTGGCATACATTTGTTTCTCTGCATTTTTTCCTTCATATTTAACATTTTCTAAGACAGCTCTACAAGGGGCATAAGAAATTTTTAATGAATATGGTCATGGACTGTTTATGTCCCTCCAAAATTCATATGCTGAAATTCTAACTCCCAAGTGATGGTATTAGGAGGGTGTTGGGGAGGTAATTAGAATCAATGACCTTATATGAAGGAATATAATAAAGCTTGCTTCCTCTCTCTTCTCAGCAAGAAGATGGCCATCTGCAAACCAGGAAGTGGGCCCTCACCAGATGCTGGATCTGCCAGCACCTTGATCTTAGATTTCCCGGCCTCCAAAACTGCAAGAAGTAAATTTCTATTGTTTACAACCACCCAGTCTATGGTAGTTTGTTTTAACAACCTGAACTGACAAAAACAAATATTTTTCATTGATGTGGACTTTCATCTTTATAAATGACTCACAGAGTTGGACATTATATACCTGGAAAGGATCTTTGGGCATCATCTAGACCCTCTCTGTTCTACCAATCAAGGATAGCGACATCTTCTAAGACATTTAAAAACAGAAGTCAGTGGTAAATTCTTTAGCCTCCTCCAGGCCATGCATTCTTCACAGGGGAGATGTAAAGCCATGCGCTCCTTGCCTATGCTCCTATTGTCTGAAGGCTTGGAGGAGAGCTCATTCCAGTTAACATCTCTGGACTAGACTGACCACTAGCCTTTCTTCTTCACTGTCTCAGCTCCACTAGAAGACCTTTTGAAACTTTTGTTTTTATCACCCTTCACCCCTTCTCAGTTTACTTTTTTTTTTTTTTAAAGGAAAGATTAAAATTCTAACTGAGCTCTGATCATTACCAACTGCTAAGACAGGGTTGTTTTCTATCTTTTATAAGTCATGAATCCTGTTAGGATTACAGTAATAACTGTTTATTGGGTGCCTACCAGGTAACTGGCACTTTCTATACATTAATTTCAATTACTGTATAAACTTTGGAGAAAGAACATTGTGTGAGTCATTCTAATTCAGTCTGAGCTTATCATAATTTCCAAGTCTTTTACTGTACCATATGCACACCTGATGGACCCTTCTTTTTCTGTCTCCTTTGTTTATTTATTTTTTTCTCCTAGGAGGTGAATACTTTGTGTTTGATCCCACTTCTTTCCTTTATGAAGGGGATTTCAAATCTTCATGAAGTTTTTAACATTATAGGTGCTTTGTTCAACAAAGGGTCATCTACAGATACAGAAGGGTCCTGCCTCGGGATTCTTCCACAAGAGTATGCTATTGACCTCTCATTTGAGAGTGGATTTGTTAGTGATTGGCAAGTCTGAATTAAGCAAGCACAGTGACCCTATCAAACTGTGGCCTCCATAGTATTTTGGGACTCTCCACTTGCTCATTATTCCTAGAACTTTTCTAGTACAGATGACAATCTGGCAGGATCTCAATCTACTCTTCCTCTGCAGGCACCACCTTAATTGCTTGCTCTTCCTGGCCTGATTATTGTCTCCAAAGAAACTTGAGAAGAGCTCAAAGACAGCAGTAGAGTGGGAAAGAGAGGTTAAAAGCTTGGCTTGCAGGTTCCAAATCTTGGGTTTAAATCCTGGCTTTGCCACTTCAAACTATATAGAGCAGAAACCTTAATTCTCCTCTTTTTGCCTGTAAAATAGGGTGTTATTGGATTTTTGCTAAAAATTAGAGGTGATAAAACATGTAAACTGTTAAGACTAGTACTTGGTCAAGGTAAAAGCTCAAAACAGGTCAATTATTATTATCACCAGATAGAAAGGCTGCTACATAAATTTATCTTTTCTGTAAATTAATTTTGTTATTTGTTTAATTGAGGCAAAATTTATAGATAGTGAAGTGCACAGAACTTAAGTGTAAAATTCAATGGGGTTTTGATAAATGTATATCCTTCTCACACAGCACAAATTAAGATATAGAACCCTTCCATCACTTTAGAAATTTCATCATGACCCCTTCCAGTCAATCCCCAGCTCTTCATAGCAACCACCAGCAATGAATGAGAGTTCTTTTGCTCCATATCCTCACCAGCATTTGGTGTTGTCAGTGTTCTGGGTTTGGGCCATTCTAATGGCCATTCTGATAGTGGTATCTCATTGTTTTCATTTGCATTTCCCTGATGATATATGGAGTAAGAGCATCTATTCATGTTAAAGTCTTTGGCCCATTTTTAAATTGGGTTGTTTTCTTATTGTTGAGTTTTAAGAATTCTTTGTGTATTTTGGATACCAGTCCTTTATCAGATATGTCTTTCACAAGTATTTTCTCCCAGTCTTACTCCCTTGACATTAACTCGTCTTCATATTCTCATCTTCTCATTCTTTTCACATTGTTTTTCATGGAGCAGATGTTTTTAATTTCAATGAAATCCAGTTTATCAATTATTTCTTTCATGAATTATTCCTTTGGTGGCGTATCTAAAAAGTCATCACCACGCCCAAGGTCATCTAGATTTTCTCCTATATTATCTTCTAGGAGTTTTATAGTTTTGTGTTTTATATATAGGTCTGTAACCCATTTTGAGTTAACTTTTGTGAGGGGCATAAGGTCTGTCTAGATTCTTTTTTTCCTATGTGGATATCCAGCTGTTCTAGCACCCTTTGTTGAAAAGGTTTTGGTCCACTCTAGTCTTTGCTCCTTTGTCAAAGATCAGTTGACTGTATTTATGTGGGTCTGTTCTGTTCTACTGATCTATTTCTGTATTCTTTTGCCAATACCACACTGTCTTGATTACTGTTGCTTTACAGTAAGTCTTGGAGTGGATAGTTTCAGTCCTCCAACTTTGCTCTTTTCCTTCAATATTGTGTTGGTTCTTCTGGGTATTTTGCCTCTCCATATAAACTTTAGGATCAGCTTGTTGATATCCACAAAACAACTTGCTGGAAGTTTGACTGTGATTGCATTGAATCTACAGATCAAGTTGGGAAGTATGTTGACTTTTGATTATAAGTATTCCATTGTGTGAATAAACCATACGTATTTGTCCACTCACCAGTTGATGGATATTGGGGTTGCTTCCGGTTTTTGACTATTATGAATAAAGCCACTACAAATATTCTTGTACAAATCTTTTAAAGGACACATTTTCCATTTTTCCTGCATGAATGCTACAAAGGGAATTGCTGAGTCATGCAATACGTATGTGTTTAATTGCTGGGTCATGCAATAAATGTGTGTATAAGAAACAGTCAAATAGTTTTCAAAAATGATTATGTCATTTTACTTTTCTACCAGCAATGCATGAGATTTCCAACTGCTCCAGATCCTTGCCACTATTTGGTATTGTCAGTCCTTTCAATTTTAGCGGGTGGGGGAAATGGCATCTCATTGTGGTTTTAATTTTTATTTCCCTGAAGAAGAATGTTATTGAAATGGCATCTTTTAAGTCATTAAAGTGAAATGCATCTCTTAAGCTGCTGGTTAGCCATTTGTGTATATTCTTTTGTCTGTTTGAGGAGGTTGCCCATTTGAAACATTCGTTTCTTTATCATTTTGTTATTGAATTGTCAGAGTTCCTTATGTATTCTGGATACAAATTATTTGTCAGATATATGTATTGCAAATATATCCTCCCAGTTTGTGTCTTGCCTTGTCGTTTTGATGAGAAGATATTTTTAATTTTGAGGAAGTCTAGTTCATCAGGATTTTCTTTTATATTGTATGTTTTTGGGACCTCTGTAAGACATCTTTGCCTATCTCAGGTTGTGAAGATATTCTCCTATGTTTTTCTCTAGAAACTTTATAGCTTTAGCCTTTATATTGAGGTCTATGATTCATATCAATTGTATGTGGTGTGAGATTCCTATTTTTTTCCCCCAGCAGTTGCTCCAACACTATTTGTTGAAAGCATTTGGCTTTTGCCAATGAACTGCTTGGTGATTCTGTGAAAAATCAATTGACCATATATGTATGGGTCTATTTCTAGACTCTATTTTGCTCCATTTATGCACTATATATAATACTTCAGTTTTATAAGTATTGAAATCAGGAACTGTAAGGCCTTCAACCTTGTTCTTCAAGACTGTTTTGGCTACTTAGGTCCTTTGCTTTTCTATAAAAATTTTAGAATCAACTCATCATTTTATATAAAAATGGCCTGCTAGCCATTTGATCAAGATAGTGTTGAATCTACAGAACAGTATGAAAAGAATTGACATATTAACATAATTAAATCTTCTAATTCATGAACATCTGTCCATTTACTTAGGTCTCAAGTTTCTCTCATCAATGTTTTATAGTTTTCAGTGTACAGGTCTTATGTCTTTTGCTAAATTTATAATGTATTTTGTCACTGTAAATGAAATTCCATTTAAAATTTCATTTTCCAATTGCTTATTGCTAAGAAATAAAAACACAACTGAGTTTTGTACGTTGACCTTGCTTAATTCATTTATTGATTCTACTAGTTGCTTATTAGATCTCTGAGGATTTTCTCTATAAACAATCATTCTTTTCAATCTTTATGTTTTTCAGTTTCTTTTCTTGCCTATAGAACCTCCAGTATAATGTTGATAGAGGTGATAAGTGCAGACATCATTGCTATGTTTCTGATCTTAGGAGGAAAGTGTTTGGTGTTTCATCATTAAATATGATGTCAGCGGTAGGTTTTTTATTGTAGGTGCCCTTTATCAGATTGATTAAGTTACCTTCTTGTCCTAGTTTCTGAGATTTTTAAAAAACCATGAATGGGTGTTAATTATGCCAAATACTTTATTTTCATCTATGTAGAAGATCATATGGTTTTTCTCCTTTATACTATTAATATGGTGGATTACATTAATTAATTTTTCTGTTAAACCAACCATGCATTCCTGTGATAAACCCCACTTAGTCACAGTTAATCATATTTTTTTCATATATCACTGGATTATACATATTAATATTTTGTTAAGGAATTTTGGAACGCTTATGAGGGATACTGGATTATTATTATTATTTTTTTAGATTTTATTTATTTGACAGAGAGAGACACAGTGAGAGAGGGAACACAAGCAGGGGGAGTGGGAGAGGGAGAAGCAGGCTTCCCGCTGAGCAGGGAACCCGATGCGGGGCTCGATCCCAGGACCCTGAGATCATGACCTGAGCTGAAGGCAGACGCTTAACAACTGAGCCACCCAGGCGCCCCTGGATTATTTTCTTTTCTTATAAGGTTTATGTCAGATTTTGGTATCAGGGTTACTGGCCTTTTACAATGAACTGGGAAGTTTTTCTTCCTCTATCTTCTGAAAGAATTCGTGTAAGACTGGTAGTTTATTTGTTGGTATTTCATTGGCATAAACATTTTTTATTTAAAATTTTTACAGAATTTACCTGTGAAACCATCTAGCCCTGGGGGAATCTTCTTTGTGGAAAAGTTTCTATTACAAATTCAACTTTTTAAAATAGTAATAAGGGCATTCAGATTTTCTAAATATTCTTGTGGCATTATGGTAAATTGCGTATTTTCAAAGAAAGTGACTTTTTCATCCAAATTGTCAAATCAACTGGCTATAAGTAGTTCATACTATCCAGTTATTATTGTTAAAATTTCTGTAGGATATGGGTTCATGCCCCTCTTTTCATTGCTGATGTTGGTAATTTGTGTTTTAACTCTTTTTTTCCTTAATTATTATCATCAGTGTTTGTTAATTTTATTAATCTTTTAAAAGAACTAAATTTTGGCTTCATTGGTTTTCTCTATTATTTGTTGACTTCTATTCCTATTTTTTATTATGTACTTCTAATTATCCTGGGTTTAATTTATTCTTTTTATAGCTTCTTAAAGTGGGAACATAAATTACTGATGTTAAACATTGTTCTTTTTTAATACAAGCATGTGAAGCTGCAAATTTCTTTTTTGCTGTGTTTATTGTTTTAGTGAATCCTATTAATTTTCATAAACTGTACTTTCATTTTCACTCAGTTAAAATTACTTTCTAATTTCCCTTGTGATTTATTCCTTAACTCAAAGACTATCTAGAAATGTTATTTAACTGTCAAATACCTAGATTATTTTTTGCCATTTATATAATGTAATCATGCTGTGATCATAGAACATACTCTGTAAGATTTTAATCCTATGAAATTCATTGATATTTCTTTTATTGCTCTCAATAAGGTCTGTCTTGGGTGAATGCTTCATGTATGCTTGATAAGATTCTGTAATTTGCACTTGTTGGGGGCAGTGTTCTATAAATGTCAATTAGGTCAAAGTGGTTAATAATGTCCAAATAGTCCATATACTTGCTAATATTTTGTTTAAGTTTTCTACTGATTACTGAAGAAAGGGATGTTAAAAATCTGTAACTATTATTAAAGATCTGTTAGTAAATACATATATAATTATGATTGTTATGTTTTCCTTATTAACTAACCTTTTTAGCATTCATTAAAGGTCTTTGTCTGAAGGTCTATTTGGCAATATTAATAGTGTCACACTGGCTTTCTTATGCTTACTGTTTATAGTCTATCTTTTCCACCGTCATCTGGCTTCAAACTATTTGTGTTTTTATATTTTATATTGTGGAAAGTCTTGGTTTATGCCAGTTTGACAGTCTTTGCCTTTTAACTGTAGTTTTTAGTCCATTTACATTTAATGCAAGTATTGATATGGCTAGGATTAGGTTTACAATTTTTCTATTTCTTTTATATCCATAACTTGTTTTTTCTTTCTGTTCTTACTTTCCTTTCATGTATTGTATTAACCTAATTTTTTTTTGGTATTTCAATTCCTCCAAGACTTAGTTTTGGCTATGCTCTTTTGGGGGGTGTTTGTTTTTCTAGTTATTATACTATGCATACTTTTCACCAAACTTAGATTTAATATTATACTAATTCACATAAAATGTAAGAACCTTGTTAGTCATGCAATTCCATTAGCCGTTTCTTATTTTTTGTGCTATTTTCGTCCTATATTTTACATCTGTATACAGTTGACCCTTGAACAAGAAGGGTTTGAACTGTGCAGGGTCACTTATATGAGATTTTTTTTCAATAAATACAGTACAGTACTATAAATATATTTTCTCTTCCTTATGATTTTTCTAAAAAATTTTTTTTCTCTAGTTTACTTTATTGTTAGAGTACAGTATATAACACATATAACATACAAAATATGTGTCAATTGACTATGTTATCTGTAAGGCTTATAGTCAACAGCAGGTATTAGTACGTAAGTTTCTGGGGAGTCAAAAGTTGTATATGGATTATTCACACATGGGGCAGGTCAGAGCCCCAACCCCTGTATTGTTCAATGGTCAAGGGTACATTACAAATCCCACCAAACAATATTTATTTTTTACATTAATCTTTTATGTTTACACATATATTTATTTTTTCCTGTATATACTTCCTTCTTATAGGGCTGAGTTTCCATCTGATATTATTGTCCTTCAGCCTGATAAATTTCCTCTATCATTTCTTGTAGCGCAGGCCTACTGGAATGAATTCTCTCTGATTTTGTGTATCCAAAAGTCTTTATTTCACCTTCTATTTTGAAAGATATTTTTGCTAGAGTTAAAATTATGGCTTGACAGTTCTTTTTTTGGGGGGGGGTTTCAGCACTTTAAAAATGTTTTTGCATTGTATTCTAGCTTCTGAAGTTTCTGATGGGAATTCTTCAGTTAGTTATATCACTGCTCCCCTGCACATGTCATTTTTTCTTTGCAACTTTCAAGAGTTTATCTTTAGTTTTTAGCAATTTTACAATAATGTTTCAAGATGTGGTTTTATGTGTATTTATCCTTAGGGTTAGATGAGCTTCTTGTATTTATAAGTCAATGTTTTTCACCCAGGTTAGGAAGCTTTCAGCTATTATTTTTTCAAAAATTTTTTTCTGATCTCTTTTCTCTGCCCTCTCCTTCTGGACTCCAATTACATGTATTTTAGACTACCTGATATTGTCCCATAATGCACTGAGGCTCTGTTCATTGTTTTTAAATCTTTATTCCCACTGTTCTTCATACTGGATAATTCTTATTGGCTATCTAGTGAAATTTTCATTTCAAATATTTTTCTTTTTAGTTCCAGAATTGTCATTTGGTCCTTCTTTATAGTTTCCATTTTCCTGCTAAGATTTCACTTCTTTCAGTCATTATGATGATGTTTTTTCCCCTTTACATCCTTGAACATATTATAAGCTTGAAAGTTCTTGTCTGAAAATTCCAACATCTAGATCACCTCAAGGTCTATTATAGTGACTACTTTTTCTCTTGATTATGGGCCACATTTTCCTATTCCTCACATATCCTTTAACTTTTGATTAGATAATGAATGTTGTCAATGATACATTATAGAGACTCTAGAGTCTGTTTTCTTCCTTTAAACAATGTTGACTTTTTTTGTTTTATCAGACAAATTATTAGCTGATCACCTGAAACTTGTGGGTACTTAGTGTTATACTTTGTAATGATCCATTTTGGTTTTGTCTTTAGTTTTTAGGATGACTCCTTTATTCTTAAGGCATACCCTCTCTGAGTTTTAAGAAAACAAACAAACAAAAAACCAAAACCCCAAAAAACAAAAAAACAAAATTCAAGGTGTTTACCAAGCTCCTATAATTGGATGGGATTCAAATTCCAAACTGTACAGGCAGTAGTTGTAGACATTAGGCAGCAGTTGAAATCTCTGCTCAGCTTTTCAGCTTTCCAGCTATTGTTTTCCACTGGGCTCACTGGCATCTCGCCCACACATATGCAGTTTAGGGGTCATCCAAGGATTGAGAGAAATTATATAAAGAAGTGGAACTCCATTCTGTGTGGTTCCTTGCTTTCTGGATTTTCCTCTCTTAAAGCCCATCTACCCTGGCAGCCCTGAACTCCACTTTCTGACACTTCAAGCAAATATGACTGTGGCTGGCTTTCTCCTTGAATTCTAGTTCCTCTTGTGGATTGAAAGTGCCCTCAGGGGAGAACCTGTATAAATGTAGATCTCAACCAGTCTATTTCCTTCTTTGAAGGAACAAATTCCCAACATTATCTGCCTTCTTTTAGTCAACCTCTAATGCCTTCAAATAGTTTTTTAAAGGAATATTTTGTTCAGAGTTTATAATAGTTATCGAAGGAGAGTTAATCTAATATAAGCTCTTCTATTATTGACATAACTGGAACTCTCTCACAAAAGTTTTAATTTATGGGTTTGTGTGTAAATGTTAAGAATAAATTATACCTCTCATCTTTATGAATACTCATAGGGTCATTAAATATTATATCTTGAGGGGATCATCAGGTATTATCCAGACAACTCTGTCCTATCAGGCAATGACTATCTAAAATTTGTCATGATTAATCTCCTGTTTTTATTTATTCATATATTAGTTTCAGGTGTACAACATAATGATTTGACATACAGCTGACCCTTGAACAATGCAGTCAGTGCCCCAACCCCCATACAGTTGAAAATCCATGTACAACTTTTGACTCCCCCAAACTTAACTACTAATAGTCTATTGTGACTGGAAGCCTTACTGATAACATAAATAAGTCAATTAACAGATATTTTGTATGTTATATGTATTATATACTGTATTCGTACAATAAAGCTAGAAAAAAGAAAAGGTTATTAGGAAAATCATAAGGAAGAAAAAGTACATTTACAGTACTGTACCGTATTTTATGAAAAAAAAAAAACCCACATATAAGCAGATCCATGCATTATAAATCTGTGTTGTTTAGGGGCCAACTGTATGTATATATTGTGAAATGATCACCATAATGTCTAGTTAACATCCATGCCCACACATAGTTACAATTTTTTTTCTTGTTTTGAGACCTTTTAAGATCTATTCTCTTAGCAACTTTCAAATATACAATAGAGTATCAACTATAGTCACCTATACTATAGTCAATTATAGTCAACTATATAGTCAATTGTTCATTACCTCCCCAGGACTTATTTATTTTACAACTGGAAGCTTGTACCTTTTGACCACCTTCCCCCATTTTGCCCATTCCTCACCCACACCCCACACCCCTGCATCTGGAAACCACCAATGTTTCTTTTTTTTTTTAAGATTCCACATATATGTGAGATCATATGGCATTTGTCTTTCTCTGTCTGACTTATTTCACTTAGCATAATGCCCTCAAGGTCCATCCCTGTTGTTAAAAATGGAGGATTTCCCTCTTTTTTTTATGGTCAAATAATATTCCTGTGTGTGTGTGTGTGTGTGTGTGTGTGTGTGTGTGTGTTTGTGTCTGCACATGTGCATGCATCACATTTTCTTTATCAATTCACCCATTAGTGATCACTGAGTTTATTTCCATGTCTTGGCCATTTTAAATAATGCTAATGTCTTGCTTTCAAAAGAGGCCAGGGAGGAAAATTGTTTCTTCAGGAAATGAGTTCCCTGTCTGGAGACTCCCTATTATATACTATAATTTAAACCCATATAATGGCTTTAAATGACTCACAGGGTCATTGAATTATACAGACAGATGGATGTATAGGCATTACTGAAGCTGAGTTTCCCACTAAACCACGAATGTGAAAGAGGTATCTTTCCTCATGTTTTTTGTGTACATTATCTACACTTTTCTTTGCTCTGCTTCTTCACCCCTTCAGCTCCCAATGGAGCTCATCACTTTTGGTCTGTTTTACTTAGGTTCTTTCACCTTGTTTCATCTTCTGGCATCTATTCTATACACTCTCTGTTCTCCCAACTTGGCTTCTGAATCATTCTGGTTGCTCTGAACCTTAATATCATGAGTTGAATCTTTTCACCTCAAAATTCATATGTTGAAGTTCTAGCCTCCAGTACCTCAGAATGTGCACAGGGTCTTTTATAGGGGTAATAAGGTAAAAATGAAGCCATTAGGGTAGGCCCTAATCCAATATAACTGGCATTTTTATAAAAAGGGGAAATTTGGACACAGACACACCCAGAGGGAAGATTATGTGAAGAAACACGGGGAGAATATGGCCATCTGTAAAACAGAGAACAAGGCGTGGAACAACAGATCCTTCCTTCACAGAAGAAACCAACCCTACTGACTGATCTTAGACTTCTAGCCTGCAGAACTGTGAGACAGTAAGTTTCTGTTGTTTAAAGAACCCAGTCTGTGGTACTTTGTTATGGCAGCCCTAGCAAACTATTATACTTACCACTTAACAAATAATATGATCAGTTTTTCTACTTGATTCTGACTCAAGTCTTTGCTTTGACTCCTAAGTTCTACTCACCCCTCAGTTTGGAAAATGGGTAGAGAAGCAAAATATTTGATTTGTGTCCTAATTTTTTCACTTAAGTTGAATGACTTTTCTGATCCTTAGATTCCTTGTATATAAAATAAGGATATTGTCCCTACCCTACTTGTCTACCTAAATAAAGCTTGAAGAGATACTGTGAAGAGCATATAAAATGCTACACAAATCTCAGGCATCCTGAGTCCTTGCTCTTTGTTCATAATATGCTCTTTCTCTTGCCTAATTACAATAGAACCACCGTTAGAGGGCTCAATTTCAGAATCTCCACTTTTTAAAAAATATTTATCTATTTATTTGACAGAGAGAGAGAGAGAGAGAGCAGGGGGGAGAGGGGCAGAGGGAGAGGGAGAGAGAGTTCCAAGCTGACTCTGTGCTGAGCGTGGAGCACGACCCCAAGATCATGACCCAAGCCAAAACCAAGATTCGGATGCTTAACTGACTGTGCCACCCAGGTGGCCCCAGAATTCTCCACTTTTAAAAGAGAAATCCTTTCAATCTAAGACTTTATCTCACTATTTCTAGTTCAAGAGGCAGGATGTGAGGCAGATGATGAATGTGGGATGATGCTTCAAGCTTTTAACATTCTGACATCTCCAGAGGGTTTAAAAGTAATTCCTCAAACAGTATATTTATTTTTATAAGAGACTAACATATGGAAACCAATTCTTTTAGAGAAAAGGCTTTTTAGAAATGCTTAAGAGAAGAAGAACTAATGGCACATTAAACTGCATTAACAAAATTGGGATGTGTATTGAATGCAATTTTAAAATTTGTAAAATTAAATGTGGAATGTTAGCAGTTTTTCAACATAGTTTATATGTTCTGTCTGTTTTTAAAATGATTTTGTTAATGAGAATTTGAAAAATTGTTGTTTCTACAATAATTAGCACCTTTATAAAATTATTTATAAAAATATAATTTATTCCCAAAGAGCTTACATTCTAGTTGCATTGATTCTTATCCAGTTGCAAATGTAACTCAAAAGAACCAAATTTTTAAATGATTCTACCCTTTTCACTTCTCCAGAATGCCTCCAGATGGCATTAAAACCCTTTTCCCATTATATTTTGCAGCACAAAAATCTAAAAATTAGTGCTATTTTAACCACTTAAGACTAGTCACATTCATTATATCACCAGAAATCATGACAGTAGGACTATTTAGAACTCTTAGGGCAATATCTTAAGAAAGACAAACATATAATTATATCCTTTATGAAATACATAGTCCTCCTATGGAAGCCAAAGGATCTTTCTAGACTGAGAAACAGATCTTGGACAAAGTAAGACATTCAATAATATCATATCACAAAGTGTGATTTCTAATGAATAGCATTTTAGATGCTGAGTAATATGAGCACTGGCCTACACATAGATAAATTCACAAAGCTGTCTTATAATAAGAAAATATATCTCACCCCTCAGAGTGATAAAAATAAAGATTCTTAAGGAACCAACCTGATACTGATTCCTGTGAAGTGAAAGTAATTTGTTAACTTGTGAATTATTTAATTTAAACTTTGGTGGAAAAATTTGGTAACAAATTAATCATTAAAAACCCATTTGGATTCTTTGAGTAGTGAGAAGAAAAAGACAAAATATGGAGTGAGGAACACATGCTTCCTAAGTGCTTTTTCTTATGTTTTTAAAACTGCATTTGTTAATTCAAAAAAGTAACAAATTCTTGGGATTCCAGAGATATTTATAATCGTATTTTTCACATAATTCCGAGGTGAGGTTGTAGATGGCAGACTTTTAAAAATGACATTGGTATCGCACAGGTATGCAGGACAGAATATCTCTCAGTATGTGTGAAAAGTCCTATAATTATTTATGGCAGTGCCGAAAGCCTCCAACAAAATTCTAAAGGGTTTGCCTCCTTTCTCCCTGACAATACACACCCTGAAATATTATTACATTTCTATTTTATAAGAAGGTGTATTTGCATTTTTAAGATTACTCTTACTGTGATAAAGCATAAGAAAGACCTCAAATTGCATCTGCACCCAAAAGCATTTAAAAAGACATCATCATGAGAAAGAGAACCACAGGTTTCCTTCCATTATTATGATTACCCTTACAAGATACTTGCACTGTTTCATATTACAGGCATATTATCTGGAAAGAAACAGGAAAGCGACTTACGAGGTATTCGATGTGCCATTGTCTGGACTCTCTGGCTCAGCATCACCTTTCTCTTAAAAACGAAGCGGAAAAAAAAAAAACCAACATGTGAGCGTTATGGTCTTTAAGATTTAAGAGAGATTAAATATATTTCCATGCTCCTATTAAAAATCTTTCAAAATGTGCAGCAGGAGGCTTTTAAAACATCTTTTTATTGTCTGAGAACCGGATTTGCAAGTAATTTCTTCTCTGTGTTACAACTGCCCAGGCACGGATCTGTGAGTAGGTACTAAGGAGCTGTTTGCAAACAACCAGAGGTTCAGAGTGGAGACCTTGCCAAAAGATGAGTATCTTGCAGATGGAACCTGTTTCCTTCCATTTCGTTTTACAGAAAATTTAAGGAAGTAAACTCCGTTAGCATTCTACAGGCAAGGCATTTTGAACTTTGCTCCCTTCTGCTAACACAAGCCAACCCGGGACAGGCTGCATAAGAACTTGGAGGAGAGAGTTTTACAGAACACTAAGGTTGCACCGCAGCTTACAAGATCCCCCAAATTTCTACCCTACTGAGAGCCCTGGCAGCACCTTTTGGGAACCCTGCTTTAATGCAGAAAAAGATGTAAACCAGAAATCCTTCCAGACCATCTGAAAGTCTAGCTACAGAAATGTCTCTGCGGTCTGCGGTCATTGAAGACTTAATGGGTTTTAATTGAGGGAGCCTGGAACTAGTTCCCTTTTTATAGTTTTTAAAGGGCAAATTCTAACAATACACATAATGTAATTCTTAGAACCCTGACCACTGAGGGTTTGAGCCATGCATCCTCATTTTGTAAGGTGCTTCTTTTTATTTCCTTGAGGCTAGGGGATGGAAGGAGAAGGGTCAAGAGAGCAAGTGTGAGTCCGCTATGGTTATGATGGTTGTGTGGTGCTAAGAGTTGAGTAAACCCTAGAGAAGGTTGTGGGTTGTAAGAAATGGGCCTGATGGTAGCAACTTGCTTTGCTTTGTTCTTTCAAGTCAGGCCTGAGCATCTCGTAGAACCTCAGGCCTATGGCACTGTATGAGCCCCCTCTGACATTAGCTTTGTGGTCCCCTAGTCTCAGGAATGATCCCCTAAATTATGTGATGAACCCATCCCAAAGATATCATCCAAACTGAACTCCAGAGGAAACTTTACAATTTCTCCTCTTTTTCTTTTAGGAAATTAAGCAGTTGTGAGGAAAAGAAGGCACAGCTACTTATGTAGTTCACACATCTATCTCAGATATAACTCAGTGTTAATATGTCTACACAGTGCCAGAAAAACCACAGGGGATAGTCACGTTGTTAAAAAGCCACAAAATTGATTTAAGAGCCTTGATCACAAACACTGATGAGATGAAGCCCCAGTACAGATGAAACTATACTGAAATAAAAGTAGAGGCAGCAAATCCACAAACTTGCTTTAAAGCTCATACTTTTATGCTCTATTTTTGTCTTCCAGGCCAGTCCGTGGTACACTTATGTAGGAGACAATGTAAGGCCTCATCAGCTGGCTTTAGTGCTGGAAAATAACCTAATTTAGTACTTTCCAGAATCATTTTTGCGCTAAGTAACCACAATTGCTGCCAGAATCCCCAAATAAGAGCTGTAACACCTGCATTATGTAAGACAAACCTAAATGGAGGTTTAATTTCTCAACCATATTGATATTTTTTTCCCTTGAATTTGGAACAATTGGTTACTTTCCCAAGTCTATAGCCACCGGTAATAACCCCACATACAACCATAATCAAGAATGTAAAACAGCAAGTTCCGTAGCAGTAGGCAATGATAAACAGTTCTAAACAACTTCTGTCAAAGACACAGGAAATCAATAATATAAACAGAGACAATTATTTGGATGTCTGAATAAGTATGTTTTACCTTGACCAACAATGCTGCCAAGTAACCTGTAGGATGAGGGCACAGGCCTTACTGCACATGGGCTCTGGGGGCTGTAGGAACTGTGGGCTGGATCAGCGCAGGGAAAAAGCTACAGCTGATTACCTCTGCTCTTAGCAGCACTTATGTTGTGGCAACAGGGAAAACAGAATAGGAGGGGCACAATGGGGCCAAACAGGGCATTTACAGACGGCCTGAGAGTGAGTCTTCTCAGCAACTTCACTGCTGATAATGAATTAACCTTTCTGGGGAAAAGTAAGCTCAGAACGGAGACAGGGATTAAAGCTGTGCCTGTCATTCAGAAAGAATAAAACACAAAATTCTCCCCAACATCTTGAAATTTTAGGTGATGCAATTTCTGAAGTTCACTTGAAATGTTCAAGTGCATCAGCCATTAAGAACCATAGTCTCTTTATCAGGACCCAAGGGGAAATAATAAATGTATACTAGAAAATTCCCAACAAAAAAATTCTTAGTTGGGTGCTCAGGAGATGTTTTCCTGCAGCCAACAAAGAAGACTGTGTTGGGTCACCCTGGTTTTTTCAGCTGTTTTCATGATAGATACCACACTGGTCTCTTTGGAGGAAACCTGCATTGATCATTAAGAAACTGGACATAAAAGAATGGCTCAGGAGCAGTGTGGTCATTTTGCATGTGGAAATATAATTACAGAGAGGAAGAGGGCAAAAAAATGAGCCACAGGATATATATACATCTCCACACACACGTAAATGCATAGGTACGTATATATGTATACTACATGCGTACTTTCAATTTGACGCTCCATATTTGTCTCCTTGAGCCTTCCACCGTACCTAACATTTACTCCACGCTCAGTATATGTCTTCTGTCTCATTACCTGTCAGGAATACAGAAACCCCGCTACAGTGGGAGAAGAGGAGAAAGGGGCACTCACCACTGAGATGAATATACCATTTGAGGTATGAAACAGCTTGATGGCCCTGATAGGCCACTTAAAAAAATTACAGTAGCTACATTTTTAATCCAATCAATGCACTGAGGACTTATGCATTGGGCACTCTAGTAAGCATAAAGATAAATAATACCTAATTCATGCCCTTTAAACACGTAACGTGACTGCACTGCTGGAGTAGGCACTCTCCATCAACAGGGCTATGAGGTGGTCTAAAGACCGTTGAAAAGGGACAAAATACACCTGCGTTAGGCTCTATTCTGCTGCAGAGGAAAGTTTTGCTAAACTAGGACTTTTCTTTTTTTTTTTAATATTTATTTATTTATTTTTATTTATATTATGTTCAATTAGCCAGCATATAGTACATCATTAGTTTTTGATGTAGTGTTCAACGATTCACTTTCTTTATAACAAAAGTAACCCATGTTCACGGTAATGACTTGGCTTGCTTTTGTTTTTAGTTCTGTTAGCCCTTCAAACACTATGCTAAGCGATATATTTGTTTCTAGATATATCAACTTTGGACAGTGTGTATTGATTTCTGATATAAAAGGCGAGAGATAAGGTACTTAAGATACTACCACCTCTGCTTACAATTCTTACTAGTTCTATTATTACTTTTAATGCCTCTAGTGGGTATTTAGAACTTTAAGTTTAACCTTCTATTTCTTGATTAATCAACTGCTGACAGTATCTTTTCCTTTATACTATATGAAATGAGGAAATTCACTCATTTATTCTTCTCTCCCTGCACTGCACACAACTCTGCACAGCTATACCTTTCCTTCTACATAGCCAAGATTTAAGATATTTATATTGTTCAGTTATTATTATATTCTATTCAGTAATTTATATTCTGTTCAGTAATGAGTCACCCTCATTAACATTAATTTAATTAATAATTTAATTTTTGGAATTGCCTGTAGGCCCATTAGAAAAATTACAAACCAACAATTGGATTTATAATATTATAATGATTAAATATTAGTCACTAAAGAACAAAGTAGTAAGACTGGATATGTACAGAAGGGAACATCACTAACTCTGAAGGCAAGTGTTCCTGGCATTTAGGTCAAATGTATTTCCGTTCTTATACTTCATCATGCCACATGTTAATCTGTCTCAATGAAAGGCTATGCTTTTCCTAAAAAAATGTTGAACAGAGAGGGACGTGGGTGGCTCATTTGGTTAAACATCTGCCTTTAGCTCAGGTCATGACCCCAGGGTCCTGGGACGGAGCCCTCCATTGGGCTCCCTGCTCAGTGGGGAGTCTGCTTTTCCCTCTCTCTCTGCCCCTCCCCCCTACTTGTGCTCTCTCTTGAGCTCTCTCAAATAAATAAATAAATAACATCTTTAAAAAATGTTAAACAGAGTATGCATTTAAGGTACATAAAATGTATATGTCTATGAAAGTGTATATACAGGTTTAAAAAGTTAAAATTAGTTAACTGTGAAAACACCTTCCAGGCCAGGAAATGGGTATTGCCAAGAAATAACCTAGAAACCTCCTGGGCTTACATCCTCTTTCTGCCCTCCCCTCCAGCTATCTAGAAATGGAATTTTGTGTTAATCATTCCTTTTCTTTTTTGATGGTTTTTCCCACCCAAGTATTTATTAGTAGATAAAAAATTCTAGTTTTTCCTGATTTTAAATTTTACATAAATGGAATCACACTGTATGCATTCTTCTGAGACTTACTTCTTTCATTCAATGTTATGGTTTTTAGCTTCAGCCATCACGATGTATTGTAGCATTGGTTCACTCATCCTCATTGTTATGCAGCATCTCCTTATAAAAATCTAACATGATTTTCTTATTCATTTGACTTTTGATGGACATTTATTTATTTTTCCAATATGAATGATGTCATTACAAAAATTCATGAACTTCCTGCCTTGTGCACATGTTAGGAGTTCTGGTACATGGGGCTTACATATTCTCGACTTTACTAGGGAATCCTAAACTGGTTTCCAAATTAACTTATGGTTAAACTTTAAAAGTTTTTTCCAGCTTAATAATGTAAAATGCAATTTCATTGTGGTGTTTGCATTTCTGAGTGCCAATTCTCTGTGACACTCCCTGTCAATTCTTTTTTTTTTTAAGTTTTATTGTGTTCAGAATCTTTATTTTTATTTTTTATTTTATTTTTTTAAAGATCTTTTATTTTATTATTTATTTGATAGAGAGAGAGACAGTGAGAGAGGGAACACAAGCAGGGTGACTGGGAGAGGGAGAAGCAGGCTTCCTGCTGAGCCGGGAGCCCAATGTGGGGCTCAATCCCAGGACCATGGGATCATGACCTGAGCCAAAGGCAGACGCTCAATGACTGAGCCACCCAGGCGCCCCATCCCTGTCGATTCTTAAAAAAATATTTTTTTTGTAGTATTCTTTCTTTTTTTTTTTAATTCTTAGAAGCATTTTATTTTCTTGATACAAGTCTTCTGTCATATATATACATCACACACACACCCCAGGGAATAACTGCACCCAGTGTGAGTCTTTTTACTCTTTTTCTGGAATCTTTGGATGATTATAAGTTCTCAATATTAATGTACATGAATTGATCAACATTTTCCTTTATTATTTTGTTTTGTTTAAGAAACACATCAAAAGATGTTCTATATTATCTTTTGAAAGTGTATATTTTTTCTATTAACATTTAGGTCTTTAAAAAATACAAGGAATAAGGGCGCCTGAATGGCTTAGTCGGTTAAGCGTCCAACTCTAGATTTTGGCTCAGGTCATGATCTCAGGATTGTGAGATCGAGCCCTGTGTCAGGCTCCATGCTTAGTGGGGAGTCTGCTTGAGATTCTCTCTCCCTCTCCCTCTGCCCCTCCTCTCTCTAAAAATAAATAACTAAATAAATCTTAAAAAAATAAAAATATGAGGAATAGTTTTTGTATACACTATAGGGTAGGAGTTAATTTCATTTTTCTCCCTATCAATAACCAATTATTCTGGTACTATTTATTAAAAAGCCCATTCTTTCTCCATTGGTCTACATTATCAGCTCTGTAATAATCTAGTTTTCATCCATCTGTGGGTCTGTTCCTGGGTCTTCTATTTCATTGCTCAATTTGTCTATTACTATCTTCATTACTTAGCTAGAAATATGTATTTATTTTTAATACTGATAAGACAAGGCTCCAACCTTGTTCTTCTTCAGGACTGTCTGAGCTACTCTTAGCCCTTTGTTCTATCAAATAAATGTGAGAATCAGCTTGTCAATTTCCACATATATAAAAGTGAAGTTATAAATTCGCTGTCTGCTGGATCCCACTGCCCCACTGCCACTGTTGAAAAGTCAACTGGAGGGGCGCCTGGGTGGCTCAGTCATTAAGCGTCTGTCTTCGGCTCAGGTCATGATCCCGGGGTCCTGGGATCGAGCCCTGCGTCGGGCACCCTGCTCGGCAGGAAGCCTGCTTCTCCCTCTCCCACTCCCCCTGCTTGTGTCCCCTCTCTCGCTGTGTCTCTCTCTGTCAAATAAATAAATAAAATCTTTAAAAAAATATATTGTTTAAAAAAAAAAGAAAGGTCAACTGGAAGTCTAATTGTTGCTTCTCTGAAGGTATTAAAGGTTATTTTAAGAATTTTTCCTATCTTTGTGATTTGCAGTTTAACTATAATATGTCTAGTGTGGACCTCTTTTTTTATTATCTTGCTTAGTGTTCATTGAGTTCCTTCAGTCTGTGGGATAGTGTCTTTCAATTCTGGAAAATTCTCAGCCACTGTCTCCTTTAATATTTCCTCTGTTCCCTTATATCCTTCTGGAACTCTAGTTAAGTATATGTTAGACCTTCTCATTTTATCCCCCATGTTTCTTAACTTCCATTTTGTATTTGTCATTTCTCTAGGCTGTACCCTAGATAATCGCTTATGTCCAATTTCCCAATTCATTATTTTTTTCTTCAGTGAAGTCCAATCATCTGCTATTAAACCTGACCAAGGAAATCTTATTTCCTATTATTACTTTTTCATTTCTAGAGGTTCTGATTAGTACTTCTTCAAATATTCTTGTTCTTTACCACATTTTCAATCCTTTCCTTTTATTTCTGGAAATTAAAGTAAGCACTCTTGTTTTATATTTTGGGCTTGGTAATTCCACTTGATCTTAGCCAAAAGGCCAAGAAGCGATGGGCTTGGTAATTCCAATCTCTCAAGTCCTTGCAGGTCTAACTAATTCTCTGCTAATCTGTTTTTTATTGTTCTTGTTTATGGTCTCTTGTTTTCTTGTACGTGAGTGGTTTTCTCTTTAAGTATATTTACTTAAGCAATCTCATACCCAATGTGGGGCTCGAAATCATGATCCTAAGATCAAGAGCTGTACGCTCCACTGACTGAGCCAGCCAGGTGCCCCTATTTTTTTTAAGTTTAGTATATGAGTGGTTTTGATAGTGAGTTGCTCATTTCCCTTAGAATTCTATTTTTATTATTCTTTATTCTTTTCTGCTTCCCCCCCCCCCTTTTTCTGGTATTCCTATTAGCTGGATTTTGACCTTTCCATCCTGATTGATTTTCCAAGTATCTTACCTTCCTGTCATATTTTCCATCTGTCTTTTGCTTTATATTCAGAAAAAAAATGTTTTCAACCTTGTATTCTAGATTCCAGGCTTCAGCTATTACTCATCATTTCTATTAAATTTTTAAATTGACCATACTTTAAATTCTCAAGTGCTCATTTATTCTGCAACTACTTCTTTTTCATGCCAATCTGTTCTCTTTATATTTAATACAAATAATTTCAGTTTTTTCTGAAGATTGTGATGACACTTGAAATTTTTTCTTCTGTTCCTTGAATTAATAGATTGATTCCCTTAGGGCCATTTCTTCTCTTTGGTGCTCTGTTACATATTCACATTTTTGAATGATAATGGGTTGATTAATGAAGGTAATTGGTGTGAATTTCCTGTATTAGTATATTGATTTCTTTTCCTAACATACCTTTGCCTTGTAGGGAAGGGCTGATTTAGAGCTCTCTGTAAGTGCACAGGGTACTGTGACTGGAAGACTTCATTTAGGGTTCAGGAGAAGAGAGGCCTCAAGGTAAGCTGGGAGCCCTGACCCTCCCCCTACACCCTGACAAAAGTAGGAAGTACTTTACCCTGAGTGTGTAGTGTTTTTACTTCCTTCTTGAGAAAACGTGACTCTTCTTCTACCACCCATATATGTCTATTTTTAAGTTCCGGTATCATCTCAGAATCTACTTTGCTTCTTTCTTAGTTATCAGCCCCCAACTAGGACTTCTAGTCAGCTGTTCATTTTCTTAGTAAATATTACTTTTTTTTTTTTTTTTGTCTTTTGTTTTTTTCTTTTTGGGAGAAAAACCAGACTGAATGCTCTCTATGAGAACCAGTTAGGATGGGTGTGGAGGTAATCGGGAGGAGAATGGTCCAGGTGTTCCTGTCATTGCCCACAATCCATGCCTATCTATTCTTTCTTGGGGTTGAATGGAAATATGGAGCCTCTCTGGGGGCTCCCTAGGATAGTTCCCACAATCACTAGAACTTGTTCCTGTTTGTTTCACTATTTTCCTTTTTTTCTTTCTCTGGGTCATGATTTTCTCTGCCAGGATTATCAAACAGTACGGTCCTTTCTGCTTCTGTTTTCCAAAAACTCAATTGAATTTCTGGTTTGTTGATGGCATCCCTTCTTGTTCTCCGTGCTATTATGAATTTATTTCCATTACTATAACTTTTGGTTATTTAAATGTGGATCCTGAAGAATGGGGAAGAAGTGCTTATGTTTAGTCTTCCTCTTGAACAGGATGTGCTCATAACTTTTGAAAAACATAGACATACATCATCTATTTTAATATTTAAGTGTCTTAAACTTAATAAACTTTTATAATATTAAATTAATCATTAATTCAACAAATTGACTAAAGCATCTATCTTTTAAGGATTTGGATTGAAAAGAATTTGTTTAATTTACACACTCTTTTCCCTTAGTTATGTACATAACATACTTTTTCTAATTTCAAAAAGAAAAAAGCACTGACCAAAAGTGATAGTCCGTCAATCCACACATACATTTTTGTGTGCTGTCTTTGAAGTTCAGTTTTTTCTATTTCCACATATTTGCTGGAGTCAGAATTCCAAACACATTCCAAACTGTAATGATTCCAAACCAAATACAAGAAACAGCATTGGAAGTGCCGGTGGCATCAGCTCTCCTGAAGTTTCAAATGTGCTTTAATCTATAGAAAAAGCTCAGATTTTTTAAATAGTGATATTACCTTTTCATAGACGTGCTTGGCTTTGGGGGAAACTTATTTAGAAAAAAAAAAATCCCCCTATCCCTAGAAAAGAGGAGGCCAATCACAAATTTCCATAGACAATGAAATGCCAGAGAGTGTACCACACAAGGCAGGTGCCACCTTACATTCTGTAGAGGATGCGGTCTGCTCTACATAATCTACATTGCAGTGTAAGCATGTGGATTTCTGACATGCCATAAAAATATGCTAGATGCATATAAAAATCACAGTATATAGTTCTTGGACAAGAATTCAAACTCACAGTGAAATGACAGAAGCAATCTTCTAGGGGTCAAAGTAATGGGATACAGTCTGTTGTCTTTGGGGTAGAGATTCCGGAATACAAATCCTGGCAGTCATTTTTTGTTTGACCATGTGACCTTGGGTTAGTTATTAAGCTCAAAATCTCATTTTCATCACGTGCAAAATGGGGATGGTAATGCCTGCTTTATATGCCTATGGTTAGGATTCAGTGAAATTCCATGTCAAGGCACTGGAACACAGAAGAGACTCAACAGCTATTTCCTTTGTTCTTTATGTCAAAAACTCTAAGCTCAAACAAGTACAATGAATGTACATCGATTATATTCTTCCTTTACCCTGAACTGTTTAAGTTCAAATAGAAAGAAATAGTGAGGAAAGTAATGGCAACTCTTCAGTATGTTCTAGTTTTCTAGTATATTCTTTAGTATGATCATAAGGCATATGATGCTGATACTGCACATCTCATGGACTTAATCAGGCATTTCTTTTAAGTCCTTTTCTTACCATTTATCATTTTCTTTAGATTTCCAGTCCCTTGGC